>NC_047056.1:910647-1211365 GCF_000738735.6 Corvus cornix cornix | reverse complement strand
TCCCGGCCGGGCTCGGCACCCCGGCACCCCCGGCCGCCTCCTGCCCCTTCCCGGCGCCCCGCTCCGCGTCCCGGAGCCGTCCCGGAGCCCGTCCGGGGCCGGCCGCACTCACCCATGGCCCGGCGCGGGGAGGGGGCAGCGCCGGGCGGCCGCTCCGCAGCCCCGGCATAGAGAGCGCGGGGACCGGCGGGGCCGGGGGTCCTGGCGGCGCCGGGAGCGAGCCCCGCTCGCGGGGAGCCCCCGCCGCTCTTCGGGATCAATTTGACGTGGGAATCACGTCAATCGCGGCCGTCACGGCGGCGGCGCCGCCGCCCATTGGCTCCCGCCCGCTCCTAAATGGCCGCGGCCGGCGGGGCCGGGGGGGCCGCCCCCCTCTGCCCGCCCCCTCGGGGCCCCGCCGCCGCCGGGCCCCCCCTCCAGGCACCCCCCGGGCCGCGGGAGGGCACGGCGGGGACAGCGCGGGGGTCCCATCGCCCCCTCCCCGCGGGTCCCCGGGTCCCCCCCGGGCAGCTCCCCCGCGGGACAGGGACACGCACCTGCCCCGCCTCCGGCCCCCCGGGACCCGCGGGCAGGGGCTTTGCCGGGGGCTGCGGGACGGGACGGGCGCGTTTCGGGGGGCGCGGAGCCCTGCCCGGGGGGGCTCCCCCGCGGCCGCGCAGCTGCCCGGCCACCGGCCACCAAATCCGTCTGTTTCGGCCCCAAAAAGTCGCGCCCGAGAGCAGCCCTGTCAAACGCGGATGGGACGAGTGGCCGCGGGATTCCCGGGATTTTTTGCCCCCCCCTCATGGAGAGCTCGGTGGGAAGACCGTGAGTGTTTCCCGCAAAAGGCTGGAAGGGTGGGGGGCTCGGGGGGGGAGCAGCGTGTGGAAAGACCCCTCCTTGGGGGGCTTTTTAAGCGGGGGACTCGCGGGGGGGGGGGGGACGGACAGGGCCGGTCACCGCCGTGTCCCCCAGCGCGGGCGGGGGGCACGAAGGGCAGCCCCGGGCCCGAGCCGTGGCACCGAATCCAAGCGGGGGCCCGAGCGCTGGAGGAAGCCCCGGGGAAAGGGAGCGGATCGATTAAACGGGGGCTGAGCCTCGCCCAGGGCTGGGGGTCCCGCGGGTGCCCCCCGCCCGCGGTGCCCACCCCGTGGCAGCCCCGGCGCGATGAGTTCGCCGCGCTCAGCCCGGGGAGCGGCCGCCGCAGCCCGCGGGGAGGCGGCGATCGAGAAGCGGCCGGGGAAGGCAGGTGCGGCTCTCCCAGCCCCGCGGATCCCTCGGGATGGGTTTTCTGGGAGGTCTGGGGGTCCCCTGCAGCCGGCGGAGGAGCCTTTTTCCCCCGGAGGAGCCGCGGCGCTGGAGCATCCCCCTCTCCCTGGGGATGAGGCTTTTCGGAGGAAAAGATCCCGGTAGGAAAAGATCCTCCACCTGCTCCCCGGATCCCACCCGCGTCGCCGCACCCGGGGGACACCACCGGGATGCGGCCCCCGCGGGAATGTGCGCCTGGATACAGCGGGGATGGAAAGGGAGCAGAGGGAAACGGAAAGGGAACGAAGAGGGAGAGGAATAACGGAGAGGAAACGAAGGAAGGGAATTAGGAGAAGGAGGGGAATCAAAATAAGGAGGAAGCGACGCAGGAAAAAAGGTAAGAAGGGAAGAGAGATAGAAGGTGAAGGAAAACGGAGGCGGGGAATAAAAAGAGAAAATAAAATAATAATTTTTTAAAATTGGGATAAAGTAAAAGAACTAAGGAAAAAGACATGGAAATAGAAAATTATTGAAAGGAAAGGGAAAAGAAAGGGAGGAAAAGGAAGAAAAGGAAAGGCGCGGCCGCTCAGGTGAGATGTGGCAGGAACATCCCAATTAATTTGCTCCCTGTCCCGCTCCCTGCGGAGCTCCAGCAGCAGCACCGGGCGCTGCCCGGACCCCAAACCTGCCCCCCCGGGCCATTCCCTGCCCTGCCCTGCCCTGCCCGTGATGGTTTCCGTCTGCTCCGGCTCCTCTTTCCCTTCTCCAGCCCCTCTTTCCACGCTTGAACACGATCCGGCGTGGAAAAGTCTTTTAAAAACCCTATTTTCCCTGTTTGTGCCAAAGCTGCCGGAATTTTGCGGGTGTTTTTATGCCGGGCAGAGCCTCGGGTGACAGAGGCGCGATTTTACATCGTTAATTTTGCTGAGTGAAATCCAGCGGCGCAGGGAGCTCTGGAGGCTTTTTGTTTTTTAATTTAAGAATAGAAATATCAGGAATATCGGATAGAAATAACAAGGATGTGGGATAGGAATGTCGAGGATGTTCCTCTGCTGCAGCAGCTGGAGGTTAGGATAGTTAAGAGTAGGGATTCCCGGGTGTTTCGCCAGGATTTATTCCCAATTATTTATTATAAAATAATTAAATAACATCATATTTTATTAGATGGTGCTGTTAAATTATTGTATAATAACAATAACATATCATATTGTTATATTATTATCTAATACTGCCATCCTATTGTTGTTATTATTGTTGTTGTTGTTGTTGTTATTAATTACTGATTCAGGAATACTGCGGCTATTCCAGAAGTTCATGCAGCTCCTTTTCCATCGGGATCAATCCAAACTGGAGAATCCTGTGGGATCAGGCACTCCGAAAACGCCCAGTAAGTGCAATTCTGTCTGGGTGCCTAAGCCTGAATTAATCACAAAATCAATTCCAACGGGATTTTTTTCTCCAGCCTTTTGCCCAAAAGCAAGGAGTTGGATGATCCCAGAACATCTTCCCGCTTGCTGAGGAAGGGCGTTTGAGGGCTCAGCAGAATAAAATCCTTCTCCGAAGCTCCCTCCGAGCACCTCTGTCAAGGCCACATGTTCAATAATTTACAATAATATTTGTCAAAAGCGATTTTCCTCCGTAAAACCCCCTCCCCCCCCCCGGATTAAAACCACACCGAACCCCCGGGGAGTTTTCCCGTTGGGATTTTTATTTTCTCCCCCCCCCCCCCCCCCCCCCAAAAAAAAAAAAAAAAAAAAACCACACTGTAAGTTCCGCGATCGGAGATTCCCAACGTGAAAACGAGAGCGGGATCGCGGATCCTTTAAATACGAAATTCCTGGTGGGAGACGTTGCCGGTGCAAGGGCAACACGGAGCGATGAAAATCCGCAATAAACCGCGTGCAGCCCTCCTGCTTTTCTCTTTATCGGGATTTTCTCCTCCTTTTCCGCCTGGGAATCGTTCCGGTGGCTTTGGGATCCCGTTCCATGCCCCGAGCGGAGCGCGGGGATGCGCAGCTCCAGCCTCATCCCGCGGCTCTGGAGGTGCCCGCGCCCAGGGATCGCCTTTCCCTCCCAGGGGGTGGTATTTAAAAACGCCGAGTATTTTGGGAAAAATCCCGGTTAACGGCGGAGCCTGGGGCTGGAAGGAGGGGGGATCGGAGGTTATTCCCTGCAAATCCTGCTCGGGACATCTGGGAGCCGCGTGCGAGGAGGGGCCGGCCGGCAGGAGCAGCCTCCGCCTCTGGAAAGGGCTTGGAGAGCCGGGATCCCGCACGGAATGTGGCCGCAGGACAGCGCCAGGCTCCTGCCTCTCCCTGCCGGCATTCCCGGGAAAACCGGAGCTCGTCCAGGGGCGCTGGGAGCGCGCAGGGCTCGAGCCTCTGGCGGGAGCGGGAGGCGCCGTGAGACACGAGCGGCTCCGTCCCGCATGGAGCCCTCGTCTCCTCCTCAGATGCCCCGGGATCACGGAATCACGGAATCCTTGGGGCCGGAAAAGCCCCCCGGGACCACGGAGCCTGGCGCTGGCAGCTCTCTCTCTCCCTGGGGAATATTCCCTGGCTCCCGCAGCGCTCCGAAAGAGAAACGGAACCCCCTCCCAAACACTTCCCTTGGGATTAAGGTCCCGCTTAAGGCTGAGCCCACGCTGAAGCCTTGGCCTGGGTGTAAATCCAGGCGGGATCGGCTCCCGGGCCCCGGCCCAGCTCTGCAAACAAACCCCGCATGTGCTGGGGCCGGGGGGCTCCTGAAGCCGTTCCTCCCCGGTGTTGTCCTGGCGGGACGGATCCCTGCTCCCGGCCACCTCGGCGAGGCTGGAATAGCACCGCGAGCTCGCTGGCCTTGGCACGGGGCGTCCGGGGAGCGGGGAAGAGCAGGGAATCTGCTCCTCCGGGAAAAGAGTTGGGAGCAGATCCCGTGGGATTTGGTAATGCTGGAGTCAGGCTTTAGGGCACGGATCCATCCGGCACCGTCTGGTGCAGGATCTTCTCGTCTCGTTGAGCGGGTCTTGTTGGAGGAAGGGCGGGATGTACACGAGGGTGGCCTGCAAAGCGGGGTTAATTGTTTTCCCCAGGGATGGCTCTGAACCTGCCCTGCTGCTCGGCCAGAAAAGGGAGGAAGAAAACACCTGAAACCTCCCTCCCCCCGATAGTTTTCCTCAAGATCCTTTGGCCTTGATGGTGGAAAGGGATTTTATCCAACGTTTTGTTGGGCTGAATATGAATTCAGTAGTGCTGAATTTGACAGTGCTGAACGTACAAACAAATACTGGATTTGGTAGTACTGAACATATAAAAACTGGATTTGGTAGTCCTGGATTTTCCAAGGTCCCCTCCTCAGCTCTTCCCGCTGGTGCCACACTCCAGAGCCCCTGGCCAGGGCACCAGCCCAGGGCTGTGCCCAGGGTGCCCTTCCAGCCATCCCGGAGCTCCGCGGTGCGGCTGCGGAGGATTTCCCGAGGGTTTGGAGCCATTTCGAGGCGGGTGAACTCTTTTCAGGGCTCATTTCCCCGCAGAAACTCGGCTCGGTGTGAGAATGCGGGGCGAGGGGAGCAGCACAGAACGCTACAACCATCGTAAACCCCTCCTCCCCCCTCCCCCTCCCCGAATAAGCCCAGCAAAACTCCGCTTATTTCTCCCCCTGTGGGAACAGGGGGTGTAAAACGGGATTTAAAGCTGCGAAGAGCTGCCTTGTCCTCTCCGCCCGATTCCTTCATCCCAGAAGTCCTTCTCCCTCTGCTCCCCACTCCTGCCTGGCAGCTCCTCCTTGCACGAGGCCCTCAAAATTAAAGATGACTGGGATAAAAAAGAACTTTTCCTCCCTGCTCTGCCTCCCTGAATCCGCAGGAGACCGTCCAAATAAACCAGAAGACGATTATTTATAGCCTTATAACTTGTTGTCACTGATTTCTCCAGGAGCGAAAAACCTCTTTGGAGAAAAATGGGATTTTCCCGGTTTGTTTTTTGGTGTTGTTTGTTTTTGGGTTTTTTGTTTTTTTTCAGGTGTGTGGGGTTGAGCGAAAATAATCCGAGCTGAGAAAGATTTGGGGTTTCAGACTTGGGTTTGTTTGCTTGTTTTTTCCCAGATAAGAGAAAGTGGCTGGAAAATTTCATTTGGGAAAAGCTCAAATGGTTTTCCATCAGGTGAATGGTGTCGATCTCCTGGGAGAGCAGCGGTGGGATGGAGCCTTGGAACGGGGTGGGGAGCATGGACTGGGAACACAGCGGAATTCCCCCCCCCCTAAACCCAGCTCTGCTCCCGTAGGGAAAGCACCCGGGATATTGGAGTTATCAGGAGGGCTCCGTGCCAGAATTCCAGGCCGGTAATTGGGGTAAAATGGGAACGAAACTTCACATCTTGTCCCAGCAAGAGGGAAATGGGGGAGCTCCCTTCGGGAAGGCTGCGCACAAACAATGCTCCTGCCACTCATCCCGGGGCACCGCTCCCCGGGCACTGGTTTCCATTTATTTCCTGGAATTCTGGGAGATGTCGGGAGAATTTAACACACATGATGCGGGCAGATGAATGGGCTGGATCCTTTTCTGGGAGCGAGCGTTCCCGGGGCTCCGTGTGGTTCCGCGGCTCCGGAGCAGGGGGTATTTATTTCGGGAGATCTGGACTCCATTTCGGGCCGGCAAAATCCCGCTGCAGCCGAGGGAGACGCTTCCCACTCACGTCAACAGATCCCAGGAATGCACTTAAAAATCCGGGCTTGACTTTAAGGCCAGGCTTAAGTAACTCTTGCTCCTGCTGGCAGGTGAGGGATTTAACAGAGCATTTCTGGGCTTACCTGGCTCTGGGCTTGGAGGAGAATCCTGCAGGATGCTGGGAGTTTTAGGGATCCAGGTGGACCCCCTGCGTTGCCTGGGAGCGCTGACATCCAGGAATTATCCAGATAAACACCATGGATAAACCCAGCCTGCAGTTTTTGGAGAGCCTGCCCCATCCTTCCCCTCTCAGCCGTGATTTCCCCACGGGAGGTGGGGGATTCCCAGCCCAAAATCCCGCTCTTCCCCCTCTCCACCTTCATTCCATCCAGGCACCAATTCCTGCCCCAAATCCTTCCTCCAAAGCAGCCCAGGGGCTGCAGGAATTCCCCCAGGACACGGCCTGGGTCGGGTCATTGTCCCCCAGAACAAACCCGGGAGTGACCCGACGCTGGTCCCACAGGAGCCGGATCCCTCCGTGAGGGAGGAGCTGGATCCAGGGAAAGGGAGCGTCAACAGCAGGGAATAACGCTGGGAGCTAAAACCCGGCTCAGGCAGGGAGAGGAAGGAATTCCCTGGGACGGAGGGACTGGGAGAGCACAGGAGCGTCCCTTCTCCCTCTCCTTACCTGCCCCGAGATCCAACACCCGCGGGGATTCATTTCCCCGGGATGAAATTCCTCTGCCTGAAACCAGGAGACGACGGCTAAAAAGGGCAACCATCCCCACTCCCGATCCCGGCTCTGGCATTCCCCATTGGAAATAATTTATCTCCTCTGGTCTGCCGGGCTTGTCCCACCAGCCCTAATGACTGGTTCTGTTTAATTTGCAGCTGCTTAATTGCAGCCGAACACTTCAACACCACTAAATTAAAGCAGGCTCCCAGCGTTTTCCCTGCCTGCGCTCCTGGCCCCGCTCCAAGGGCCGCGCAAAGCAGCCTCAGATGGTTCATTCCCGCCACACAGGCTGCTCCCTTCCCGAAAAAACCCTCTGTGTGCCCGAACCCGCCGACGTGCGAGCACGGAAAACAACTTCCAGGCGGGAGGCGACCGGGATGAGGCCGCGTTCCCTCCTCCCGAGGGTACCCAGCCATTCCCGCGGCCTGGAAAAGGGGTTGGGGGACAGGAGGATCCTAAAGGGGAGCAGAGCCCGGCCTGGAGAGACTCCCCTGATGGGAAGGAAAGCTGCTGGCGGTGGGGTCTGTCCCGGGCAGTTCCACGTCTCGGAGCAAATTTCCCGGCGTGGAATCACTTTGGGTGTCAAGTTCCCGTTAGAAAGGAGCCAGAGGAGATGGAGCCCCCGCTCCAGCAGCTCCTGCTCCCGGGGAATGGAGGCTTGGGGTTGGGATGTGCCTTTCCAGCACCATTCCGGGGGGATTGTTTGCTTTGGGCACGGACGTGCCTGTTGGGAACCCCGCTCCGAGAGGGGGGATGGGAATCCATCAGCCGTGCCAAGGGCTGGGAGAGCAGAGGAAAAATGGGATCTGCTTCTGCGGGGAGCGGGGAGAAACGAGCTGAGGCCAAAGCTGGCCCCTCTCCTCTCCATCCCATCCCATCCCGCCGGGAGAGAGGGAGAGACCCAACCCTCCCGCCAGGGAGGGAGGGAGGGAGGGAGGGAAAGCAACCCCCACTAATTGTGGGGTAAAAATAACCCGGACCTGCAAACAAGGCCATGGAAAACTCCTGTAAAGTTGAAAGGCTCTGGAAGCCGGGCAGGCTCCTGGTGCCCATAAATAATTTCCTTGTGGATCAGCAGAAACAATGCAATTAGGGGCACGGTGGGATGGCAGCCAGTGAATCCCTGGGAAAACTCCAACCCCGTGGAGCAGCCCCGGCGCTCCTCGCAGCTGCCTGGAGGTTTGGGGGGTTTTTAATGGGGTTCTTGCCCTGCTTAGACAAGATGAGGGTCAGGCCTGGCTGCTGCGGGGACGACGTGAGATGGAGAGGAAACGCACTGGGTTAAGTGGGATATGCGGGACTGGGAAATGGGAGTGGCAGGGCTCAGCCTGCCCGGGAAGGAGCTGTGGGATGAGGGGGTGCTGCTCCATGGGGCCGCGGCCATCCTCCCCCAGAATCCTGGCAGAAAACTGGGAGGGGGGGGAGAAGTAAGGAGAGAAGGAAGTTAAAGGAGGCACCTGGAGGAAGGAGGAGCCCAGGAAAGCCTGAAAGCCACGTTTGTGCCGGGTTACCCGATCCCGGTGTGGCTGAGGTGAGAACAGCGGCTGCCTGATCCTTATCTCAGCAGGACACAACGCCCCGGGATTGTCTCTGCTCCAGTGACCGAGAGAGAAAACACCTCCAGTTCCTTCCTTCTGCCCAGCCCCCGAGCAGCAGCATGGAGAGGAGGCCCAGAGCCGGGGATCCCCACGGGATCTGCTCCCCTGCAGAAAATTCCTCACCCTGGGATGGACAAAGCCTCCAACAAACCTGAGCAGGGTTGGTTTTCCTCAAAAAGCCCTGTGGTTCAAATCCTCTGGGATTCCTTCCCATCTCCATTGAAAGTCTGAGTGGCTCCTGCAGCTTTCCAGGGGACTGAGAGTGGCAGGGGACATCCATCCCTCCATCCATCCATCCATCCATCCATCCCTCCTTCCATCCCTCCCTCCATCCATCCATCCCTCCCTCTCCATCCATCCATCCATCCCTCCATCCATCCATCCATCCCTCCATCCATCCATCCGTCCCCATCCATCCCTCCATCCATCCATCCATCCATCCATCCATCCATCCCTCCCTCTCCATCCATCCCTCCATCCATCCATCCATCTATCCATCCATCCATCCATCCATCCATCCCCCCCATCCATCCATCCCTCCATCCATCCATCCATCCCTCCATCCATCCATCCATCCATCCATCCCCCCCTATCCATCCATCCCTCCATCCATCCATCCATCCATCCCTCCATTCATCCCTCCATCCATCCCTCCCTATCCATCCCTCCATCTATCCATCCATCCATCCCTCCATTCATCCATCCATTCATCCCTCCCTATCCATCCCTCCATCCCTCCATCCCTCCATTCATCCATCCATTCATCCCTCCCTATCCATCCCTCCATCCCTCCATCCCTCCCTATCCGTCCATCCATCCATCCATCCATCCATCCCTCATTCTGGCCCCCATGGCTCTGTGCCCACCCTCTTCACCATCCCCTGGCCAGTCTCAACCCCCAAAATCTCCATTTCCTCCCAGTGGGACAGCACCCCAAGCTGTGTCCCTATCCCAAGGAAGGGGCTCCCTCTGGGAGCCACCAGCACGTGGAAGAAGGCTCCAGAGCTGCTTATCTCTCTGTCCAGAGGGATTTTCTTTGGAGAGGCTTCGGCCAGCATCCTGCCTGTGGGTGCTTCCCACAGCCCTTCCAGAGGCAGGAAAAGAGGGATGGTGAGCCCGGGAAGGGTGAGCAAATTTCCCGGATAATGTATTTGGAACGGGGGGAAGGAAAAAGAGCCAGAGAGAACACAGGGAATCCCCCTTTCCACCAGCCCCTGTGGTATCTCCACACTGAGCTGAGCCACAATTCCCTATCCCTAATTTAGGATGTCTGGTTCCCAAACACCCTCTGGTGGAGCCTCCAAGGCCGTTTTCCAGCATGGATCCGCTCTCTGAGGGCTCTGGTTCCGCTCCATCCCCGGGTGGATGTTAGCACAGCCGCGCTGGCCCGGGAGGAGATGGAGCCACCACATCCCTGCCTCTGGCTTCTCCTGGAAAATCCCGGCGAGCCAGGACCTGCCGAGCAGGACGAGGCCCCCTGAAGGGGATATCTTTCACCTCCCGGTGACTTCTTCCACAAATATCCCGTCCTTCAACACCTTTGTGTTGACAGAGTCTCTGTCAACAGCGCCCGAACTTCAAACTTGATGCCAATCTCGGCGCCCAGGGGAACCGGTTGTGCCACAAGTGCTGCTGCAAGAGGAGCCCGGCCCTTTCCATGGAAAAATCCCACCCGGATGCCCTGTGCGGAAGGGCATCTCGCCGTGTGCCTGTGAAAATTCCTGGCGACAGGACCCTCGGAAGGTGTGGGAGAGCTGGAGCTGCTCCATAAGGGTGTTCCTGACGTTATATACCTTTAAATTCCTAAAATGCTCCTTGGATTCAGCAGGACACGGAGAATAATCTGCAAAGAATCCCAGAACAGCTTGGGTGGGAAGGGGTTTTAAAGCTCATCCCCATTCCATGGGCAGGGGCACCTTCCATGATCCCAGGTTGCTCCGAGCCCCGTCCAAGCCGGCCTCGAGCATGAGCAGGAAAAGTTGTTTATTTCTTTAAAAGTCTCCGGGAAAAAAACCCCAACAAACAACAAAAAATTGCATTTAAATGTAATTTAAACACCTAAAATTTAAATGCAAATTTTGTATTTAAAATTTTTAAATATCCATATTTACAGGTGTAAAAATACAGGTTTTTACTTTAAAGGTTTTTTGGGATTTTTTTTTTTTTTAGGTGTTACTGGATTTAAGGAAAAACGGCCCAGCAGAGGTGAAAGAGGCACCTTTATCCTATCAGCCGTCGTTCTTGGAGATGTAAAGACCTGAAATTTGGGAATGGCGATGAAATTCACAGGGGTTTCTTTGGAAAAATTAGAAGCATCGATGGATCGTCAGCGCTGCCCCCCCCCCAGCCGTGCATTTTCAGCAAAGATTTAGGTTTTTAAACTAAGGGAGGAAAGTAAATTTTCCTCAAAAGATAGTTTTGGAGGGGAAAAGAAGCTCAGGGCTGCGCGGGTTTTCTGGGAAGAAGCTTTGGGATGGCTCCAATGGGAGGCAGGATGTGCCTGGACGGCTCAGGTGTCAGAATCCTCGACTGGGAAGTCCCCGGGAGTGGGAAAAGAGGCGGGGGGGAAACCGGGAGAAGAGGCAGGAATGAGCTGCCAGCCTGGAGGCTCCCTCTAGTGCCGCTTCCCAGAGCTACCGGGGATCCTCTCATCCCAGCGGGAAAAGCTCGGGAGGGGACAGCCGGCGGAGCTGTCGCCAAGGGGCCCTCCTCAGGCATTCCCTGCCCCAGGCATTCCCTGCCCCAGCCCTCAGGACACCTTTGGGTGCCCCTTTCCCAGCTGGTGCCACCAAAACCCAGAGCGGGGACCCTCGGGGACCCTCAGCCCTGCCCGGCCTGGCCTTCCTGCCCGGATCCCGGCGTGGCAAAGCTCGGGAAGTGTTAAAGCCGTGGGAAGTGACAGGTCCCAGCCCCGGGGACATCCCGGCTGTGTCCCCGTGTCCCTGCCGACACACACAAGCGCGGCTCGTCAAATATTTGCCCTGCCCGAGCTGGGATAAATCCGTGGTGCAGCGTCCAAGGCCAGAGCTCGGCGTTCCTGGATCCACCTGGATGCTCGGCTCTGCCCCACTGTCCCATCCGCGTCCCCTCCGAGGGAGAGGGACGGGGACAGCCGTGGGGACGGTCACCGTGGAGCAAGGGACAGGCAGGGCATTTTCCAGCAGCTCAGGGACTGCTCCGGATCCCAGATCTCCATCCCGCGAGGAGCAGCCCCATCCCGCTGTGCCCCCTGAGGGATGCTCCCGCTCCAAGGCCTTCCCAGAGCTCCATTTCATGGAATCCATGTCTCCATCCGGCTCCATCTCCTCCCTCTCCCTGCACAGCACCCCCCAGGGACAGCAGCTGGCGGTGGGGGGAAAACAAACAGACCCGGGAGGGGACTGGAGCTTCCCAGAGCACGGAGGGTGGGGTGTGGGTGCTCCCACGGGATGCGAGCCCGGCCAGGCCGCTCCCAGCAGCGCTGCAGCATCTCCACGCGCCGGGAGATGGCAATCTCCCTCTTCCCACGGCATTCCCGGCGCCCGCGATGGAGCCGTGACACCGCCGAGCTCCCAGCTCGGCCCCGCGCAGGGAAATGCCGCTCCAACCCTTCCAGAGGAGCGGGATTTGCTCCCGTGTTGGCAGCAGCAACGGGTGTTTACCCTGCGCTGCCTTATCTGCCTCCCTCTTCCCGAGCAAAGCGGGGGAAATTGGAGTGTCCCCGTTATCTGTTTGCCATCTGCCCCGGGATTAGCGGCTCCACGGACTAAGCTTTGGATCAACACGGTTTTATTGGATCCTGTCACTGCGGGCTGGCGGCGGCCGGGCTAAGTGAGACATCAAACCTCCTTCCTTCCCGCTCCCCTCCTGCCCGCCTCCCTCTGCTGGGCTGGAGCATCCCGGCCCAGCTTTTGTGGCAAAGGGAGAGGAAAAGGGGAGTTTCACTCGGATTTCCAGCATTCCCTCCCTTCCACGGGGGCCGGAGGAGCGGGGCGTGCTTCCCCTCCTGGCAAAGGAGGAGGGGATGGACACAGCGCGCTCCTTGTTTAATCCCAGTGCTGCCTCTAGAAGTAAATATGGGGTTAAAAAGCAGCCTGGGGATCCAAACTCTGCTTTCCCGGGATCCCCCTCACTCTTCTCGCCTCTGGAAGGGGGAGTGGGATGTGTGCAGACACAACCACAGCAGAACAGGAGGGCATAGGGATGGGGTTGGGACCTCTGGAGCTCTCCTTATCCCTGGGATGGGCAGGAGAGGCTGTGCCAGGGAGCCTCCCCACCCTGCCCAGCTCTGAGCGAATTTGGGCTGGTTCTATAAAAAACGGGGAAAGGGTCACCCCTGGGAGGCTCCAGCCTGATGTCCCTGCCACAAACCCAGCAGGTGACGGAGCCACGTTGGGGTTCAGTGACCTTTCCACCCCAAAATTGGGCCGGGAGGGCTGGAATCCTGATGGATCCCCTGGTCCCACACATTCCAGGAGCAGGGAATTAACGAAGGGGCACGTTGGCTTGATCCAGCCCCGTCCCAGCAGCTTGGCTGCCCCTCCCAAGTTTCTGAGGGGAAAGGAACCGTGGAGGTTGGGTTTTCCATCGTTACAAAGGAAAAAAACCAAAGTTTTTAAATAGGAAACATCATCTCCGTTGGGGATCCCACACTATGTAGGTGGCTGTGAGGGGAAAGGGGACACTCATTCCCAAAAAACCCACTCGGAAACACATCTGTGGGATGTGGAAACACATCTCCACCTTCCCGCTCTTTTCCCCCTTTTTAACTGTGCAAATGCCACTCCACCAAACCCGAAATGCACCTGAGGGGCCGCAGCTGTGCACGAGTTAAGAGTGGGGAATTTTTGCCGGGCGAATTCCAGCCTAAATAACCCCTGGATGTGGGAATATAGGACAAACATCCGGGCTGCTCCCTCCCCGAGATGTCCAGAGTGGGTTTTCCTGCGGCGGCTATCGGCCAGGATCTCGGCAGACAGATGCATTTAGTGTTTGCCGCCTGGAGACACTGGAAGGAAACAGTTTATAAAATCAGATTAGGGCTGGAAAAATCGCCTAATGATCACAATTCCCGGCCCCACCACCGAGTAATGAAGCGTTCAAGAGCTGTCAGCGCCTGGATGAAAGCGGCCTCGCGCGAGAGCCCCGCGCCTCCGAAGGATGGCTGCGGATGGATTGCGGCGAGATACAATCCCGCGATAAGGGACAATGGGAGCCTCGAGAACACTTCAGAGCGGCCTCCTCGGCGCGGTGCCGGCGCTGCAATAAAAGCCCATAAATTACAGAAAAAGAGAAGAAGTTTCCGAACGATTTCTGATAAAAGACAAGCCGAGGCGAAAGGGAAGAGCGGGAGAATCCCTCGAACCCACGCATGCGCCGGCGGGGAAAGGAAGGCGCGCTCTGTAGACCCCCAAAGGATGGGCTGGAAAGGGAATGCTGTGGCTTTTCCCTGGAAAATCTGTTCTGCAAGGCAGATCGGGGTGTGGGTGGGTGTGCCCTGGCTGGCGGGAGGGATCAGCTGCTCCCAACGGTGAGGGATGGATCCACAAGGAAGGAGGGAAGCGTGGCTTGGGCCTCTACCGACCCCTTCCCAGGCCGGGAACCACCCAGCTCCAACCTCCCTCCAATCCCTAAATTCCATTGGGGTGTAAAGAGCTTCCCAGCTCCCGAGGCCTTTCCAGGAACACCATGGGTGTCGGCTGCGCATGGAAAAAGCTCCCAGAGCAGCAGCCCCGGGATGTGTCCCAGCAACGCGGAAAAGCCAGGAGCGCACATTCTCCGGCCTCAGAAACCAAGGATGGGGTTGAAGTCACCCTTCCCTTGGGGGCACCGAGCCCGCGATCCCACCAGGAAGAAGGGAAAAGATGGATTCTCCATGTTCCCCGTGGTCTGAAATGCAGATGTCTGCGCTCGAAGCAGCCGTGGCACAGGGAACGGCGATGATTTATGGGAAGCTGCACCAGCATCCATTATTCATGTGGGATGCACGGGAAGGAAGGGCTTTGATATGGATTGGGAAAAGCTTCGGATCCATGGGGGAGATAAACCTGGAGGAATGGTGCCACCCGGAGCGGGGCTGGAGCTCTGGGGCAGTGTCGCGGTGCCACCCTGGACAACGCGGGCACTAATTCCGCCTGGAAGAGAGCTGCATCCCAATATCCCTGATGGAATTGCTGCTCCAGAGCGATGTCAAGGCTTTGTGCGCTGTGGGTGCCCACAAACCTTGCTTGGAGCAGATTTCCCTCCCAAACCCGTCGATTTTACCTCAAAATTACTTCAGTCACCCCAAACTCCGCCTCACTCAGGTGAGGAGGGAAGGGCAGGATCCACCAGGGACCCCTCAGCCTGGAATGCCGCATCCCCGAGGCCTCCTGGCAGCGCCGGGATAAGGCAGCGACTAATTACAGCTCGATTCCCATTAATGAAGGGACAGGCGCCGGAGCACGCCGGGCACAACCAATGCTCGGAAAGTCTCCCTCTGAACGGCTGCAATTAGAGCGTTCGCTGTTAATTGCGCTCATTAACCTCTCGCCCGCACGGAGCAGCTGCGGGAGGAGCAGCTCCAGGGCTGGCGGCATCCCCGGATTGTCCCGCTGGTGTCCAGGCCCATCTCGTGGCAGCGTCACGCGCAGATCCCAAAGCGGGGGGGGGGGAGGTGGGCTGTGGGGCTCACGGACACCAAAGGCTTTCCCAGTGCTGATTCCCTTGGATAGAAGCAGCCGCTTGTGGGATCAGCCTCGGGCCTACAGCACCCCGGACTGGAATCCTTAAAAAGCCAAATCCCAGAGGAAGCAGGGCCGGCGGCACATCCCAGTCCAGCACATTTCCCCCCACTCTCCCCTCCCAGTGCTGCTCTCGCTCAGTTTTGGCTTGGCCGGTTGGGTGTCTTTATTTATTCCTCCGGCATTATTTCTATTTTGAGCTTCCCGAACTGCAGGAACAAACCCCTTTAACTTTCCTGCGGGCTCTCCAAGTCTCGCAGCTCGTTCCCGGGGAATGCGGCAGGGCGGAGCCCGGGAGCCCCAGCACCTCTCACCCGAGCACCCTGCTGTGCTCCCAGGGAGAGCGAGGGCCTGCTCCATCTGGCAGCCAGGCCTGGAATTCGGGAGGAAGCGATCTTTCCCTCGTGTTCCCCGTTTCCAGCAGGATCCGTCTTCCTGTCACCTCGTTAGGGCTCCTGCCCAGAGCTGCTACCGAACCCCAGCTGGGCTGGAGGCAGAGCCCAGGGAGGCAGCAGGAGATCCTGCAGCTGTTTCATCCCAAACTTTCTGCCCTTGCAGCCCCTTTCCCCACAGGATTTGCTCCAGCCAAAGGCTCCTGACCCAGAGGTGCGCTGGATACGGACACCCCCCCAATCCACAGGGCACAGATTTCAGCTTCCCAACCCTACCACGTCCCCTCCGAGCCCTGAATTCCCCGGAAAAGGCGCTTCCCCAGCTCTCCAGCTCCAAGCCAGCCTCGCTGGGAGAGGTTCAGTCCTGGAATATTCATATTTTCCCATTTGAAATCCCTTTCTCTCCCTTCCTTCCTTCTCTTTTGTTGTTGTTGTTGTTGTTTGGGGGGTTTTTTGGTTTGGTTATTTTCTGTGGTTTTCTTTGGTTTTTTGTTTGGTTTGGTTTTTTGGGGTTTTTTTTTTCGGTTTTGTGCTGGGGTGTTTTTTTGTTGGTTTTTTTTTTTTGGACAGCGAAGGCGCTGCTTTTGTCCCCGCTCTTCCTCCGGCCCTGATCCTGTGACAAGGAATAAACGCGCGAGCATCCGCGGCGGCCGCGGTGGGGCAAAGCCCGGCGCCCTCGAGTCAAGCCCCCATTCATGCCCTGCCTCACCCCGTGACTCCGACGGGACCAACTCCCAGGGCAGAAACTTGTTTGTTGTCCCTTAAATGGCCCCATTGTCCATTGTTGGGGCTATTCCCTGAGCGCCAAGCCTTCCTTCGGCTCCGCTCCGCGCCTGCCCCGGGGCCCGCAGGGGACGGGCACCCTCCGGGCGCAGCGAGCGCCCCCGGGGCTCCCGGCGTGGCCAGGGGAGGTTTATCCCAAAATTCTGCCCCGCTTGGGAGCGCTGGGCAAAGAGCTCCCTGCCTGTGTCCGTGGGGTTGTGCTGGAGAAATCAGAAATAACCTGCTTTTCCAGCCCTGCCTGTCTCCAGCCCCCAGCCCCATCCACCTGCATCCCAAAATCCGCGGCCCTGCCCCCAAACGGGCAGAGCCGGGCTCCTCCCTGCCAAATCCCGGCGGCTGGAAAAGGCTGAGGAGAAAGGGCTGTTTCCGAGAGTCCCTGAATTCCGAGGCTCCTCTCCAGAGCCTCGTGCTTGCCCAAAGGGGAGGTAAAAGGTCCTTGTCCTCCCCACATCAGCTGCCTGTCAGGAACGGGGGGAACTGGAAATATCCTGGAGCAGCGGGACGAGGGCCAGGCAGGCCTTTCTGGGGAATCACGGAACGATTTGGGACGCAAGGGACCTTTGCAGCAGCTCATCTTCTTTCCACCCCCCCTGCCGCGGGCAGGGACACCTTCCTCTATCCCAGGGTGCTCCAGCCTGGCCCTGGACACTTCCAGGGATCATGGGGCAGCCGCAGCTGCTCTGGGCACCCTGTGCCAGGGCCTCACTAATCCCACGGTCAAAATCCCTTCTGGTGTGTTACCTAAATTTACCCTGTTTCGTTTTAAACCAAGCTGAGTTTAAAACCACGCGAAAAGTCCTGAATCCAGCTCATTTGGAGCCACTGGAAGCGCCCCAAATCCGGCCCGTTTGGGGGGATGCAGGGATCCAGGCGCGAGGCCGGCAGGGCAGCGGGACAAGGGCCATCTCCTGCCTCCGCAGGGTGACGCTTGCCTGCGCTCGGAGGTGGCTCCGGGGGACGTTCCGGGGCTGTTTGGGCTGAAATCCGCTTCGCCGGGCGCCGGGGCGAGATGCGGGGAGCGGCCACACGGTGTCAGCGCAGATCGCGACATCCGCGGCCCCGCAGCCAGAGCCCTCGTGCGGAGCCCCCGGCCACGCCGAGGGGGACGGGGGGGCGCGGGTGTGGCCAGGATGAGGGGGCAGCGGGGCTGAGGCACACGGGGCTTTGCTGTCCCCTCTGTGCCACGGGTGGGGTCGCAAACCAGGGACAGATCAGGTGTGGCAGCATCGCCTCCGTGGTGTGGTTATCCCGAGGCCCCCCGGCCCTCTTCCTGCACGTTTCCTTCCGCTCCTTGTCCCACCCACCCTCTGCTGCCGCGTTTCCAAAGCAATTCCAGCCCTGGCCCGCTTTCCGTGCGCCAAAACCTCTCCCTGGCACGGAATCCCGGAAGGGTTCGGGTTGGAAGGGAGCTTAAAGCTCATCTCGTTCCTCCTGTCCCCTGCCGCAGTTCCACCGTGCCAGGGTGCTCCGAGCCTTTTCCTTCAATGGGATTTTTAGTGACACTGTTACCGAGAGATTCCCCAGCTCCGCCCCTCCCAAGACAGGGAATCCTGCGGGTCCTTCCTTCCCCGCGCACCAGAACTCCCGAGGCTTGGAAAACACAGAATCCATCAGCGGCAGGCACTGGCACAAGGCAATGAGCAGCAGAGCCCTGGGCTTTGCTCCGAGGAGCAGCACGCACCAGGCAGGAGCGATCCATGAGCTCTAGATGGAAGGAAAGCCCAAAACTTCCATGAAAACTTCCCTTTCCCTGCACTGCAGTCATTCCGGGAATCTGGGATTGACCGAAACTCCGTTTTCCCGCCCAAGGCACCTGAAGGGCCGAGATCTGTGCCCACACTTCCTCAGGCAGGGCATTCATGGCGCTTAAGGAATGAGAGCAGGCTCCCTCAGCCGTTCCCTGCGTTATCCCTGCCCTGTGCTGTACTCCGGAGAATCCCACCACGGAATTCCGCCGGCACCCGGCCACTGCACAGAGCAGGCTGCACCAGGGCTGTACCTCTGAGCAGAGAGGCAATTCTGCTTCCACACCACCAATTATCGGGGTTGGAAAGTTCTCCCCCCAGGAAAACCCAGTGGGATTTTTCACCTGGGCCAGAGGCGGGGAAGCGCTGCAGAGGGAGGCAAGCTTCTGGTTCATCCTTTGGGATTCTCCTCTCCCTGCTTCCATGTGCTCCCGGGGCAGGGAGCAGGAGGGAGATCTGCTCCACACCCCGAGCAAACCGCAGACCGGGACCCAGCCCCCGAGAAAAGCCCTGTCCTCATCACGGCCCAAACAAACACAACCCCGGGACAGCACCCGTTCATGGGGGGCGAGGATGGATCCCGCTGGAATGACCCCCGGACGATCTGCCGGGCGCTGAAGCAGCACGATTGAGGGACAGGATGGCTTCTTTAGGGCTCTGCAGCGCGACCGGGCCCGGGGGGGCAGCGCGGCCTCCTCCCAAAATGCGAAAACGCACAGGAATTACCAGCAACACCAGCACAGGTCCCCTGGAGCGGCTTCCCGGTCCCTCCGAGCGCCGGGCTCCCCCTCCCCAGCATTCCAGGGAACGTGTTCCAGCCCATTCCAGAGGGATGCGGGTGGAGAGCCGCGCCGGAAGGCGGCTGCCAACATTAAATTCCGCTCCAGCTCTGCGCGTCACCTTCAATTTCTCTCTAAGCTGCCGTGTTTATTTAACCGAATCTGCCTCGCGTCGCTCGGAGCAGCAGCACTCAACCTTTAAACAGCCCAAGAGCCACTTCAGCCCGCGGCGGATGCCGAGAGCTCCGAGCCGGGCAGGCACAAAGGAGCCGCCGCTTTGTGCCTGCCGTGGGCTCCTCCAGCCCCAGCTCATTCATCCCGCCGGAGCTGGAGCTCATCCCGAGTTTTCCAGCCATCCTTCCAGCTGGTGGAAGCTCCAGTGCCACCAGCGGGTGACCCACAGCGGCCTCTGGCCACCGTGTGCCAGCATCCACCCGTGGGCGGCTCTGCCGGTCACCATCCCACCCCCCCCAGCACCAGGGAAAACACTTCCCGCTGGATCATTTGGGAGCATCATCATCGTGCATCTGCCTCCAGGAAGAAAACCCAAACCAACTCCTTTTCCCAAACCACTCCAACCACACAGAAATTCCCGGCCTCCAGAGGAATCCGAGGGACACCCTGGACTGCTCACTGCTCACCAGCGGGAGCACCAGCACCCAGCAGCTCCCTCATCCCACCAGCACTTCCCTGGCCGTGCCACAGGGGCCAAATCCAGCAGGATTCCGAAACGCCGCGTCGCTTGACACCCTGACACCCCGGTAAAGCGCTCGCTTCACTTTTTCCTCTTTTTCTTCTTTTTTTCTTCTTTTTTTTTGTTTTGGCGTGCTGACGAGATTTATTTCAAGCTCTTCACTTCGCTGAAGTTGAGGGAGGACTCGCCGCGTACTCAGCGAGGCGCCGCGGTGTGCTGCCACATCCTCGGCTGCCGAAGTCTCCGCGTTTATTCTCCTGCGGACGGCCCCAGAATCCACTCCGTGCTGAATAAAATCAGCCTCGGGTGTCCTTCAGGAAGATAACGCGGGGCTTCGGGAGCCAGGGCGGGAAGTTCGAGGAGAATATTCCAGGTGGCCAGCACGTGAGGAAGGAGCCGCTGAACCTCTCCCATCGAGCTGCCAGCTCCTGCTCGGGCTCGCCTGGCTGCAGACAGGCTCCTGCCTCGGTGAATAACAAGCAGCCCCGCGGCCTGCGGGGTGACGAGAGGAGCCCTGGGATGCTGCTCCTAACCCTGCTGCTCACCTGAGTGACACCTCCCCAGGGGGGGCAGAGGGTGGGGAGCAACAGCCCGGGCTGCAGCCCCCAAAATGTGGGGGTTTCAGGGCCGGTTTGGGGTGGCTGTGCCTCAGGAGCAGCTCTGAGCACTGGAAACACAAAAAACCACAAGCACGGCGACCCAAGGCGAGCCTGGGCTGTGACCCCTGAGGGCGATGCCTCTGCTGAGGTTCCTCAGGGGCTTTTTGGGTTATTTTTTTACAAATAACGATCCTCGTCCTGTTTGCTGGTTCAGGGACAAGGCGGGAGGGTGGAGAGCGAGCACCTGTATCCCACAGGGTGTCCCCACTGGGCATAAAACACCCCCTTGAGCCTCCCTGATCTTGGAGCAGCTCTGTATCCAAGGAAGACCAAGATTCCGCATCCACAGACCTCCCTCCGCTCCCAGTGGAAGCATCCAGCAGCTCCATCCTGCTGGGAGCAGGGAACCTGGCTTTAGCCCAGCCCCTTCTCCTGCTTCCCCAGCCTCCCCCTTTCCCAGCGAGCCTGCCCTTTCCCCCCTGCGGCCACGTGGAGCTCCGGGTGCTCTCAGTTACTCACCGCGGCCCAGCCTCTGCCTTTGGCGCAAAGCCGAGCCCAAGGAGCCGGGGAGAAAGTTGATCCCGGCGTTAATTTGGATCAGGGATGCACACACCCGCCACAGAACGAAGCTGGGGCTGCGCGCTCCTCTCCCCACTGTGTCATCTGCTCCCCACTGCCAGTGCCCTCGTTGATCCTGAAATTACCGAGCCCGAGGAGTTGTTCAGCACGAGATGTGGGGCGTGAAAGGGGAGAGAGGCTCGGGAAATCGCCACCGAGGTTACAGAGGCGGAGCACGACGGGCGCTCCAGGCTCCTTCGGTTTCCTTCCACCGCATTGGGGTGTGGAGGGGGAAAATCCCAGATGGCTTCAGGACAGTGAGGAGAAGCCCAGGAATCTCCTGCCTCCAGCGCAGCCCAGTAATCACCTTCGGCCCAGCAGAGGTCAGGCGTTCAGCACCCAGCTAACCCCCAGCCAGGAGCTGCAGCAGCTCACCTGCTCACCCCCGCTCCCTGGAAAAGCCTGGCCTGGAGCAGAGTTCAAGGAATCATCCCAGAGGGGTTTGGATTGGAAAGGCCTTTAAATCTCGTCCAGTGCCACCCCGTGCCATGGGACACCCTCCACTGCCCCGGGCTGCTCCCAAGCCAAGTCCAAGCCGGCCTCGGACACTCACAGGGATCCAGGGGTATCTCTCATGCCGCTCACAGGGTGCTGGTTGTTCTCTTCCCCCTCTTTTCCGTGTATTTTCCTCATTTTTGAGGCCTCCCTCCTGCCTTGCTTTGCCTGCACAGCAGCTGAAGGCTGATGGAATTCCCTGCTCCCCCCAAAGTCTCCAGCAGATCCCTGGGGATGGAGCCAGGTTTGCCATCGCCGCTCCCCTCTCAGCAAAGCCAAGAACCAGCCCCTCCACACTCCCAGCCAGGAGCATTTCCAAGGCCCTCAAAGGCCTGGGAAATCCCAAATCCAGGCAATTTCTCCTCTGTCTCTCACTCAAATTGGGGTTTTGTGAGCTCCCAGCCTGCCGGTGGGGAGGAAACCAGACCCTGCTACTGCTGTGGATAACATTGGCGACAAGGAAATCTAGCTTCACTTCCAATCTTTTTTTTTTTTTAAACAGCGAGTTTTATCTCAAAAAGAATCAATTTTTCTCTGCCTTTGAAGAGCAGAACCCTCCTGATATTCATTACTTGACTCAGGTCTTCGCCTTTGATGGAAAACTTTGGATCGGAGGTGGCATTCGGCATCCTGTTTAGCACGAATGTGACCTACTGGTGCAACAAACGGGCTGTGCAGCGCTATCTCCCCGGCAAAAGAGTTTGCTTGGCAGTGCCGAGAGGGGAAAACAAACCCTTGGCGGGCATTATCAAACAGAATACGAAATTTATTTTAAAAGGAAGAAAAAAAAAGGTGGAGGAAAGCAGTCAAAACCGGCACGTTTCTCTTGCCAGGACTGCAGGATCCCATCCCCACTCCTCCCTGGGCTTGGATCCCAGGATTTCAAGTCTGAGGGGGTGAAAAGAGGTGCAAATCCCTAAGGGCACCTCCACAGCCCCAAAAGTCCGAGTTTCTCCAAGGAGAGGAGCCGGTCCAGGTGGTTTTCAGCTACTCCTGCGGCAGGGCTGTGCCGCAGCGTGTGGGTGAGCAGCAACCGCCCAACACCCCGAGCTGAGCGAGCATCCCGAGGGAGCAGCGCGAGCTCCAGCAGCCCAGTTCCCGCCATTCCCAGAAAAACGAGCAGGTTTCAGCGGGAAAACGGCCTCTGCGCAAGCTGGGCTCGGTGCTTTTGTCCCTCGGGCTGCTCTGTGCCCACAAGGAAGCGTTCAGGGGCGCTGGAAAAACATTTATCCATAAAACCCGAGAACATCAAATACTCTCCGCTGCGCGCCGCAGCTCCCCGGGCCAGCCTAGCTACTGGGACATCCTGGTGGGAAGGAGCAGCGAGCTCTGGGATTACACATTAGCCAGGGCAGCCCGGGGCCGGGGATGGTTCCAGGACAGAGGAGGAAGGAGCAGCCGCTGTCCCGGTTAATGTGTAACAGCTCCGCCACCTCTGCCTCCTCACCTTCTGCTGCCGGCAGCTGCTGGGGGAGGCACCAAACCTGAGCCGGGCCCAGGCTGGGCTCGTGAGCCCCTCAGGGGGCACGGGGTGGCCAGGGGGCAAGGGAGGGTCTTGCCCCTGGGTCAGGGATGAGGGAAACCTCCGGCACTGTGCTCCCAGGTCGTCCTGAGTGCGCCAGGTCCTGCTCAGAGCCCCCTGGCTCTCCGTGCCTTCCCCAGGTGTCTCCCACAAGTGGATGTCCTGTTCCTATTCCTCAGCGGCAGACCTGGCTGCTTCCCTCCTCCTCCTCCTCCTCAGGTTCTCCTTTTCCTGGCAGAACAGCTGGGGCAGGGATTTCCCTCAGGCTTGGGCTCCGAGGCACAGGGACCCCAGGGACAGATTTCATCCCTCCTCCCACCCCAGAAGAGCTGCCCTGTTCCACCGGGGCTCCCCTTTTCCTACCACCCATAATTCCCACAGCAGTGGAAGAACCTGGGAAGGAATGAGGCCCTCCCAGCCCAGCTTTGAGGAGCCCCTGCAGCGTCTCTGCCACGCTGTCACTGGGGATGTGGCAGGGTCTTCCCAGGAGTGTCCTTGGAGCACGTGGCAGTGCTGGCCTGCTCCCGCTGGGATCTGCTGTGGCGCGCAGGGAATTCCTGCCACTGCTCCCACCAAGGATTTCCATGTGGAAGCCTTCAGTGATGGGCAAGTCCAGACGGAAGATGAGCCAAGCAGCACCCTGATCTCCCAGAGTGTCACAGAACCATGGAATACCCTGAGCTGGGAGGACCCACCGGCGTCATCCGTTCCCACTCCCAGCCCTGCACAGATGCCCTGACACTCCCACCTGGAGCATCCCTGAGTTGGGCTGGAGCCGTGCCCATTCCCTGGGGAGCCTGCTCCGGTTCCTGACCACCCTCATATCCATCCTAGCCCCTCCCCGTGGCCCTGTCTCCACCGGGGACAGCACCGGCTCCAACCCTGCCTGCTCCCTTCCCAGGAAGCCGCCGGACGGGGCCGATGCCATGCCGCGGTGTCAGCAGCGTTCCACCGCAGCCTGGCTGATCTCGGCTGACAGTGATCCACCGCTCATTCCCACCGCTCCCGGGGTCCGGGCGCCGGGAGACGGACGCGTGATTGATGGGGCGCCCGCGATACGGCGTGAGCGCTTCCTTTATCTGCGCCTCGCCGGTGGCTCCGCGTCGCTCCCAGGGTTTACGGCGTCACTGTCACTTGGGTTGCCTTTTTTTCTTTCCCAACCTGCTTGGTTTTTCCCACCAGGGAATCCGCTTCACCTGCGAGATTTGAGGAGTTGGGCCAAGCGCCCCGGGCAAAAGTCGGCATCCGTAAGTGCGGGTGGACGTGGGGGAGTCGGAGCAGGTGCTTTCCACGGAAGGCTGCTGGGAGCGAAATCCACCCAGAGCAACTTCCAGAGGGATTCCGAGCCCAACGCTGCAGCGAGCGGCGAATTCCACGCGAAAAGTTGGGTACGCATGGAGGGACCAAGGCTGGCTGTGGAGACAGTGAGGAGGGGAGGAGAAAATCGGTCGTTGGTGTCACCAGGACATCCTCCCCCTCCCTTTGCTTCCCCAGGAACATGGACCTCCACTTGGGATGCTGGGAGATGTCCCAGGCAGGTGAAACAAGACAAGGCCACGGTGTCCCCAAAAGTGCTGTTGTCACAGGGCCCCCAGCAGCCCACACCACTCCCATGGGCTGTCCGAGCCGGTGCCACAGCCTGGGGCTGCTGTGTCCCCACAGCAGCTCCCACCAGCACCTGCTCCTGCTCCGTCCCAGGGCAACACCCAGGAAAAGAGCAGAATGAGGAGAAATGAGGTGAAATTGAATTCCGTATTTTACAAAACGAGGAGCGGGTGCCTGCTTCCAACCGAAACCCGGCTGGACGGGGCGATTCCCATCTCCCTCTGCACAGGTTGCCTCCTTCCCTGCCCTGTTCCAGGTGCTGGAACTGCAGCAGGTTGCGCTGTGTGCTCAGCCCGGGGACAGCCCGTGGCCATCTGTCACCCCCAGGTGTGTGCCCGGCCTGGGCAGGGACGGGGCTTGGGCTCCTCAAACACAGAGCGGGGTCATAAAGTGGGGTGTGGGGGTGCCTTCCCAGCCCCTCGTCCCACTCCCACCTCCTCCCTCACACTCCCTGCTGTGGGGGACTGGGCACCTGTTTAATTCCCTCTGCAAGCCAGGCTGGAATGAGGACCTCAGCCCAGAGGTCCCAGCTCCTGCTCTTCCCAAGCCCTGCCAGGTCCTGGTGCCGCCTTCTCAAGCTCTGGATTCCCTCACTCCTGGGAGGGGGCTGTGGATGGCGGGTGGGAGCCTGTCCCTGCAGCCAGGGAGTTTTGGGGGGGTGTCTCTCCTCACCTGGGCATTCCAAGCCCAGAGCTCCCAGGCCTCTCCCAATCCCAGGACACAAAGAGGTGCCAGCTCGAGTGACTGCAAAAACTTGGGAATGACCGCCCTGCCACGAGGCGGAGCCGATCCCAACCTCCCCAGCCTGGGGTCCGGACCTTGCGCCTCAAAGCCAGCCCCTCCAGGAGATTCCACACGGGGTGTTTGGGGAGCAGGAAGGACTGACTCTCCAAGGCTGAGTGAAACCCGCTTCACTCTCCATCCCTGGGCCTGCCGGTTTGGGTCCAGCGCTTCTGGGGGATGGCGGGATCCGCGCATCGGGCGCCGAAACGCCCTCCTAGTAAAAATAACAAAAGAAAACGGGTTAATTCGTAAAAATACGGAGGTTTTGTTCATAAAATAGGAACCGGTTTCCAGCACGGCCCGGGCTTCTCAGCACAGACAGCTGTCCCAAGGAGCACCTGTGGGGCCCCAAAGGCAGCTCTTGCTCCCTTGCCTTTTCCTGCACTTCCCCTCCTTCCCGGATGTGGGGAGGCAGGAGCTGGAGCTGGTTTATTACCACCCTCGCAGAGCTGCAATCCCTCTGTGCAGCGTTCCCTAGGGATGGAGAGAGAGAGACAGAGACATGTCCTGGGCATCCACCCGGAATTCCATGCTGCGAGAGCAAAGACTTTGCAGATTTACGCAAATGAGGCTTCTTCATGCAAATAAATATGTCTGTAAATCACGGTCATTTGATGGGTATTTTATTGTGGGCGACGTAAAACCGCGGGATTATTTTCTCCCCCCCACCCCCCCCGGTTTCACTCCCTCGCCCAGCAATCGGGGCACTTTGTCCAACAAAACAAGCTTGGCGAAGTTATTAATTGCCTGGAACAAGCTCTTTATTGACCGGGGTGGGGATCAATCACTTTATCTGCGGGCAGCTCTGCCTGTGACCGGGGGATTTCACTGAGCCCTATCTGTCCCCGGCCCCTGCGACTTTCACACGGGACTCCAAGGTCTTTCCAGGAGCGGGGCAGGTGCTGGGGGGGCGGGGTGGGGATCCGGCTCGGGTGGGATGGAGCAGGGGTTCTGTCGCCTTCCCTCTGCCCGCCGCTGGTGCCACTGCTGGTGCCCCCCCCGCCTTTTGTGCGTCACCCAGGAACCCTTTGGAAGGGACGTGGGATGCCCAGGAAGCCCTTCCGGCCGGCTGGGAGCTCTCCGTCCTCTCTGGAATCACGGTGGGATCATACCTTCTGCGGCAAGGAGCCTGGGAAGCGGCCGCGGCACCGAGCTCAGGATGCTTGGAAAACGCTCTCAGGCACGTGGGGTGATTTCTGGGGCTGTCCGGGAGTCGGACTCGATGAGCCCCAACTCAGGATACCCCAGGATTCCACGACCGCTCTTCATCCCTGGCTTCAGGGAAGCTGGGCAGCACCAGCCTCCGTCACCAACTCCATCCCCCTTTTCTTCGCAACGATTTTTAAAAAATTGATGTTGAAACCCAAAAAAGGACCCCAAAGAAGGGGGGCAGGGGAGGCGGCTGGGGGCGGCCGCGGCAGCGCAGCTCTAATCTCCCGCACACCGGCGCTATCAGCGGCCGGATCAGCCGCGTATCTAATGTAAACGAGCCTCCCCCATCAATAACGTGCCACATCTGGCGGCTGGGCTGTGCGGCGCCCTGGCTACCGAGCCATCCGCGCACGGCCAGCGGGGCCGGCCCGGCCCGGCCCGGGCGGGGGGTGCGCAGCGGCGGGGCGGTGGGCGCGGGGGGGCCGGCGGGGGCCGCAGCCAGCGGCTCCTTTGGGGAAGGGGGGCCGGGGGGAGGGCTCTGCCCCCCGGGGGGAGAGAGGGGCCGGCTCAGCCTTAAAAGAGCCACCCAGGAACCGGCGTGTTTGCGCTTCTTCCCAATTTATGGCCGCGGAGCGTATGGCCGGTGTTCCTCCCGGCGGCAGCCGCCGGGGAGGGCAGCGAGCGGCGCGGGGGATGTGAGGCCGGAGGGACGAGCAGCGGCCCCGGCACACGGCGGAGACAATGCGGGAGGCGGGGGGCCGCCGCCGGAGCCCCCCCGCCTAGGGACCCCCCCGGCCCCCTCGGGACCCCCGGCCAGGTGAGCCCCGGGAGGCGGCGGGGGGACCCTCCCGCGCGGGGACCCCTGCCCAGGTGACTCCCCGGGGACGGCGGGGGGACACCGCCGCCGAGGGACCCCCGCCCAGGTGAGCCCCGGGGGGCGGCGAGGCCCCCCCCAAACCCCCCGCGTCGGGACCTGCGCGGGTGAGCCCCGAGAGGCAGCGGGGGGACCCCAGCTGGAGCCCCCGGCCGGGTGGGCCCCGGGGCGCAGGGGACAGAGGGGGCACCGAGGGCGGGAGCAGCAGGTGGGAAGGGGCTTTGGGGAGGGGTCCGCGCGGGTAGGAGCTGGTGCGGAGCGCCGAGGGGACGCGGCCCCGGCCCCGACGGCGCGGCTGAGACACCGCCACGGCCACCGCCGCGGGCGCGGGTGGGCGCGGGGCCGGGGCAGCGCGGGGAGGGGCAGCCCGGGGCGCTCCCCCCTGCCCCGGCCGCGGGACACTTCTCGGCTGCGACGGCAGAGTCCGCCAGAGGACCGGGAATGACCGGGAACGGCCCCGGCCCCGGCGTGGCCCCCTCCTCCTTCACCCCTTCCCTTCCCTGCCCGTGCCACGCGTGTACCCCTGGCTCGGCCCCGGCTGCTGGAGCCGAGCCCACGCGGCTGGACCCGTCCCCAGCCAGCGCTGATTCCCCCCGCCCCGCGCGGGGCGCCCCGGAGGGTCCCCGCACCCCCCAGCCCCGACACGCACCCGGCGGTGACCGGGGCGCGGAGACCTCCGCGGAGCGCGGGCGGGTGCGGGAAGCGGATCCAGATAAGAGAGTAAATCCCGCCGCCGCACTCCCTTCGCTCCGGGGCGAGCGGGCCGGGGTTTCCTTGCCGAGGAGAAAAAAATCATTTCTGACAAAGCTTAATCTCGTCGGGACACGTTTAATCAATAGAGACGGGTCGGGCAGAGCCGGGGGGCTTCGGGCGGGGGGGACCCCCGTCCGTCCGGCCAATAAACCGGTTTAGGATAGACTGGAAAGGGGAAGGGAGCCCCGGGCCGGGCTTACGGCTCCCCCCGAGCGCAGGGGCGGGGGGGAATTAAATAAGACGAAATGTGGGTCGGGGGGCTGCGGGCTCCCGGCTTTGTGCCCGGAGCCCACTGCCTCCATCGCTGTGGGCAATAATTTCCAAAATCTCATTAAAGTGCATTTATCAAAGCCCTAACATGTGCCCTCCGGCTCTGCCATAACCCCGCCGGCCCCCAGGGAGTGGGGGGGGGGGGAGGCGGGAGGAAATCCCAATTTCTATGACAATTCGCCACCTCGGGAGCCTGGCTGCGGGGCAGATCCACATCTACAGATTTATAAGGAATATCGGTGAATTGGAAGGATTTCTCCGCCTTTGAAGCGTCGGGGGGAAGGAGATAGAGCAATCGTGAGAATAGGGAAGCTCATTTAGATTCCTATGTCCTGGAGAAGAATTAATTGTCCGATGGAGAAAGGCAGGCCGGCGCCGGGATTTTGGGGGGCGGTGGGGGCTTTCCCTGAAGCTTCCATTGGGAATGCTGCTGCTGACTCCCTTCCCGCGTGCGGGGCGATCTTCCCCTTTTTCTCCCCCTTCCCCCCCCCCTTTTTTTTTTTCCTTTTCTTTCCCCCCAGAACATCCTTAACGCCTTTGCCAATGCCATTTTTTCCAGCCAGGAAACGAGCCGGGAATTTCAGCCCGCAGAAACTCCGTTACAATTAAGTTCCTGCAAGCGCCGGAGGGTTCGGGAGGCTCTGGTGGCTACCCTCGATTTTAGGAAATAGGTTTTTTTGTTTGTTTCTTTTTTTCTCTCTCACTCGCTCCCTGGCCGGGCTGCCGGTGTGCGAGGCGATCCCGTGGCGTGGGCTCCGTGCCCACGGCCTGGCGTGGCCGGTCCCTTCCGAGCCGGAGTCGCCGCCGAGCCGCAGAGTGTTCTCTCCAGCGCTGGAAAATGCGATTTGAACCCCTCCGTGCGCGGCTCTTGGGGCCGGAGGGGTTCTTTCACTGCTATCGTTTCACTCCGATTTTTAAAATTTCGATTTTGATTTTTCCGGCCGGGAAGAGCTGTCCCCTTTCATGTGGCCGCTGTCCTTCCCTCCGCCGCACTTTAAAACAAAGAGGGTGTTACTTACAGGGATGCTCCCGAGGTGAGACTCCTCGTGACAGTTACCAGGACACGGGCTGCTCTTCCCTTTCCCCGTTCGTTCCAAGTGGATCTCATTCTGGGAGATAAAATCAACCTGTCCCCTAACAAAGGCTTTGTGCGGGCTCCGCTAATCCGGGCCGAGCGGCAAGGTGCAGCCCCGCTCCGTTTGTTTGTCTGCGGGCTGGAGCGAAGGGAAAACAATATCTGGCATCTTTGGCTCCATCAGACGATAAATTGATCCACTTGTCGGGAGCGGCGGTGGGAATGGCAATGGAGACGAGCTCGGAGCGGGCAGGGAGGGGAGGGAGAGCGGCAGGCTCCTGCCCAGCGCGGTTTCCCGCATTTCTCTCTATAATGTGCATTATTACACTCGGTAGCAGCACAGTTATACTGCGCCGTATGTGATACACGCGTAGGATCCGCTCGGCGGAGAAGGGAGCGGACCCGGGGAGCCGCCGGCTTAGAGCAGAGGGGGTCCCCTGCGCCGTGCGGGGGAGCGGGACCCTCGGGCCGCGGCCGGGAGCCAGAAAGGCGAGGAAGCCGCCCAAAAGCAGCCCCAGGGGCCGCCTGCGGCGCGGCGGGAGCCCGCTCTGCCCGCCGGGATCCGCGGCGGCCGGGCCCACGCGGGACTGCGGCGAGCGGCTCGGGAGGCCTCGCCCCCTCTCCTGTCCCCTCTCCTGCCCCTTCCCCGCTCCTAGAAAACAGAGGAGCCAGCTCTAAGCCCGCGGGCGAGGGGCGGGGGGGAGCCCCCCGTGAAGGCGGGCAGGGAGGGATCGGGCCCCGCGGGCAGAGCCGCTCGTCCCCCACGGCCGCCGCTCGGCCCCGCCACACGCGCCGCGGCTCCGGGGGCCGGGGCGGGAGGGCCGCGGCCCCCCCGGCCTTGTCACCGCCTGTCCCAGGGCCGGAGCTTCCCCGCCACGCGTGGGACCGGCCGGGGGGGGGCCGAGGCCCTGTCGCGACAGCCGCGGCGCTGCCGTCGGGTTTTGCCCCCGCGCAGCGCGACCCCGGTGCGGGGCAGCGTCCCGGCCCCGCGACCCCTCCTGGCGTCCGAGGGCCCGCGCGGCTCTGACGTCACCGCCCGCCGGTGACGTCACGGCGTCCCGGGCCGCCCCCGCGGAGCCCAGCGAGGTCCGCGCGTGGGGAGGGGGCCGCGACCCCCGGGGCTGTGTCCGGCCTCCTCCCGAGAGCCCCACGCCGAGAGGGACGCTCTGCCCGTGGCGTGGGGTTTGTGCATGGGTTCAGGTTCGGGAGTGTTCATCATCATCATCATTATTATTATTATTATTATTACTATTAATAAACCCCGGCCCGCCCCGCGGGGCCCGGCCCGCGTTGGCTGCCCCGGGGGTGCTCTGCCCTTCCCTCCCCGGGCTCGGCTTCTGTCAGGGTCCTCCGTCCCGCCACTGTCCCGATTATCGCCGCTCTCCTCGCTCTTTTTTCCCCTTCGGCGTAATAAAACCCCCATCCGAGCCGGGGGGCCGCGTAAATCCGTGGGTAACCCCAAGACTGAGTGGGAATCGGCGGTGCCCGGCAGAGGAGCGGGAGGGGGCCGGGCCGAAGGGGTTCCCTCGATATCGAGGAGGGCTCCGCAATGGATGAAGAGATAGCCATTGAGCGCGGTTGAATACCATGACAACTAGGAACAACCTCAGATTTATTCCCAACAGTTAGGGCGCGCTGAAAGAGGGCGTCAATCACGTATTATTTCGCCACTGAAATAAATGCAAAAACTGCGCCGAGACAAAGGGTTCCAACAGGAGCCGGACATTTGTCTACATTGCGGACATTGTCCCCAGCTTAGCCGTCGGGTTGTATTTGTGTTTGCGCGGGGCCGACCACCCAGGATGCGCGCAGGGGCTCGCTTAAAAAAAAAAAGGGGGGGGGGGGAAAAATCCCTGGGCATTGTCAGCCACATCACATACTTTATGGGAGGCAGGCTGGGGGCTGGGGCAGCAAAAGTGGGGGGAGCGGCGAGGGAGACGAGGGGAAGGTGCGGATCCATGGCCGGGCGCGGAGGAGGAAGGCTGAGGCGGCGTCTCCCCAGCGCGGCCCGCGGCGTTGCGGCTCCTTCCCCCCACCACGCGGGGAGGGAAACTCGGGCAACTTTTGTCGCCCAGAAATGAGGGCGCTGGGGGGAAGCCCCTTCCCAGATTGCACAAACCCCGCGGCCCGCGTCGCCCCGCGCATCTCGGTCACCCCCGCGCATCTTCGTCACCCCCGCGCTCCGGCCCGGCCCGGGAAGGGCTCGGGAAAGGCAGAGGGATGGAAAATTAGAGAAAAAGAAAAGGGACGGGAGAGGGAAAGAGATGGAAGGGGAAGGAAGGAAAGAAGGGGGAAAGGAAGACGGTCCGGGCCCTGCCCCGTGAGGGTGCGCACGGCCGAGGCTCCTGGGCGGGTGCAGGGAGCAGGAGGAAGGAAGGGAGAAAGGAAATGAAAATCAAAGTTGGTGGCAGACAGAGAGAAGCTGGGGGGAGGTTTCTGCATCCCGCGCCGGGCAGGGGGAGCCCCCAGGGCCGCACCCGCGGCCGGGAATGCTGCGGGCTCCGCGGGGTGTGTGCGAGCATGGTGACACCTGGGGGGCCGGCCTTGCCTAGGGAAGGACCCCCTTCTTTGCCCCTCTCCATCCTTCCCCAGGTCCTGAAAAAGAAAGAAAGAAAGAAAGAAAAAAAAAAAAAAAGATAGAAAAGGAAAAAAAAGAGAATTCAGTCCTGTACGACTCCATCGGGCTGCAGCCCATCGAGTGATCCCAACGGGCTGGATTCATTCCCCTGGAAGAAGGTGGCAAAATCAATGAGACCTCTTCAAATAAGCACACACTTCCCCCCCAGCCCCCGCCCCGTCCCCAATAATCACCGCCCGGATCTCGCCGGGTCGCGCCTGGCGATCGCGTTTTGCCAGTTCGCTTAATTTGGGAGCAAACTAGAATCAATTACTCGCTGTTTAATTTCCAGCGCTCATCCCTAAGCCCCAACCAAAATATTGACCTAGGCGGGTTAGATAAGTTGGGCTCTTGCCATCTGAGCCGCCTCGGTCCCGCGCGGGCTGCGCGGCTGCGGAGCTGCGGCCACAGGCCCCCCTCCCGAATTATTATTATGATTATTATTGCTCTAATTTTTTTTTCCCTCTCTCCCCTCGCCCGGAGGAAAACACGGGTGGAAAACGCACTTTGGGGCGTGCGGAGCGCCGGGCTGGTGCGGAGCTCTTTGTATGTAAATAGTGCCCTTAAAAAAAGCTGGGAAGTCGCCCCCTCCCTCCTTCCCTCTCTCCCTCCCTCCCTCCCTCCCTCCCTCCTTCCCTTCCTCCCTCCCCCCCGGCGCCGCCACACGCCCCCCCCGCGCCGAGGGCCCTCCCCGCGCCGGTAATTAACTGACACGTTATACCACTCATCACCAATGGTGGAAGCTCGGAGCTCGCCCAAAACCCGCAATTTCACATCTGCAAACACTGTCTTCATCCACTTGACTTCCAAGACCCGCCCACACGTGGCCAACCTTTCCTGGGTTTAATGTAGGTTTTTTTTCTCGCTCCTCTCGGCAGGTTCATGTGTGGGGACCAGCCTTATATGGACTCCTCGCTCCAGCAATGGCTCGGGATTTTCCAGCGGCAGGCGCGGGTTCGGCGCGGCTGAACAAGATCCAGAAGTGATCTTTTTTTTTTTTTTTTTTTCTTTCTTTTTTTTCCCTTTTTTTTTTTTTTTTTTTTTTTCCTTTGGCGTCTCTTCCCCCTTTTTCCCTGGAGTTACAAACTATTCCCGAAACCAGCTGCTACTCCCGCTCTCGGAATTTTCCCCCGTGGCAGAACAACCAGAGACCCGTCGCTGCGGCCGCTTCTCCCGCACAACCCCCGCCGCTTATTTTTCTATAAATCCATATTCTTATTCTACTTTTTTTTCCCTCCTCCACGCGTGCCGTGTCCCCCCCCCCGCCCCCTCCTTGCTCCCCGTGTCCCTGCGCGGTGTCGTTGTCGCCGCTCGGCGTGTGCGTGCCCAGCCGTGACCCGGCGGCTCGGCCAAGCTGCGGCTCCAACTTTCCCAGCCGGAATTTGGCCGGAACATGTCTCTGACCAACACAAAGACGGGCTTCTCGGTGAAGGACATTTTGGACCTCCCCGACACCAACGATGAGGACGGCTCGGCGGAGGGCGGCGAGGAGGAGAGCGAGGCGCCCGAGCCGCCCAGGAAAGCGGGAGTTTTGGGACAAACCCCCTTGGACACTGTTCCGACGCTGCCTTTGAAGGGCCCTTTCTACGATAACAGCGATAATCCGTACACGCGCTGGCTGGCGAGCGCCGAGGGCATCCAGTACTCCCGTGAGTGCCGGGGGGACGGGGCAGCGGGGACCGGGGGCGATGGGGGGGTGGACACGGGGTATGGGGGGCGGGGGCCTTGCGGCTCGTCCCGGCCGGGAACGGGGCAGCGCCGCTTCCAGCTGCCCCCGGCGGCGGGGCGGGAGCTGGGGGCCGTGGATGGATGGACGGACGGATGGACGGATGGATGGATGGACGGATGGATGGATTGGGGGGGGTTGCCTCTCTGCACGGCTGGCCTCCATCCCGACACGGCCGGGCGGCGGGAGGGCGATGCGGGGGCCGGCGGGAGGGATGCGGGGGCCGGCGGAGGGGCACCCCCCGGCCCGGCCCGTCCCCCCGCTGACCGGGCACGGCTTGTCCGCAGTGCACGGGCTGGCGGCCGGCGGCGGCGGCCAGGACCCCTCGGCCAAGTCCCCGGAGCCGTCGGCCGACGAGTCGCCCGACAACGAGAAGGAAGCGGCGGGCGGCGGGGACGCGGGCAAGAAGAGGAAGAGGAGGGTGCTCTTCTCCAAGGCGCAGACCTACGAGCTGGAGCGGCGGTTCCGGCAGCAGCGGTACCTGTCGGCGCCGGAGCGGGAGCACCTGGCCAGCCTGATCCGCCTCACCCCCACGCAGGTGAAGATCTGGTTCCAGAACCACCGCTACAAGATGAAGCGGGCGCGGGCCGAGAAAGGTATGGAAGTGACTCCTCTCCCCTCCCCGCGGCGGGTGGCCGTGCCGGTCTTAGTCAGGGACGGCAAGCCCTGCCACACGCTCAAAGCTCAGGACTTGGCAGCCGCGACTTTCCAGACGGGCATCCCGTTCTCGGCGTACAGCGCGCAGTCCCTGCAGCACATGCAGTACAACGCGCAGTACAGCGCGGCCGGCAGCCCCCAGTACCCCACAGCGCACCACTTGGTACCGGCGCAGCAATGGACTTGGTGAGTGAGGGCCGCCGGGCAGCGCGGCACACCCCGCACACGCGCCCCCCGCACGCGCGCACGCCCCAAAAACGGAGGAAAACCCTGAGATAACAAACAGAGGATGAGAGACAGACAGACAGAGACAGAGAGAAAGAGAGAGAGAGAGAGAGGAGGAGACAGACTGATGCTCCGAAAATAAACAAGCAAACAAACAAAAAATCGAAACTGCGGGGGAAGGAATGGAGAGGGAAACGCTATTATTATTATTATTATTGCTATTATTATTATTATTGCTATTATTATTATTATTATGGTTTGGTTTTGGTTTTTTTTTCCCTCTGCCGTTTCTTTTCCCCTCCATTTTTTTTTTTTGGGGGGGGGGGTTCGGTTTCATTTCGGGAGGGAGGCGGGGGGTAAGGGAGGGGAGGTGTTTTTTGTGCGTCATTGTTTACAGAAATTTTTTGCGCCATTCAGAGTGGTCCTGTCTACCTACAATTAAAATAAAAGAGGAAAAAGGGAAAGGGGGGGAGGGAAGATCGTCAGAATTACAACAACAACAACAAAAAAAAAAAAAAAAAAAGGGAAAAAAATAAAGAATAAAACCCCCCCCCCGCTGCTCCTGTGATTTTGTGAGGAACGGGGGCGCGGCCGCCGCGCGGGGCACCCCAAAAGGGGAGCTCCAGCGCGGCCCTTCGAGCGCGGTTTGCGGCCCCGACAGCCGCCAGCGGGGGTGTTTTTACACCTTGTCGCGGTCGCTGTCGCTGCCGCGAGCCGCGGCCCGGGCGCTCCGCTCTCTCTTCTCCGGTTTGGGGGCCGCCTCAACTATTCCCGAGCGGAGGAAGGAGCCCCGCGCACGCTGAAACCCAGCCCGCCCGCAGAGCGGCTCCCCGTGCCACCCCGCCCCGCCATTTAATACGAATCTAAATTTTTTTTCAAAGCTGCCTTTCGAGGAAAAATAGTAGAGAAGGAAGCGATAACAACGACGGAAGGGTTTTGTGCGACTTCTCGTCGCGGCCGCCTCTCGGCATCCCCCGGCGCAGCCCCGCGGGGGTGACACGGCCGAGCAGGGCCCCGCGCACCCCCTTCCACCCGCCGGACTTCTTTCTTTCTCCTTCGGGGGAAAACGGCTTTATTTTTTTGGTGGGAGCGGTCGGCTCCATCCCGCCGGCGGCAAACTGGAGCGGGGGGAATTTCTGTTTCCCTGCTTTCTGTCTGGGAGTGCGCTTTTCTACACCGCAGCGCTGCGGAGATCTGGGTACCGGCATCGCCGCCGTGCCCCCTCCCCGGGCTGGGGGCCCTGCGAACGGCAGGCACAGCGGAAACTTCGCCGTCAGCCCTCGGGGATGCGCCGGCGGCTCAGGCAGGGCGGGGGAAAGGGTTAACACCGGGAGACACCCCGTCCCCCTCAAAAAAAAAACGGAGGACGAGGGACAGGGGACAAGAGAGAGGCGAGGCGGGGCTGGGCGACTCTGCCGGGTGGAACGGGGACCGGCAGCGGGCCCGGCCGGGACCGGGCAGGGGCAGCCCCGGCTCGGAGCGGGTTCTGCAGAGCAGTGGCTCCTTCGCCCGCCCCTGCGGCTTTTAGGCTGCTCGAGATGCTTCAAAAAACGAAAACAAATCCAAACAGCCTTTGTCCGGAGCGGCGGGGCCGGGGCAGCGCCCGCCCCGTCCCGCGGGGCTGAGCCCGGCGGGGACGGGGCAGTTCAATGCCAAAGAGACGGTCGCTCCCGGCCCCGCCGCATCCCGATCCTGCCAAATCCCGGCGCTCCAACAACATCAACCTCTTCCCGGGCCCCGCCGAGCCCGGCGCGCCCCTCCGCCCCAGCGCATCCTCCGTCGGCCGCGGATCCCCGCGCAGCCTCGGCTGGGGCTTTTTTATCTTTTTCGCACTTCTTTCCTCCCCTCTCCTCCTCTCCCGTCCCTCCTTCCCCCGCCTTCTTTCCGCAAACCACCGAGGCTCCGCGCAGCGGAGGAGCAGCCGCGGCCGTTCCGCTTCCGAACGCTGGGAAGCTCCGCTGCTGTCCCGGACCCGAGGGCAACGCAGGGACGAGCGCCGGTTTTCCCTTCTCCAAGCCCGGCGTGCGAGCCAGGAGCGGAGAGACGGAAAATTGTCACTTCTTTTTTCTTCTTACTTGTTTTTTTTTTTTTTTTTAATTTAAATTTGTTTCCTCCCAATTCCTTTTCTGGTTTTTTTTACTTTCTTTTTTTTCTGTCTTTTTTTTTTTTTTTTTCCCTTCCCCTCGGGCTGTGCCGAGTCTATCAAACCATTTGTGTGGCCCTAACCCCCGTGGCCTTATATCTGCCGTGCCGCCGGGCCAGTCTATCTTTGCACAATATACAGTAGACTTCAGAGAGCAGCACAATGGGGGAGGCAGGGAGGTGAGCATGTTAGAGGCGTGCATATTAACGAGCCGCGGCCAAAGGAGCCAAAGGAGCCGGCAAAAAACCGGGAGAGACGGTCCGGGAGGGGGGGACGCCCTCCCTGCGCCTTCCCTGCCTCGGCCGTGGCTGTTTTTGGGGCTCGGCATTGATGCGGAGCGCGGAGTCAGGGAGCGGTGTCCTCCGCGTTTTGTTCGGGCTGTCACTCGCGCTCATTGTTCGGCATGTTCTACATGTTGTATCCCATATGGCCAGCTGGGCCGGGGACCCCTCACAAAACCCAAATTGTGCCCAGCTTTCAAACCCAGCATTGTTGTCCGTGAAAGGCAGGCGAATTAAAAATTCGTGCTATATCTATTCTGGAAAAAAAAAAAAAAAAAAAAAGAAAAAAAAAAAGAAAAAAAAAAGGGGGGGGGGAAAGAAAGAGGGGGCGCAAGGAAAAAGAATCCCGCTCTCTTCCCCTCCCTCTCTGCTCTCCCTTTGAAGGCCAACAGAGACTCTCCTCTTCTCCCGTCCCTGCTGACAAGTTTCTCTCTCATTTCACAGGAAATCCTCCCCCCCCGCACTAAAAGCCCCGAGCGCGTCCCCCCGCAGGAGCCCGCGGAGCTGCGCTGCGCGGCCGCGCTGCGGCGCGGAGGCCGGGGCAGAACAAGGCTGCATTGAGGGCGGGCTGGGCTGCAGCTGCCGCCTCCCTGCGCGGCCCGGCCGTACCGCCAGCCCGGCTGGCACGTCCCGCTGCCCCCCGGAGAAACGGCCCTTTCTTGTCCGCGCTCCTGGTTGTGCAAGGCGGGCCGGCCGAGGGAGGGAGGGAGGGAGAGAGGGAGGGAGAGGGAGGGAGAGAAATTTAAAAGGGGGAAAAAAAAAAATAGGGGGGATAAATTAATTAACTAAAAAAAAAAAAAGGAAAGAAAAGGGGGGGAAATAACGAAAACGGGGGTGAAAATGAAGAGAGAAAGAAGAAATTTAAAATGGAAAAAAAAGATGGATAGGGGAAAAAAGAAAAAGAAAAGGGGAAATGAAATAGAAAAATTAAAGGGAAAAGGAAAAAGAGATAACGAAAAAGAAAAGAAACAAAAAAAGAAGAGAGGAAAAAGAAAAAGGTAACAAAACAAAAGAAGAAAACACGAAGGAAGAAAAAAGAACCTGAGAAGGCAGAAAAAGAAAAATAACGGGGGGAAAGGAAATAGCGGGGCAAGGAGGAAGAGCGCGGGGAGCAGCCCGCAGCCCGGGCACCCTCCGCGCCCCAGGCGGGGCGGGGGCCGCGCAGCGCTGCGCGGGATCCTTGCGGTGCCCGCAGCGGCTCCGGGGTCCCGGACGAGGCTCCCCGGGGGGGTCCGGCCCCTCCGCCCCCCCCCCCGCAGCCCCGGAGAGCCCCCGGCCCCCGGGCAGCCCCTCTCGGCCGCCGGGACGGGGTTGGGTCGCCACACGGCCCGCGGGTCGCGATCCGGGGCAGCCGCGGGCGGTGGGAGCCCAGCCCGAGCTTCAGGCCGCGCTCCCTTTCCTTTCCCCCCCTCTCCCGGTTTTCTCGCCCGGCCGGATCTCCGGGACGCCGCGGGGCCCCCGCGCGGGGCGGGAGCCCCCGAGCCCGGCGGTGGCTTCCCCCCGTCCCCTGTTGACCGTAGGGCTTAGGCGGCAGCGCTGTGGGTTTTTCGGGGCTGCTCGAGGAGCCGCTCAAGGGGAAGCTGAGCCAATATTTACCGAGCACGAGGGCAATCCTCGGCGGGGTTCATTAAGGAGCCGGCGGGGGCGGAAGGGCTGCGGGGGGAGCCCCGCGACGGCGCTGGAGCGGCGAGACGCGACCCTGGGCGCGGGCTGCCCCGCAAACAGCGACCCCCGACCTCCCCGAAAAGCACCCCCGGAGGGGTTTTTCGCTCTACACAAGGCGATGGGGTTGGTTTTCCTACCGAGGGCCGTGTTTTCCGCGGCCCCCCGAGCCCGCGGAGCGGCCGCGGGGAGGCAGCAGAGCCCCGCGGAGCCCGGCGCTGGACGGGCCGGAGGCTGCGCTGCCCCTCCGCGCCCCCGGGCATGGCAGAGGGGGGGAGCCCCGAGGCTCTGGGGACCCTGTCCCCAAATCCACCACCCCTCCCCGCCCCCCTGCCCCGCCGGGATGGCCGCGCGGCGGCGCTGCCGGATAAGGGACGCGCCGTCGGGCCCGCCCCCGGGGGTCCCGACACGGAGAGGGGGGACGCGCCGGGACAGGGATGGGGAGAGCCCCGGGGGGCAGGGGACAGCCCCCCCCGCTCCCCCCCAGCGCCTCCTGGCCCCGCTGCGGGAGGAGCGGCCTCGGCCCTAAACCGGCGGGTCCGGGGGCATCGCTTTGAAATCCAGCGCGGAGCTCGGGGCGTGACGAGATCTGGCCCCTGATCCCCGCGGGGGGCAGGACACGGCGGCAGCAGGGACTCGTGCCACCCCTCCTGCCCCCGGCAGCCCCCCAAGCCCCAGGACCCCGCCTTTGGGGCAAACAGGGCGTCCCCAGAGCCCGGGCAGGGTTTGGTGCTCAGTTGTCTTTTCCACACCGGGAGAACAACCAAACCGGCGGCGAGGACAGCGTGGGATTCCGGAGGGCTGGAGAGGATGGGGCAGCGCAGCCACGGCCTCCTCCCGGCGCTCCCGCCCCACAGGGAGCCACAGGGGCGGTGGCAGCTGCCTCCCTGCACTGGGGACACCGGGGACACCGGGGACACCGGGGACACCGGGGACACTGGGGACACTGGGGACACTGGGGACGGTGCAGCCTGCACACCCAGAGGGAACGAGGCACCTGGGCACGGCACGGGGTACCTGTGCTTCTCCCTCACCAGGGGACGCCTCAGGGAATTTTGGGTTTAACTCGGTGCTGGCGAATTTGCGGCATTTCGCACGGTACCGGTAATCAGCGGTTAATTACGTAGAGAATCGGGAACTCTCCGATGAGAGAGACGCGGGAGAGACCCCTCCCTTGAGCTCCCCCGCGGCCCCTGCAGGCAGCAGCCTCCCTCCGTTCCCCTCTCCCTCTCTCCCTCTCTCCCTCTTTGCCTCTTTCCCTCTCCTGCCCGTGGCTGGTGCAGGTTGTCGCCACCTCCTCTCCCTCCCCGAAATTTAAACAGCCAGCAGGCTCAGAGAACCCCGCAGGCCCCGCAAGTCTCACCAGCCACAAAAATCAAAATCTGAACGTATTTTATTGGGTCGTACAAAGCTTTGGGCAGTTTGAGTGGGGTTCCTGCAGTGCCCCCGAGTTCCACGGGTGTATTTGGGATTTAACCACGGGGAGTGGCGTCCGTGCTCTTGGTATGAAACATCCCAGATCTGCTGGAAACATCCTGGAGCTCAGACAAACCTGCCTGGAGTAGCTCCAGGTTCGCTTGGACAAGCAGAGTGCCTTGCTCCCGCCTCGGGATCTGCTGCGTTCCGTGGGATTTAGCCCCAGTCCGGGGGGAAAGTTCTCCACGAGATAAAAACCACAAGAAATAAATTGTGTCGAATCGCTCTGTCGGGTCTGGCCGAGCAGGCTCAACAGCTCCAGGGAAAATAAAACAGCTCTAAGAAGTGGTTGTGTCTCTGGACGTGCAGGGATGGAGCTGCTCCTCCCGCCCCACGCACACACCCTGCAGGGGAGAGGGGCCTGGAGGAAAAGAGTTCATCTCTGGTTATGCCAGAGTCCAAAAACAAAAGTCCCTGGAAGATTTCCCCCCATCGTGGAACTTCCCGGCTGTTATCCCGTCATTATTTCCCCCCTCTTCAGTCAGAGTTGTCCCACAAAAAGTCACTGACTCCTCAAGGGGATAAAGCACCACTCAGGATAACCCAAAATCAGACCGAGTGGTGAACTTTCGGTGCAAATGGCCTTAAACCCCTCATATCTTCGGGATGCGTCTCCGTCCTCTGCCACACCACGGGGGAGCTCTGGGCACCACAGGTAACCCAAGCTCCCAACCCTCCCTCGTGCAGCCCCTGCGGAGGGCAGGCGCTCCCCGGGGCTGCAGCAGCCCAGGCCCAGGGCTCTGCTCATCCTGCTCCTCCCCTTTGGAGCAGGAATGTGATGAATTCCGAGGGCCTGGCAGGGATCAGCCTGAACCATTTCAGACAGAGCTGCGGGGAGGCGACCCCTGAGGTTCTTTCCCCAGGCGTGTTCCCAAAATCCCACTGCAACCCAGCTAAAGGGGTTCGGGGCCCCGTGGCTGAGGCAGGTGTGGGGCACGGCCCATGGAGGATCCCAGGACTAACCCAGTGGCTCCTAAGCTGGCCTTGCTCTGCCCTAAGGCAGGAGATGCTGCCCTGCGTGCATCCAGAGGGGTTTGGGACTCCCCCAGCAGGCAGAGAGGCCCTGGCTGCGCACCAGCCCCGTCACAGGTGAGGAAGGGAAGGGCTCGGCAGTGATTTCGGACGTAACCCCCAGACGCAGAGGCCACCACCCCAGCCCTCCCTCGTGCCGCCTCAGCTCCTCCCAGGGGACGGTGTCGGGAATTCCCTGCTGCCCGCTCCACCCTCACGGATCCGCGGCCCCGCGGGTGCTCGTCCATCGGGACCGTCCCAATCCGTGTGCTCTCGTCTGTGCTAGATCCGTGGATTTCCACACCTGTGGGAAGTGCTGGCGGTGCCGGGCATCTTACCCAGCTCCTCCCGCCACACCGCAGCCAGGATGGAAACCCCTCCTGCAAGTCCTAAACACACCAAATACCCAAAGGCCTTAAAGGGCAGAACTGCCTCCTGGCCCGCGGGAGCGAGGGATGAAGGCAGGACTCGCCTTCCACGTCCCTCTCAGAGTTAGGGAACAGCTGGATGAGAACCCCGGACAAAAGGGAATTCGGTGCCGGTGTTAGCGGTGACTTGGGGTGGCCGCTGTTTGCTGAGGGGTTCAGGCAGCACAGAGATCGATGCCTCTCAAGCGAGGCCACTTAAAACTCCGCGTTACCGGGAGAACAGGCACTGGAAACATCCCCAGTTTTTTGTAGTTTGGTTCTCTTGAGGGTTTCTGGAAGAGGCGAAAATAAAACTCAGCCCAGAGCCATCCAAGAGCAAAGCCGAGCTGATTGTGGTGAGGAGGGAGGGAGGGAGGGAGAGGAGGAGCCATGGTCACTCAGTGCACGCCCAATCCCTTCCTGGGGCATCCTGGAGCATCCCACACACAGGAACTCCAAACTCCCTTCACATAAAAAGTCTTGGGACAAATAAATCACTAAATGGATCACGCAGTGCACCTATAAAGTCAGAGGAATGGGACTACCAGAACTCATTTTGCCCCGGTGCAGTCCAGGGCACTCAGGACAAATTTTTATTCTCCTCCCTTCCTCTCGAGCCCAGGGTTTGCAACCCACGAGTGACAAACCAATAATAAACGCCTGGCTGTGGAAGAGCAGCCCCAGCGCTGTGTCAGGTCCCGCCTGACAGAAACCTGCCTGGAATCTGGCCCGTCCAAAGCCCCTCTGGAACACATCGGTCCATCCGTCCATCCTGGTGGGTGTGGGGGGGGGGGGGGGGGGGGCCCTCCAGCTGATCCAGGGGCACCGACTCACCTCGTTTGCCTTTGGGAGACTCTGACTTTGGAAAATGTGGGGGTTTTCTCCCGGATCCCCCGGCACCTGTAAAGGGATAAATCAGCTCGGCGGCGTGCCTGAAGCCGTCTGGCCGGACACATCGTCGGGGTTTTACCACTGGCATAAAGAAAACGATGAATTAGCACACTGCTGCCAGTGTGCCGGGGTTCGAGCGGGAATCCGGGGGCAATCCCTGTTTAACTCCACCCCGTTGTCCCAAAGCCAGGCTCTGCTCACACCCTGAGGGAGCAGCACCTACCTGGGCGTGGGGTTTTCCCGCTCCAGCTCAGCCACGGGGGAGCTGAGGAGCTTTGCTGCTCCCCTGCTCCCTAGCTGGTGACAACCATTAATCACCAGGCAGGGAGAATTCCACACGTGTCCTGCCCCCGGCCACCAGCAGGGATAGCTGGGACCTCTCCCGTGCCCCGTGCGAGCAGCAGCGATGCCCCTAAATACTCGGCCTCTGCTCTCCCCGGCTCGGTTTTAAGGTCAAGCAGCAGCTTTTCTCCTCGCCGTCAGCGCCTCACGGCCGCTGCAGTCAGCCATCAAACACACAATCAAATTAAATTAGCGCGCCTCGGGGTCTGCAGCCCGAGGCTTCCTGCCTCGGCCCGCGGGACGCCCGCCTCTGTCTGGGCTGCCGCTCAGCCACGGCACGATGCTTGTTCTGGCTCGGCCGTGTGCGAGGAGAGATTCAATCCGCCCCGCCTGGCTGCAGCGGGGGAGGCAGCAGCGGGGAAAAGCCACCCTCGACTCCTCCAGCGGCTGCCTTAGGGACCTTCGGGGATGGACACCGCGGCGGTGCTCCCAAATCTCTAGAACTATCCCGGCTACCTGCTCGGACACGTCGTTTGTCCGTATCACCGGATTTCAAGGAATAACTCCCACCACTCCAGGCTCCCTCCGCCTCCTGAGCCGCCCACGCTCAGGAGGCAATCGCAGTCAGAGCTGTGCCTGTGCCCCTTCAGACACCACCCTACAACGACAAGGGTTCCACCTGCGTTTGTTTGGGATGACTTCAGCATCTCGGTACAGCTCGAGAGGAACAAGGATCCCATTGTGCCGCCTGTGCCACCCTCCGAGCCCATCAAAGCCAGCGCCAGCCTGGAGGAGCCCCGAGTCGAGATCCACTGGAAGAACTCCCAGCGCCCTCAGGAGGCTCTGACTCAGGTGCTCCAAGGAGGATAAGCCAGGCTGGCGGTGACAGGCTCCGTGTTCATCAGCGTTTGGAGGTGGAACAAGGAGTTCCGAGAGGCCGCAGAGGCGGTGAAACAGAAAAACACCACCAGCAAACCTGGACAGCGTCGTCTGTAACCGAGGGGGAAACGGGCGGAGAGGGCACCAAGTGCCTCCCAGATCTGCCCTGGAAACTCTGGGGTTAGGGAGGGTGAGAGCAGAGAAGGCACACAGGGAGCCGGGTTTGGCCCAGCTCGGGCATGGAGCGGCTCCCGGGGAGGGAAAAACGGGAGCAGAGAGAACATCGGTCCAGCCCACACCCACAGAGGCACAGAGGAGGAACACAAAACAACACAGAGCAGCAGGGCAGGCGCCCCAGAGCAGCCTCCCGGGGGACCAGCACCTTCCTCAGGCGGCTCTGCGTCCAGAAAACTGCCTGGAAAGCCTCTTGTCCTTGGAACACTCGCGTGGGGTCTCCAGCCAGCACCTGGGGAAGAGACAATTTCAACTGTTATTCCAAAGGGGGGACAGCAGTGCCAGCAGGAGAGGATGCAGTGAGCCACGGAGGCACGGGAGGAGCAGTCTTACTCCTTGAGCGGCGCCTGAGGAACCGAGGTTTGTGTTCCTGACAATTCCCAGCATCCACGGTGCAACAGAAGTCACTCCACGAGGCCATTCCCAGGCTCCGAGCAGGACGGATCTGAATTGCCACAGAGACGCCTTCCCTTCCCATCTGTGGCTCTGCACTTGGGAAATCACCGCTCTCTCCTCATTAGGCACTTAATTGTGGCCAGAGCTCTCCCAAGGGTTCCCAGCCCCGAGCTGAAGCCGCTCCTGACTTCCCGATCAATTTCCTCCCCGGGAATGCCTTCCAAAGGGTGCCCGAGCGGCCCTGGGTGCGGCCCTGCTCTGCAGGGATCCGAGCCAGCTGCACCGGGAGATGGAGAGCGCTCACTGGCTCGGGCTCCAGCAACATGTTTTCCTGCAAGGAAAACCCAGACGAATTTAACGGTGATTTTTGCAGGTGTCCATCCCTGGAGATGCTCAAGGCCCGGTTTTGAACACGTTCATTCTACTTGAGGCAGTTCCCACCTGCAAACTCTCCAGGATCACCCAGAGCTCCCCAGAAAGTTTCCAGCCAGGGGGGGAAAACCTGAGGTTAGGATCCACGGAGCCATGGCAATGGTGACACCGCTCGGAGCCGCTTAACGGAATAATATTTCCATCCACTGTAGATGAGAAAAGATAATTACTTTCGGGGTTTAAGAACCAAATGTGTTGATCCAAGTGTAATCTCGGTGTTTTAGCACCTGGTTATTACATCAGGAACACAAATGTCAACCGGGCTGCAGCAACCGGGCCGTCAGGAGGGGGAAGAGGAGACGTGTGACTGAAATCACACACTGGGGGAAGGTGCCACCAAGGGACTTTCGACTTGAGCTAATCAAGAATGTTCTCCTTCCCCGGAGCACTTTGGGAGCTGGGAGCTGGTGTTTTCCCTCAGGGATCCTTCTGGGCCCCTGGTTCTGGCCTCTTCCGTCGCCTCCGCGAGCCCAGCTGGGCCTGTTTGTCCCTCCTGTCCCAAACCTGCCCTGATGGACCCTGATGGCATGAGAGGGGTTTCCTTTCCAACCCAAACCACCCCAGAACTTGCGGCAGCAGCAGCCGTCCGTCCCCGAGGTGGTCTGGACAGCAATCCCCAACCTCCAGGAAGAGATCCCGATCCCAGAAGCATCCAGCGCCCGCTGGGACCCAGCGTGTGGCGTTGCCACGTGCGTGCTGCCAGCAGCCGGCTCGGATCGTGGCGCTCCGCTGCCGAACAAAGGCCCTGCCTTGATTCCTCAGCCAAGTTGAGGTTCCCAGCAGGCTGATTATCCCCCCGTCCCTGAAGCACCCACCGCTGCACGGAATTTTATTAAATTGCCAGCACGGGCGGCCGCTCAAAGTTTGTGCGGCTCGACGCGATCGATGGCAGCGAAGCACGGGAAGAAAGGCAGGGGGAGGGGGGGACCCCTGTTTGTTAAAGGCTTTTTCTTCTCCCTTTTGAATAAAATGTCAACTCCATTATATAGATGTCAACTCCATTACCGCACCGCTCCTGTGGCAGCCTCACCGTGGAACTGTCTGCTAATAAAACAACTTCCTCGCAGGGGGAGCGGGGGGCAGGTTACCTGCCGGAGGTTCCAATCTGGCTAAGAAAATTCCTGTTTATCCCCGCAGGCACAAACACCACTTTCATTATCCCGGTGTCCTCGTCGCCTCTGTCGGCCCCCAGATAAAAACCCGCCTTTCATCCTGACGAGCCCGCACTGGTCACGGGCCCATCCTTGTCAGAGAAGCCACAAAATGGGGAGAGCAGTGCCTGGTGTGCTGGGGAAAAAAAACCAAACCTGGATTAGAACCGTGGAATGGTTCGGGATTGAAGGCACCTGAACGAGCCCCTTGTTCCAGCAGTAGCAAACGTGGGGAAAGCAGAGGAGCAGCTTCCCCGGGGTCCTGCTCCAGGGGGATGAGCTGCCAAACCCTCCGAGGGGGGCCCTGGGGACAAATGCCCCCCCCAAAAGCACCGAGATCTGCCCACAGGTGCAAGGCACCATAAGCACCACCCCGGGAGCGCTTCCAGTGAAGGCCCTGGAAGGGTTTGGCAGGTCTGTGGCCGGGGAGGTGGGGAAGCCCCTGGGCTTGGCCAGGCAGCGGCCGCGGGAGGCCGGGGCTCCTCCCTCGCTCTCAGGCCCGCTGGCTGCACACATCCCCGCGCAGGCAAAGATGAGCACGTATTTAGAAAAGAATAAAGAAACCCATTCCCCGACGGGAGTTGTTTAGATAATTGATTTCCCTTGGACTTAGGAGCACTAAATAACACCCGGCGAGCCGCCATCTCCCAGATAACCTTTTCCTTCAAATCTCTCTTCCAGAGGATTGCCCTTTGACAGAGGCACCTCTCGGAGCGCGGCTCCGGCAGGCTCGTAGGTAGGGCCTTGCCGAGGGAAGGCCATGACGATCCCTCAAGCAATTATTTCTCCCCAGTATCCTTTGCATAGAGAGAGCTAATTAACTGCCTGCCGGGCTCTGCAGAGCCGCGGCGCAGAACGAGGCAGCGGCAGCACAAATGTCATAATTAATTAGCGGTTTAACGCCAGAACGAGCACGGCCGAGGTGCCGCCGGTATTCCAGCGGGGCGGGGCGCGGGCATTCCGTGGGCCAGGCACTGGGGGACACCCGGCCTGGGCAGCAGCGGGAATGCCTTCATGGAAAGGGCGGTCAGGCCCTTTGGAAGTGCCCGGGGAGGTTTGGAGTCCCCATGCCTGGAGTGTCCCAGGAAGGGCTGGAGGTGGCGCTCAGTGCTCCGGGCTGGGGACGAGGTGGGACCGGGCACAGCTTGGACTCGATGGGCTGGGAGGGATTTTCCAGCCTCGGTGGTTCTGGGATCCACACCACAGAGCCCCAGGCTGCGGGAAGCTCAGCTGGAATCCCGGAGAAATGAGGAGTAGCCCGTCGCGTCCCCCTGTGGAGCTGGGCAGGGACAAGCCCGCGCCAGGCCGGGATCGTCCCCGTCCCGCCGCGGGGAGCGCCCAGCCCCAAGGCCCTGCTCTTTTCCAGGGACAACATCCATCCCAGCGCTCCCCATCCGTCGGCACCTTCCGCTGGCGTGGTTTTGGTGAGGATGACCCCGCCGGTGGCCACGAGGCCGCTCCCGGCCCCTCCCACACCGCCCTCGCGGCGGGGACAGGGGTGTGCTTGGCACAGAGACCCGGAGCTGTCGCTCGCCTCCCACGGGCAGCAATTCCTTCCCCGGGGGTGGAAAAGGGGCCCAGCAGCACGGAGTCGCCAGCTTCCCCCTGCACCGAGGCAGGCAGAGCAGGGGTCGGGCCTGGGGCAAGCCCAGCACCAGCCCTGCCACACAAATTAAGAACAAACCAAACAAAACCGTCAAGGCTGGCTCCTGGCAAGAGCCAAACCCCGAGAACTCCCCGAGAAAACTCTCGGCCCCACCCTGGTTCCCTGAGCAGACGTTCCCAGCGCTGGCGGGCACTGGGAATTGTATCCCGCACACCTGGAGCCCAGCAGGGGACAGCTCCCCACGGGACACCTCAAACCCTGCCTCCGGAGCGGGGCAGATTCCTGCAGGAAAATAAGAGGGACGACTTAAAGGCATCCGTGCCTCCTCCCATCCTCGGCTCCCTCAGCTCCCACTCCCTTCCCCGTCCGCCCGCGGGAGACCTTCAGGAGAGAAAGAGCACAGCGAGGGACGAAGGCCCACAGCCCTGCATCCATTCGGGATGGCCCCGGAGCCAGCGCCGGGCTGTGCCGGGCGGGGAAGGCAGCGCCGCTGCCTGAGCCCGGTGTGGGCGATCGGAGCGCCGCTCCTGCCCCGCAGAGCCAACTCCATGGTGACAAACAGCGCCGGGGAGCCGTGACACCGGCGGGTCAGCGCCGGCACGGCAGCGCCGGCAGCGAACAATGAGCCGGAGCAGGAGCCCGGGCTGTGGGAAGAGGGATGGCCTTGAGCAGGAGAAAACGCGCGGCAGGCGGGAGAAGGTCCTTAACTTCAGCTTCCTCTTTCTTTAACCTAGAGAAGTCTTGCATTAACAGCATCTGGAAGAGGCCAGCACCTTTCCAACATCTGCTCGGGGGCTTTGTTCGGAGCGGGAAACTTCTCCGCTGCTTTTCCAGGAGGGCCGCGTTCCAGTACTTCAGCAACGGGATGTTTCCAGGGATTCTCCCTGACTCCTGCAGGCGAGAGCCCCAAAACTTGGTGGGCTCGGTTATGTCCATCAGTCGCGAGGGACCGCGCAACGCGGAGTTCTGCACGGGATGGAGCGGCCAGTTCCTGGCACTGGGAAGGCATCAGCAGGACACCCATCCTGTCTGCCACGGCCCAGAGGGACTTTCCCTGTGGAGCAGCTTTGGATCCGGGCAAAGGTGGCTACAGCGACAGGGATTTCTGGGGAGGCAGCCTGGGAGGTGCCTCCCACCGCCGCGAGCTCGTTTGAGAGCAGAACCACTCGTCTCCCTCTGGGTCACATCCTTCATAAATTCGCTTTAACCGACTCCTCCTGACCCGGTCTTGTTATTCCCAGCTCCGGCCATCCCCCACCCGGGATCTGGATCGCCTCCACACCAGGCCGTCCCACAAACCACAGGATGCTGCGCTGCAGCTCCCCGGGTCCCTCCGTCACATTTCAAGGATGCCCACCCCGTTTTTCCCAGCCCTGCACGGACTGGAGCTGCTGGCCGGACCCGGCAGGGCCAGGAGGAGTCGACATCTGCCTGTGGATGCTCTGGGAGGGCTGGAGAAGTCCAGGAGCATGAGGGGCCCTTGGCCAGGCCCTGTCTCGGGACGATCCCACAGCAGAACCTCAGCTCCCACAGGTTTATCCTGGGTTTATCCCACCTCTGCCATGTCTGGGCTCTGGCTCCTCCTGCTCCAGGGACAGGGAGCAAGCCCTGAAGCTGCTCCTCAGCTGCCACTGGCGGGGGGATAAACATCCCTAAATCCCAGCTGATCCCCATTTCACACCCCCAACTGCACCACCGGACTACCTCCCCTGGCTCTCCATATCCCTGGGAAGTGACACACTCCCTGTTCCCCTGTCGGGTCCTGCAGCCATCAGACACAACCCTGCTGCCCAGGGTTGCACAGAAAGGAGGGACGGATTTTTCCTCCAAAAGAGGGGATTCCTCCCCACTTTGGTGCTCCAGGGCCCCGAGTCGCTGAGGTTACTCCTGACTGTACGCAGAGCATTGCTCTGACTTCAAAGGTCGCGGAGATTATCCTTCGGGAAGTCTCTCTACTTCATGACTTCCTCACACTGTGTCTGAACCTCACCCAAATGGAGGTTTCTCCATCTTTTTAGTTTCCCTCTTTCCCAGGAAAACCCCTGTGCTTGTCTGGGGGCTTCGCGTGAATCCAGCTCTGCCAGGAAACCTCGGATAACCCTGGAAGTGCTCCACACCAGGTTGGACGGAGCCCTGGCAACCTAATCCGGTGCCGGCATCCTTTAGGTGCCTTCCACCCCGAACCAGGCGGGAACTCCACGGTGATCCCTCTGCCCACGCCGAGCGCAGCCCAGGCCAGGTACACCCCATGGGAAAACGTCTGCGTGCCGTGCGGACGGGCTCCCATTCCAGAGGCAGGAGCAGCACCTGGAGGGAATGTGAACCTGGGAATAACTCAGGAGCCCAGGTTTTCCCAGCGTTCCCTTGCCCACGCCGCAGCGACAGGGAAAGCTGGCCTTGCTATTCCCACAAATTAAACCGGGAAAACAACGTGGAAAAACGCGGCCCCAACAAAGGGAGGGGGGCAGTGGGCCCAGCACAAAGCAGCTGGCGGCACACGCCACTGCCAGCCGGGAGCAGGCAGGGATCAGGGATCCAGGCGCGGAGTGCTGCGGTGCCAGAGAAATATTTGGGCTCCCTTATCCGAGGAAAAGCTGGAGGAGATGCCACAGGAGTGTATTTTCTGCCGCCTCAATACTTAGGGAAACCTTAACAGCAGCTCTGGGATATTCTGCCTTCCTGCTGCCCGCGCTGGCTCCCATCCCAGCAACTTCTCCCGGCTGGGTCTGAGGACACAGGACGCTTACCTGGGGGCTCAGCAGCTGGAAACGTCCCCTTCCCCAGGCAGGGGGAAAGCTGGCTTGTCCCCGCTCCGCCCCCCGAGCCCCACGGGAAAACACGTCCATCCGGCAAGCAGGAATTCCCGGGAAGGGTGCGTGACACCCGACAAATATCTTTATTGGGGGGGTGGGGGGGGAGGGAGTTATCCCAAAAAGCAGCGTAAGGAAAACCTGCAGGACAAGGATAAACATTATGTCATGACAGTCATCACCAGGGAAAGAGGGGCAGGGGACCCTGAGGGCGGACAGGGAGATAAGAGGGAGATAACACCTCCCTAAACCTGACTTTAGGGTAGGCAACCCCCCCAAACCTGCCCCAAGCTCTCCTGGCGCGGCCGCGCCACCGCCGGGCACTCCTGCCGGGCACTCCCACCGGCCACTCCCGCAGGGCATTCCCGCCGGGCATTCCTGCCGGGCATCCCAGCCCGCAGCTCCTCGGGAAGGGCTCGATTTCCCCTGGCGGGGGAGAGGCGGCGGCGGTGTCCCCGCGCCGGGTTAATTCCTCGCCTCGCCTGTGACCAGCCCATTCAGTGCCACTTCAGACTCCTAATTCCGGGCTTTGCGTGGAAATGGTTTTAGAGTGCGCTGGAAACCCCGGGTTCCTTTTCCAATCTCGCGACGTCTTTGGAAAGCAATTCCTTAAGCCTCCGCTCCCGAGCCCCTTTTAATCTCCGCAAATTATCGGTGAGAGCCGAATCGAGGCGAGCTGCCGCCGCAGAGCCTGCCGCCGAGCGTTTCGAGGAAACCATCGCTTTCGGGGCCAGAAATAAATGAGCATTTATACCGGGTTATTGAAAAACGCCCCTCCCGCCCCCCCCAAAAAATATCAGCCTCCGTCTCCGTGTCAATTGTGGCTCACCGGGGTCAACACCGCCGCCGCCGCCACCGGCGCGGGCTGGCGCGGCGAAGGACAAGTCGCGTGTGGAAATGGGCCCCAAATGTGTCATTATGATCAGGGAGACAAGCCGGGCTGGGAAATGACATCTGCACTCCTGGAAATAACATCTGCACGGCCCGCGAGCCGGGCGGCCTTCTGCGGAATGAGGGTAATCAGGGAGCGGGGGAAAATCACCCCCCAGAAATTAAAACCCAGGGGTTTGGCTCCTTGGCGCTTTGCTGCTGCCTTTCCTACGTCTTTTTGTTCTTTTTTTTTTTTTTTTTTTTAATTTGCTTTTAAACTACTTCACTTGGAATCCGCAGCTTGATCTTCCCAGGACAGGGAAGGAAGAATTCCTGTTTTGCACAGAACCTCCAGGTGATGGAGGGTTAAATCAGAAAAACATTCTATAAGCGACGAGGGTTTCAAATTGGGCTTTTTCTTTTTTCTTTCTCTTTTTTTTTTTTTTTTTTTTTTTTGGTCAGACATCTGCCTCATCAAAAGGATCTTCTTTACACCCACCAACAAAACGAGGGGATGCTTTTATGCGACACTTTTTATCCCGAACATCACATTCCCGATGTGGGGAGAATTCTGGGGTGTTTTCGGTGCAAAATGGCCATGAGGGGTTTTGCTGGCTGCATTTCTACCAGCTCCCCTCGGGCTGTGCTTCCCCTTGGGCTCAGGCAGGGATGCAGGGATGCCTCTGCGCCCAGGGTAGGGGTGAGCGGTGTCCCAGTGGGCAGGGACCTGGCTCAGCCCCCAGACCTGCCCCAGCCCTCAAGAGCCTGCCCCAGCCGCGTCGGCAGGGAAGCTCCACATCGCTCCTCCAGCAGGAGTCTGGGGCAGCCGTGGCGTTCGGGGTCCTTTTCCCCCGGCTCCCCCTTCCCGGGCTGCTGTCCCGGTGCACACTTGCTGGATTCTGCTCCCTGTGCCCCAGGTGCCCAGCGCAGCGTCCTGGGGTGTGAGCAGAGGCCGCAGGCTCTGGTGCTGCACCTGAACCCCTACAAACCCTTCCGCTTGTGCCACATGCCCAAATCCCGGCTTACAGGGCCGGTCTGACGCGAACAGGACCAGTCCCTCTCAGCCCTTTGCCTAACTCTGTCTGGTTTGTCCCCAAAGCAGCACCGAAGCCTCGGTGAGATCCCAGACTGCCCCAGGGGCTTGCAGGGAATCATCCCTACAGCACCAGGAGCGGCCTCTCCCTTCCCGGCGGGAAGCAGGGACACCACGCTCTGCCCATCCATCCAGACATCCATCCATGGGCACCGGGGGCTGTGCTGGGGGCCCGACCCCGGGCACAGAGCTGTGTCCCTCCCCGGAGTGCCCTGAGGGGCAGCGGTGTCCCCACCCGTGCTGCTCCCACAGGGATGGAGACGGGCTTTTTTTTTTTTTTTTTTTTTTTTTTGGAGCAGGGGAGGGGAAAAGCGGTGCCGGGAAAAGGGATGGAGGTGCCGGGAATTCTGCCCGAACGGTGGGAAGGTTGCAGCTGAACAGAACTGGCGGAAAGGGGGGATTCGGATGGCAGTGCGTGGGGATTCGGGACCCGTTTAACTCCTGAGCCTCGCCGGGCTCTCAGAGTTTCAGCGGGGAGCACAAACTTTGAAACGCAAAATTGTGCTCGCTCTGATCTTTCATATCCTATTTTTAACAATCACCACAGAGCTGCACGTGCCCTGCCCCCAGAAAGAACCGAAGAGATCAGGGAAAAGATGGGGTTTGAGAAGGGAAGGGACCAGCCCGGAGGGTGAGGGATAGCCCAGCTCCCCAAAACGGGCCTCAGCAAAACGGGGGAGCAAACACCGGGAGCAGCCCGGGAACGGCTGCCCGCTCTGCGGGGAGGCGCGGGTGCCGCTCACCGAACGCACCTAGAGTTTTATCAATTCCTGGGGAAGGCGCAGCCCCGCGGGATCCCCCGCGCGGCCCGGGCGCGGCCGGCTGCGCACCCAGCGCATCTCCCCGAGCACAGGCTCCGCCCGCCCCGTCGCGGCGGTGCCCGGCCCGGGGAGCCGGGGGCAGCTTCGGCCGCGGCGTCTGGCAGCGCCCCGGCCTCTCAGCCCGGCGGAGACCCCGCTCAGCTCCCGCGGCCCCGGGAGCGGCCCCGCGGCCGGGCCGGAGCCCCGCAGGCGCTGCCCCCGACGGGCGCGGGGTCCCGGGGCAGGAGCCCCGCGGCCGCTCCCCGGGGAGCCTTTCGTTGTGCCAAAACCAACGAGCGAACGACGAACGACCGCAGAAAGCCCCGAAACACAACCGCAAACGAAGCACCGGCCCTAAAGTGGCCCCGGTGTCGCGGGGGTCCCCGCCGGCCCCGCACCCCGCGGCGGCGGCTCCGAGGGGCCGGGGCCGGGAGGGAGCGGCGCAGCCCCGGGGCCCGGCCCGGAGAGCGGAGAGGGCTGCCCGGCTCCTGCCGTCGGGGCCGGGGCCGCCGCGCTGCCCCGGGACGCTCTGCCCGGGGGTCGCCGCGCACCGTGGGGAGGGGATCGGGGGAACGGGCAGGTACTTACGGGCGAGGGCGGCGGGGCCGGGGCCGCTCGGAGCCGCTCCGGCGCTGCCCCCGGGGTGGCCGGGCTTAAGAGCCGTCGGACGGGCGCAGGACAATGGCCGGGAGGAGGGGGCCGGGGGGCGGCGGGAGGCGGGGAGGGGCCGGGGCCGCCCGCCGCCGCTCCGCCCCCCCGCGTCTGGCGTAACCCGGCGCCGGGCTAAAAGAACCGGCGAGCTACCGGCGCCCGGGGCTGGTGGCCGCCGCCGCGGACGGCTCGGCGGTGCCGGCGGCAGCGCCCGGCCCGGCCCGCCCCGTCGCGTCCCGCCCCGCCGCGCCATGTCGCTGAGCCCCAAGCACACGACGCCCTTCTCGGTCACCGACATCCTCAGCCCGATGGAGGAGAGCTACAAGAAGTTCGGCGGCATGGACGGGGCGGGCGGGCTGGGCGCGCCCCTCGGGCCGTACCGCCAGGCGCCCGTGCCCGCCGCCGCCGCCGCCGCCGTCCCGCAGCACGTCCCCGCGGGCGCGGCCGCCTACCACATGCCCCACGGCGTCTCGCAGTTCCCGCACGGCGCCGTCGGGGGCTACTGCAACGGCGGGCTGGGCAACGTGGGCGAGCTGCCCGCCTACCCCGAGGGGATGCGGGGCGGCGCGGCGGCGGGCGGCGGCTGGTACGGGCCCGGCGGCGACCCCCGCTACTCCAGCAGTAAGTGCGGGCGCGGGGGGCGCGGCGGAGGGGGCGGCCGGGCGGGGGGAGAGCCGCGGCCCCGACGGGGCGGCCGCCGGCGCTGAGCCGCCCGTCCCGCTCAGTCTCCAGGTTCATGGGCCCGTCGGCGGGGATGAACGTGGCCGGGATGGGCGGCCTGAGCGGCATCGCCGAGGGCGCCAAGGGCATCGTGCCGCTGCACGCGGCGCCGCGGAGGAAGAGGAGGGTGCTCTTCTCGCAGGCGCAGGTCTACGAGCTGGAGCGGCGCTTCAAGCAGCAGAAGTACCTGTCGGCGCCGGAGCGGGAGCACCTGGCCAGCCTCATCCACCTCACCCCCACGCAGGTGAAGATCTGGTTCCAGAACCACCGCTACAAAATGAAGCGCCAGGCCAAGGACAAGGCGGCCGCCCAGCAGTTGCACCCCGACGGCGGCGGCGGCGGCGGCGGAGGCGGCGGCGGGCTGTGCCAGCAGCCCTCGCCGCGCCGCGTGGCCGTGCCGGTGCTGGTGAAGGACGGCAAACCCTGCCCGCCGCCGGGCAGCGGCACCCCGGGCCCCGGGCAGGCCGCCCCCGCGCCCCCCGCCGCCGCGCCCGCCGGGCACCCGCACCCCGGCTCGCTGGGGCAGGCGGCCGACCTGGAGGAGCTGTCGCCCAGCCCGCCGGCGCTGCACGGCCCCGTGGCCCCCTGGCCCCCTGGACTCGGCCGGCGTCGACTACAACGGCGGCATGGTCAGCCCCAACCTGCTCTACGGCAGGACGTGGTAATCGGTGCGTCCCGTGTGTCCCCCCGCCGCCACGACAGCCCCGCTCCTCCGGCACCGGACGCTCCCAGCCCCGACGGCCGCCCCGGCCCGGCCCGGTGCCCGCGGGGATCGCCGACGGCCGCCCCGCCCTCGGTCCCCTCCCGGCCTCCCTTCGGGTTTTTTTTTTTAAGTCTCTCCGGTTTTTGGACAAGCGGCCCCGACGGCAGCGCCGAGTGCGTGCGTGCGAGCGCGAACGTGTGTGAGGGTGTTGGTGTGCGCGCGTGTCCGCGCCGCCGGGTCCCGTCCGCCCAGGGCTCCTCCCGACGGGCCGGGGGCAGCGCGGGGGCTCCGCTCCGGCCCGGCCCCGCTCCCCGGCGGCAGCGGAGCCCGGGAGCCCCGGCGTGTGCCGCGGCAGCCCCGCGCAGCGCCGCAATAAACCTTCCGAAGCGCCACTCATCTCGGCAGAATTAATTCCGGGGGGGTGCCCCCAAGTGCCATTCCCTTCTTATCCCCCTCGGAGGTAAACTGGGTCACAGCTCGAGGCGGGAGCCGTGGCAGGAGAGCGCCGGGGCGCCGGTGCTCGGATTTAAGGGGAAAAACTCCCTTTTTCTCCTTGTTGTTATTAAACACCGCTCAGTTACTGAACGTCCGTGTGCGGACGGGGCGCGCGGAGCCGCCGCGGCCCCCGGCCCTTGGCTCGGCTCCCGACGAGCTCGGAGACCTGCGGAGGCGAGCGGAGCCCGGGGATTCCCGGGGCTGGACCCCGCTTCCCGCCGGGATCGGGCCCCGCAGCGGCCGGGGCCGGAGGATGCGCCGCGCCGGAGCGGGGTTTATCCCCGCGCCGCTTCCCGAGGAAATCCCGCACGTCGGGAAACGCTCCTCGGGACTTTCCGGCAATTTTTCCTTCTTTTATTTTTATTTTTTATTTTAATTTTATTTTAAACAATAAAAGGAAGCCTTGTTCTCACGAGTCGGCTGCTTCGTTCTCGGTGCACGGACCGAGGGACAACCTCAAAATCCCCTTTTCTCCGCCGGCCTTTCGGCTGCCAAGCATTTAATTCCGCGCCCCCCCTCCGCCGCCTCTGCCAGGCTCCCCCATCCTTGGGGGACCCGCTGAACCCCAGCCCCGGCGGGGCTCCCCAGCGGCTCCCGGGCAGCACCGGGCCCTGCTCCGCTCCCGGCTGTGCTGCGAGGGAACAATTCTGAGGCGGGAAAATCGGGATTTGGGGCTCTGGGAGACCACGGACCCGCTCCCAGAGCCCTTCCCGAGCCCCATGCGGGGGCCTGGAGGGGAAGGGGGTCCCCACCGCTCTCGGCAGATACCTCCTTCCCCTCCCGGCAGGTGCCACACGGGGACCCCCACGGCTGCCTGCCCTTTCCATGAGGGAGAATTTCTCCCTGCTGGCTCCCACGGGAAGCGGCTGGGGTGGGGCTGAGCCCGGCCTGGTGAGCGGTTTCCCCCTCCAACTCTGTTAGATCCAAGGGGATACGTCAGGCTCAGCTCCAGCTTGGGAAAAACAAAACCGTACCTGCAGCAGCCTCAGGAGCTCCACAGGGACGCTGTCCCAGGGTGACCCCCAGGCCCCGAGCAGAGCCCCAGGGCGGCGGGGGTGGTGCTCCCCGCTCAGGTCCTGCATCCCAGCCCTGCATCCCCACGGAGCCGAGGGAACGGAGCCAGCGTGCTGCTCCGGCATCGCTTCAAGGGTCCGAGCGGGCAGCGCAGCTCCCAGGGCCGAGGCTGGCTCCACTCGGGGTCGGACCGCAAGGGAGTGAAGGGCGGGGCAAAGGGCAGCCCGCAGGGATGAGCCTTTCCCACAGCAGCCCCCCCAAAATGTTTATCCAGACTTGTTTTCACGCCCCAAAAAAGGGGAGCGAGGGACAAAGCCACCGGCACCGCGGGTCCATCTGCCTTCGGAACGCAGCCGGCCCACCCCACTCCTTCCTCCAGCCCATTCCCCGTGAGAACTCACCCTCGCTGCTGGTTTTGCCCTGCTGGAAAAAGCAAATTGGCTCTTTTTGAGCCCCCAGCCTTTTCCCGGCCGAGGGAGAAGGCCGGCGGCTCCCAGCCCCGGGAACGCTGCATCACAATGAAGGATTCTGCTCCACCCTCAATCACTTGAAAATAACGAATCCAGGTTGATGATTTCTTCCTCCCGAGGTTATGCGCGGGGCTGTCTGGCTTCTCCCTCGCTGCTGGTGATTAACACCTGGGCGTTTGGAAGGAAGGGAGCACCGAGTCCTGCACCGAGGAGGAGTCAGGGTGAGAGCGGGGCCGGGAACTTTACTGATTTACACAGTTCCTGGATTTAATGGAAAAAGTCCAAAGGGAAAGCTGACCTGGATGCTCTCCTCTTTTTTTTTTTTTTTTTTTTTTAATTACCAAATAGTGATTTTAAGTGCTGGGGTAGAGGCTGGGTGGAATTATTTTCCAAGGAATCAACAGGAATGTGTGCACGCAGGTAAAAGATAGGAACAGGCTTTGCAGGGGGTTGGAAATCAACCACGCGCCACCGCTCAGAATTTCAAAAGCCACTTTATAAAGCAAATAAAAATATTTACTGATTTGGTACACTCACACAGAAAACCCCTGGAAAGAGTGCTAAAAACGACTGGAACCTCTGCCCTTCGCAGCTATTTTAAATTAGGTACCAAATAGACAAATCCACGGCCGCCGCCTGGTTATGCCACGACAAAACCCACGCCAGGAACAGGCACGTGCTGGAGAAGTTGAAATGTTTTACTTCAGAGTCCGAAAAACCCCTTCTCTGCGGGGAACTGAAGGAAGCATCTGACAAGGAGCAGCGAGGGCCGTGCCTTTCAGCGCCGCCGGCTGCCTGCTGGGTCTGCCCCGGGAGTTCATAAAATCCCATTTCTGGGCATTCTTTCCAACTCCGGCTCTGTTTTCAGGCTCTTGTGTGCGGAGTAGAGGACGTCTGGAGCTCAGAGTGGCAGGCAGCGCTCGGCACAGCTTGGGTCCGTGGTAGGGAGGACAAACACAGCGCTCCCACCTCGCCCCACGGCAGTCCGCTCTTTCCCGTCCCTCCCAAAAAATCATCCGTAAGAAATGGGCACATTTAAAACAGGCATCGGTTTAAAAACTACAGGGATGGCGCTCAACGACTTAGGTTTTTTTCCCCCCTCGCCCCACAAATAATAGAAAGAACAAAAGCAAGAAGATTCGGATGTTTTCCATGTTTTTTAAAAAAATACCCAGGAGGCAGGAGCTAATTCCAGCTGTACCTTCCTGCGGGAGGTGGGAGCGGGTAGGGCCTCCCGGGGCCGTACGCCTGCAAACAAACAAACAAAAGCAAGCGTTTATTTTTGGGATTAGCAGCACAAGTAAACAAGTGGGGCGAGCTCGAGGCGCCACACGGAACGGGGACCAAACATCCTCCGCACGGAGGGGTGCCAGGGGCAGCGCTGAGCATCCCTCATCCGGCCGCGGAGTCTCCCGAGAACACGGGCTGGGGCTGGAAGCCCTGGAGCAGAGAGGAGCTGCGCAGCAGCGGCTCCGGAGTCCCGAACAAATCCACCCCCAGCCACCACCTGTGGCACCTCTGCTGCGCTCTGTCTGCAGCAAAGGGACAAGTGCTGGAGCCGGGGACAGACAGCGCTACGTGGGGCAGCTCACGCTCAGTACTTTCACACAGAAGTGCTCCAAGGGAAAACCAAAGCTGCATTTGTTGCAGAAGCGGCGTTTTCCAGCGCTCCTTCGCTTCCATAAGAGGCCAAAGAGACCCAAATCCCACCTTGGAAACGACTCCCAAGTTAGCTGTGTATTTGCACTTTAATCCAGCCATTTGGTACATCAAGTATTCGGTGAAGAAATCCATTGGAAAATTTCAGAGCCCCCCCCCCCCCCCCAAAGCACGTAAAATGATTTCCAAACCTGGTACATTGCAGAGACCAGCAAGTTAATTAAAGGTGGTGCACCAACACCAGCTATGGGCTTGGTTTGCTCTTTACTCGGGGTTTTTTTTGGTGTGGAGGGAAAAAGGGGCTTCCTTTCCTTTCTTTTAAAGAGAAATCCACCTTTATCCAGCCCGCGGCAGCCGAGATAACCACAGAAACCACGGAGCTGGCCGGCTGACCTGCCAGGGAGCCTCCTGCAGCCTGGCCATGCAGGGAAGGTTTGTTTCCAGGTTTGGTTGCCCAGTTAAAAAAGGAAACAAGTTGGCTGCATATCCCTTAAAAAACCCTTCCACACCAGCAGCAGGGAAGGACAGAGCGGAGGCCTGCGCGAGCTCTGGACGCTCCGCTGTGTGTTGCTCCAGGCTGGGACACAACTGCCCAACACCTGCAGCAGCCCAGCAAGTTTATTCTTTGGTTCTCTGGGAGAGCTGGGAGGCAGCAAAGCCCTGCTCCCGGGGAGCCCCCCAGATCCATGGCAGCTGCATTAATTTTGTGAGCACTCTGCGGCAGCACGTTTATTAACCTCTTTCAGACCATGTTCTGTATGCTGTAAAAAAAGAATTCAGAGGTGAAAGGGCCCAAAGATAATTATTTATGCTGCTACGTGTCACCACTTCCACTTGAATCCCTTTTCAAGGCTTTAAAGCTTTGAAATTTTCAGGCAGCAAGGCCGGATTCAATGATTAGGTTGGCACCCTAAACCCTTTCAGGTACCTTCTCATTTCACTCCAGCCTGGAGGAAATGATGACATCTGAAAGTTCATTTAAAAATAACAACAACAGAGCACGGCAACGAAGATTTAAAATTAACAGGGAGATAAACAGCACAACTGCAAAGGGAATTTTTTTAGGGAAGCAGAGTCACTGGAGCCAAAAGACTGGTCTTTGATCGTGAACTCTTCATGCAGGTGAACAAAAATAAAAGGGTTGTCACCGGTGGGTTTCAGTGCCTCCTGCACCCGCAGGTGGGTCCAGGCCACCACCGGGGCAATTCTGTTCCGGGCAAGCCCACAGCGTGCCCCAGGCTGTGGATGTCCACAAGGCTCCCGGGCAGCTTTCCAAGCGGGAACTAACAGGGACACCCTCCCTGTGCCCCCAGGGCAAGCCCTGCGGGGAGACTGTTCCTGCTCCCCCTCACAATTCCAGCTGTTGGGCACCAGGATTTAAGGCTGGCAATGAACTGCTCTAAGCACAGATTCCTTTAGCAAGTGCACCCTGCCTGGGATGAAGGCAGAGCAGGGTGTGCCCCGGCAGACAGACTTTATCAAGTGTCCATTTCCCAGACTAATTAAACTCTGCCCAGGCTCCAGCGGCACAAAGATCCTCCCCCGATTTCTCCCCAGGAGCACGGCAGCCTGGATTAGTGCAATCAGGCATTTATTCCTCTGGCTCTGCGGTTTTGGGTGAACGTGTGCAGCACAAAATGAAAGATTTCTGAAATCTGACCCTATCAATGCACCTCACCCAACTTTAAAATGTATTTTAGAGCTCCACCGGCTGGGCCAAGGGTCAGGCCCCGTTATTTCCCTGTGATTGTAACCCACGTTGTTGAGCTCTGCCTGCAGCCAAAACCAGCGCTGGCAGGGTCTGTACTGGTGCTGCGCCATGTAACACATGGCTGGGAGGAAGAAAATTCCAAGTAGGAGTGACTAAAAAGTGCCTTGTCCTGAGCTGAATCAGGCCCCAGCAGAAGGCACATTTCCAACGGTTTGTGCCTTCCTTTGCAGACAAAGGATGGGGCAATGGGGCTGGCACCATCCTCCTCCTCCCTGGTAACCCTCCCACAGTCCTGACTTCCCCAAACAGCAGCAGAACTAGGAGTTCAACCTAGGTATCCGGAATTTATTTTAAATGAGCATTTAGCAGCGTGAGCACCTGGCAGTCTGGTACGACAGGATACACAATTTGTGTTTTACTGGCATCGCACCCCCGCAGAAACTCCCTAGGCAAAGTCACCTGCTGCTTTCCAGCCGCACTTTCACTCTGTGGCATTCTCACAAACTGCTGACCAAGTCACCTGTAATGTTGGATGAGGCTCTCCCCTCACGCTCGCTTGTTTCCTTTTTAACCACACAGAGCTATTTCCACGTGTTTATTCCTCTGGCTACGAAAATCCAACACTTGCATTAAGTACTTTTTTCGGCTCAGAGAAAGCCAGTAAGCACTTGAGGGGAGAAATTTGGGAAGCTGTAAGGATGTACATTTTGAACACACCAGGGAGAACCCCAGAGGTACAGTGGGCAGACTTCCTTATGGGAAAGGAAGGCCGGTGGGAATACTTGCCTCAGGCTGCAGGAAGTGTGTGACCTGGGACCACGTTTGATGGGTGCTAATGAACACTGGTGGTGCAGTCTCGGCACGGGCCTTGCGCCAGGGGTACATCCAGAGGGGCTGGACAAGGCTGGGAAGTCCCCCATCCGTGTGTGTGGTGACACAGTGACACTAAAACCAGCCCAGGAGCGCCTTGCCATGCCACGCTCCCTTCTCCACAGCCACAGGAGAAGGAAGCCCTTCCTGGAAGGAGGACGCAGTGCACCCAGTGGGGCCCTGTTTTCCTACCTGTCTGCCCCTGTCCATGCGATCCTCGGGTCGCTGTGGGTATCCCATGGGTCCCAGCCCCTGGTACTGGGCCGGCTGGAACTGGTTTGGGGATTGCAGCATGCGGTTCCAGGCAAGGAGAGGAGCGGCTCCGGCAGCCCTGAGCAAGGAAAGAAACACCACAGTGTGAACGTGGCTCCTGGAGAGAGTCCCACAGCACAGACCCAGGCCGGGATCTGTCTCAGAGCCGAGCACGGACGGCCACGGGCCAGAGGGAAACCGGGAGCAGGGAGTATCTTCCCACATCCCCCTAAAGGCCGCTTTGCCGACCGCTTCTCCTTCGTCACAGCTTGAAAGCTGCACTGCCGCTGCACCGCACGCAGCAGAATTTTCCAATTCCCTGGAAGGCTTCCGTGCACCTTTCATCCCAGGGGCGGATTTGCCGATCCCAAAGGCTCCCCAGCACCCCAGGAGTAAACATGTGCCACACACGGGAGCCGGGGGCTTTCTTCTCTGAACGCCCAGACTCTTTCTGGGAGTCCATTCTTCCCAGTTAATTGCAGGTTGCAAATGAATTCTTACGGCGAGCGTTCGGAATCTAGGGTAGGGGCCTTGGCTGCTTTTTCCCATCCATTATTCTGCTCAATATGTCAGGAGGTCTGATCGGGAAGAAACCTTTTCAAGTTCTATTGATGCTGTTTTCAATTGACCACGGTGACCTAGCAACATAAGCACTAATTGGCACGGGCTGACTGACATTTGGTGTACAGTTTATATGGGAACGCGGATCCGACATCCATTATGGCCCAGTTTGCCATCCTGGATCACCCACAGCAAGAAATGCTTTCATTTCCTTCGAGTGCCCCTTCCAACATGACAATTAGAAAGCGACAGGTAGAACACGTCCAATGCTGTTTGATTCAAAATATTTAGGGAAATGCTGCGGCCGTGACCTGGTTGTTACAGCTGAGCACGGGGGAGGGACAATTCCTTAAAGGATCCGGAGCAGGTGGGTCCTGCAGGACAATATGATGTTGTGAGGGAAAAAACACAGAGAGTGGAGACAGTTAATCTTTCCTGAGCCCTGCTGAAGAGGGACTCTGATGAGCAGAGCAGGGCCAGCCTGGAGGGATATGGGGACAGCAGAGAGCAGAGGCTCTGCATCCCAGATTTGGGATGGCGAGCCCTGCATTCCAGGTTTACCTGCTGCACTGCACATCACTCTGTGCCTCTCCAGAGAGCCTCTGGCCAGCTGTGCTGGGTTTCAGCCCTGGAGACTCTCTACCGAGGCAGCCAGACTCCCACCAAACACCCCATCAGCGCGAGGAGGTGTCCCGGCTCTCCTGGCCAGGATTCCCAGCCAGCGGCACTACAGCGGGGCAAGCGGAGCTGTGAGAGCCGAGGGAGAGGTGCTGGGAGGGGAAGGCCTTTAAACACACGTCCCAGCAGCTGGAGCAGAGGCTGAGCTGGAATCAAGACGGGCGGGCGGACGATGAAATGGACGAAAACGGGCATTTTGGATGCGAAGGCATTGTGGTGCCACAGCACAGCCTGCAAAGACAGCCGCTCCACCTGGGCACGGCAGGACCTGCAGAAGGAACCCCTGCCGAACTCTGGAAACAAGTAACTCCTTTCCTGTTTGGAAAAGCACTTTCCCACCTGATCAAAATGGACGTGCACAAAAGCTAAGCGGTGACAGCGGGCTCTGTGCTCTGCTCTCCACTCCAGAAGTGCACGACGTTCCCCAGACCCTCCCCAGAAGGGGCAATGCTGTAGTTACAGCTAAGAGCACTTCACGCTGAACACTCAAAATCGATCTCCCAAGTCCATACGTGGAATGAACTAAGCTCACACTTTGTTCATACTTGCTCCTTTTCATTAAGTGTTTTGAGTACTAACTTTTTTCCCCACATGATTCCTAGAAAACAGCAGAGTCTCCAGGAAAAACACACTGCTCAGCCATAAGGAAAACTACTGGGAATTACCTATATAGCCCCAGCTCTGGGGCTTTCACTAACAATCATTCTGCCTCTACAACAAGTGCTGGTGATAAATATGACTGAGGGTCACAGGTCAGCACTTCCTCCACGCCTGGAATGGGGAAGCTTGGCACAAATTTCATTTGACATTGATATTTATTTGGCACGGAGTTTTCAACTTTTAAAGTGCTGCTTAGTGAAAATTTGAGACATTTAACAAATCGAACACAACACCATTAATATCACTAACATCATTTGCTGTGAATCACCCTCAGGTGATTTGAATCACCACTGATTGGCGATTTAAACCACCCTCAGGTGGAGATCTGTACAAAAAAAAGGAACTGTGCCACTTGGAACACCCCAGGAGCTCACACTGGCACAGTTACCCACAGAGTCAGGTAACTCACACACATTCAGCCAGGTCAGCTAAATTCAGGAGAATTTACACAGAAGAACATTCCCGTCTTCGTGCCTCAGCCACTTTGGACGTCTCCTCTATGAACAGGTTAAGCAAAAGGGTTTGCTTTACCAGATGACACGTTTCCACTGGCAAATCTCTCTCTGTAAACTCTGGACTGGCTCGAGAGCAGGAAAGGATCTCTGCAGTGCCCAGGAACGTCAGGACAGTGGGGAGGGACCTCAAAATTCACTTTCCCTGCTGCACACCAAGGTGCACCACTAGATTTAAAAGCAAGAAACCCTCCACAGGAGACAGGATTGGCTGGATTACGGAGAAGCAGCTTTACACTCCCGGCTGTTCCCCCCCAGGCCTGGGAAGGAAGAGCTGGTTTAGCCCCTGCTGCACCACTCCATCCCTGAAGCAGCACAAAGGCTCCGAGCCTTCCTGGCAGGGGGACAGGGCTCCTTGCTTATCCCTCGCTGATGTGGTGAATCTGGGATATCCCAGCGCCCTGCCAAGCCCCTCCGTCTGCCGGGGCTGGAGCAGGGCTGGCCTCTCCCTCAGTCAGTCCCTTCCCTGAGCAGAAATCCCTGGCTGCTCTCCCCCTGTGGTACCTACTGCTCCTGGAGCTGCAGCAGCAAGAGGGGGAGCAGCAGTTTGGGGAACCAGCAGCTCCCAGGGAACGAACGGGAAGCTCAAAATGCCTTCAACAGGTTCAGACGTTTTTTCCTGCACCAAGTGTCTCTGTGTTTAACCTTCTGCTTAAGTCTCTGCGCTTGCCTCTGTACAGAGGCTCAGCATCAGCTCTAAGCACGTTTGATCTGCTCCCCAAATCCAAAACCTTCCAAGAACACGGCAAAACTACTTATCCCCAGTGCTGGCAGAGCTTTTCATAAACCCTCCACGGTGTAACAAAGAGAAGGCGGTGACAAGTGACAGACCTGCAGCAGTCCTTCACAAATAAAAGTATATAAATTGGCTTTAATTAAGGGGTGGGAGTGGCAACTCCCATGGTCCAAGCAATATTGAAGTTTGCATTATGAATGCATCTTGCCTTACAATCTTCCACACGGATGAGGCACAGGACAAGGGAGCCAGGCTTACTTCAGTGGGGATCAAGATGGTTGCCATGGAAAGTGACTGTGGAGAGCTCGCTAAATTCCCCCAAAGCCCGTATTTTCAATGGCGAAACATTTGCAAATAAACCCAAGGGAGAAAGGCTGCGCCTCAGAGCAGAAACTTCTCTCCCTGCCTCCCTCCCTCCCTCCTCCATAACCATAAAAATAAATGTCATTATTCATGGCTGCCACAGGTAGCCCGGGTTTATTGAGCCCACCCCACCGAAGGACACACACAAGCCATCAATGAGGGGACACATGTAAAACATCCCTGATTATCAAACCATGTCACATTCCTTCTATTCGATGGCACTTATTGGGCTGCAGATTCCATAATCCTTCCCCGAGTCCCTTCTGCATTTAATTCAGTTCAGCCTTAAGTAGTTAAAGAAACTGTTTTCAGTGGCAACTAATAACTACTGACCTACAGTGACACTGCCCTACAATGGGCTTGTCAGGCCTGAAAAACTTGTACCAAAGAAGCTGATTAGGACTTCAAGAGGTTTGTAGCAAGAATCAATGGCTGGTCTGTGCTAATGCTGCGGCTGCGGCACAGGAATGATAAAAGTGGAACACCATTAGTTATGCCTCATTAAGCTCCACAGCCCTCCTAAAAAGAAATTTGTTTAGCCTGTCCAAAATCTAATGCAGTTTTAAGCTCTCTGTGTTCAATTTCATAGTACCTCAAAAGCTTCAATAAGATAAAGGCCAAAGAACCAAGAACGGTACCAAAGCACCAACAGTAAAGTTAATTTTGAAGCCCGAGTTTTAATGGAAAGTGTTTTTCCCTCATCTTTTTTAATACGAAGTACTCGAGCCTTTTAAAGGGTGAACACCACGGAGTGGGCTCTCAAAACATCAATAAATCACGGACATTAATTAACTCAAAAAACCTGCCGCGCAGCATCATTTCCACAATTTTAAACCACAATATTCCAAACAAAGGAGGGAAAACCAAACACTGGCAAGGCTGGCAGAGCCCAATCCACCCTCCTGGGCACGTTTCCCGTCCCTCCTGCCTTACCTTTGCGGCGTCTGCTGGAACAAGGGCGTGGGACCTCGCCAGGACTCCTGGGGTCGAAGATCTGGAGGGCGAAACGAGACGGCCAAATAAGAGAGAGCAAGAACAGCTCAAGAGCCGTGCCCCGCTCCTCTGCGTGCCCCAGAGCTGCTGTTGGGAAGCCAGAACAGGAGAGCTCAGACTGGACGTGCAAGCGCAAACACGCCCCAAGTCACGGCTTCCTGCTGCTGCCTTGGACAGAGTCCTGCTGCCCGCCGAGAAAAGGCAACTTTTTCAGCTTTAGCACGTCCAATAAGCTTCATAATAGAGAATTACAAATTTTAATTGCCAGAGCTAGCGTTGGTTAGAGCTTAGATGCTGCCCAGGTGCCTCCTCTTGAGTTTTTGAAGATGCAAAACCTTGTCTGTCACCCTAACAACTCCATTTAATATCTGTATCTCTCAGCAGTGCGTTCATCGGTACATTAAAAATACGCACCCAGCACTGTGTCGCCCCTGGACAAGTGTTTGTGACCAACAACGATGTCAAAGCCAAAACACAGGCGGGCCGGTTTCCCTCTGACTGGGCTGAATTATTCCATAAAGGCAAGTAAAACAATGGCCAGAGCATGGAATAACGTCGGCGGTTCTGCCTTACTCACAGTTTAAGTAAGTACAGTTCTACTTAGGATGCAAAAGACAAAGAATTCATTAAAATGAAATATAAATACATTATCACCAGAGATAGTAAAGGTGCATTTAAAAGTTAACGTGGCCAGTGATAATACCCTAATAAAAACCTATTAATGATGTCTCAGATAATGGAATCAGACTGAATTAAGCCTTTCTGGGTAAAACCTTGGCCAGAGCCCCAGCGCTGGCGTGCGGGAGACCACCCACTCGTCCATTGTTTGTGCCACCCAAACCAGCCCTGCACAAAGGCGAGGCAGGACCAACATTGCTTTAACAGGGCCCGCAATTAAACGCTTGTTGTCCTTCTAAATAACCTGGTCAGCAAACAGGATAAAAGCAGCAGCTCCTCAATAGCACCCAGGCAGCCCCCAGCACTCGGGGCCAGCGTCAATCAAAAGCTCCAGTTTCACTGACACCTTTGATGCCTTTCAATGGCCTTCAAGTGTGACCTAATTCCAACAGCTGGTTCCAGCAGCTGGATAATGGCCGGCACACGGACACACTCTGTTTCTGATAATTTCCAAGTTTCACAGGCAGCAGCAGCACGGAAACACAGGCAGCATCCTGCTTCCAGACCCTCCCTCTCCATGCGAGCAAGGGCCCAGCTCTCCTGCTGTAACCACACCTTTCTGCAGCTCAGTTTAAGCAAGGCTTCGTGGAAACATCATCAAAACATTTAAAGCCCCCTTATTACTATTCATTTGTGCGGCTGACAGAACAACCTTGGAGGGAGAGAGTCTGGAGCGGTGAATTGCACTTCAGAAAGGTACAAAGTGGGAGAAGGAATGACAATTAACATTTTCTTTAGGCTGCAAAACATAGGCATTTCCTAGAGCTATAAGGCCAAAGAAACTGCCTCCTCCAGCAGCTCCTCAAGCAACAATTTATCTAATCAGGGTGGCAATCAAAGAGGAGATTTCGTGTTTACTGATTGCACTAATCAAAACCACTTTTCCAACGCAGCTAATTGACAAGTTTACTGCCTGCCACGCGAGTCATAAATCAGATGTCCTGTGCTGCAGGAGCCAAACCCGCCATTCCCAGAGCGCTGCCACCCCACACTTGACTCCCCAAGTTATCAGCGCAGACAATTATTCATCAGCTGAAAATTGGCATGTCCAAGGCAAATCAGGGAGCACCGGCGAGGAACACCCCCAGCCGGCTCCCGAGGAGGAGGTGGCTCCTGGCCTGACCGCGTCGCCCTTCCGGAGGCTGATTTCACCGCAGCGTGCGTAGAAAAATACCACACGCCCCGGGGAAAGTTGCTCTGCGTCAGTGCCACTGAACGTGGGGGATTTTGACCACATCAGCTGTGGTTTTTCGGGGATGTGTGGGCTCCGGATGCTTCCCAGTCCAGCCACGCCACAACAGCGGCTCTCTGGCAACGGTACAGCTGATGAACACAACTCGGACACAGGAGACTGTGCTATCCAAGAGGCCTTCCCGTTTCTTCTAACTCGATTTTCTAGCTGAAGGTGCCTGTGCTTTGATGGAGACACTTGGAGGCTGAACGGGGGGGACTGCAAAAGACAACAGGCTGTCCTGCCAGACCTAGGAACACCTTTGGGGTCCAGGCAGAATGCTGTCAGGGGGAAACCGGCCCAAGTGCTTGTGAATTCCCAAACACACCTGCGCAGGCAGACCGCTCCCACTCAGCAAGAGCCTCCCTGCAGCCAGGTTTGGGGAGTTGCTGACACTCCTCACCTTCACAGGCCTGCTGGGCACCAGACCCATGCAAACCGTAACCCAGGATGTGTTACAGTCTTGAGGCAGGTGAACATCCAAAAGGCTGATCCCAGCAGAAATCTGGGGCCGTGCCACCTGGAGGTGTTCTCCTAACACGGGTTTAAGCAGGTCTGACTCTGCCTGGTAAAAGAGGAGCTGAGGCACATGTGGTTCACTCGGCACTGACAGTCCCAGTTGGGCCGGGCTGGGGCCTGACCCTCCCGCCAGGCAGCAGGATGGGTTTGGGGAATGGCTCTAGGGAGCTACGCAGCCCTCAGGCAGTTGGATCCATCCTCCTGATGGACATGAGCTGTTCTCAGCCTCAAGTAATGAGGCACTGAAAGAATCTCCAAATTCTGTGTCAAGCTCTGCCGTAATCAGTTGCAAAGATTTCACACGGCAGTCCACGCAAATGAGAAGTTAATTAGAGTGTAAGTCCAGTCTCCTGGGACAGCTCGGCGTCTCAGCAGAAGAGGAGGAGGAACACAACCCAGTGAAGTGGCAGAGAGCACGTCTGCAGCGTGCAGCGCTGCGGTGTCCCTGCAAGCAGCGCGCCGGGAAGCGGCTCCGGGGAGCGCGGCCCTGTGCGGTGAAGGAGCCTCCGTGAGGCGGCTCCACCTGGCTCCTCTCCCTGCTGCTCCAGACAACAGCAGGACAGCAACCTCTGCCCCGTGGAAAAAGCAGCACAACGAGGAGGGAAGAAGAGCCCAAACAATTGCTCTGAGGTTTGCCAGGCACACCTGCAGAACACGGCTGCGGCGCTCTGAAGGGGAAGGAGGCGTGCGCCAAGGAAAGCCACCTGACAGTCTTCCGAGGCCACCAGATGGACTGGGGTTTCTCATCCACCAGCGGCTCCGAACCTCCTCAGTTTGAGCCAGACAATGGCACTGGGGGGCATTTGCCTGCAGAGTGCTGCCTGTTCAGCACAAGGGGCTCAGGAGCCACGGGGACGAGAGCTCGGGAAGCGCCTCGCGGGCAGGATCGGCTCCAGGGATGTGGGACAGACAGAGCAGTTTGGAGCGTTTCCCACAGCGCACCAGGACTCGGCAGGAACAGCAGCACGGGGACTGCTGAGCTCCTCAAAACCTCCCCAAACCCACATAAATACTCTCTTTTTGGAGATGAATTTGAAACTGCAATGCCTGACTGGCGGTTCTGCCTTCCCATTCCCCATGTCCTCCTCTCCACGGCGTATTGAACCACAGATAAATAAGTGAAATACATATAGATCACGTTTAGACCAACCCAGCTGTGAGAAGCAGGAAGCAGAGCCCACTTACTTGAGAGCAGTTTGGGGATCTGCTGCTGCCCGCCCATGAGGGGCCTGGCGTAGGGGCTGCCGTAAGCTCCGAGCGGCACGGCGTTGGGATACATGCCTGGCATGCCCCGGTCCCTCGGCATCGTGTGGCTGTCAGGGGAAGAAATGGCAAGGGAGCAGGTCAGGATGCCGTGGTGATTCCATCTCCCAGCACAGCTGCCTCCCAGCCCATCCCACGGCCCAGGGATGCACCAGTGGATCGGGGCCCAGGCGCGTCCCAACACACACAGGCCTTGGGAGCTGCTCCCAGGGAAATGCTTGGGTTTCCAACGCCACAGCTGTGCCTTTTATTGTGACTGTGACGTGCAAGAGGGTTCTCAAGTGCAGCCCCAGGACAGCCCCACTTCTCCTTCCTAAAAGGAGGTGCTTTTCCTTCTTGCAGCTCCTCCAGAGGCATAAGATGAAGAAGGTATTTTCTCTTCCTAAGGAGACACTCCAGAGTCTAACTTTATTTGCCAGTATTACAGTCTCCTTTAAAACATTCCCTTCTCTGGCTCTGATAAATGCACGGCTCCTTGCACTCTCCGGTCTGGAAACCCATTTCATTTCTGAAGCTTCTTCGTTTTTAAAAGCATAAAAGACATTCCTGTCTTCATTAACAGTCTTAATTATCATTTGTGCACAATATCCTCATTGTACCCTCTAGGAAGTATTCATCAGACAAGCTTTAAAAACCTAAAACAGCAGGAAAGTGAGCTAGAAATATTTAGGGGGCGGGGGGGAAATATCAAGAAGCAAGCAAGGCATTCCTGCAAAACCCTTCAGTTTTCACCAATACTGAATTCAAATATCCCACCCTGAGGCGTCCAACATGGAAAAACCAGCACCTAAGCTCGGACACTCCAGGCCCGTCCCTTTCCTGCTTGAATTTAAAAAGGAACGAGGAGGGCAGTCCCCCCAGCAAGGCAGCGGTCACCCCACAGCCTTACCCCAAGGTTCTGAACGCCGACTGGTCCAAGTGCACTGGTTTCCTGTCCCTGTTGAAGCCAAGCTGCGGCCTCCAAGGCCTGCCATCACTGTTGGTTTTTTCCCAGTCTCCTGGCTTCAGAACGGGAGCAGGTTTCCTTAACAATAACAACAGTTCCATAAGCACTCACCAGGAGCAAACAGTCAGAGCAATAAATCAGACTGGAATGACTCGAAAGCTGGCAGCTGACACTTACTTTGCCCCAGGTAACACGGTAGCCTTGAAAACAAAGTCTTCAGCAAACTGTGGGTCTTTGAAGGAGATGCTAGAAGAAAGTATTTGAGGGTTAGGTTCACTGGATAACAAGGACAAAGTGAAACAGTAATCGCTGCTTTATCACCAGGAAAGCTAGAAGCAAAGAGATGAGCAGAATAACCTCACTCTTCCAGCTGGAATTCATGGTTTCCAGGACCAAGAAAGAACGAGGCTACAAGGAAAGAGAGTAATGGCTCCCTGGAAAGTTCAGCCTAAGATGAAGAGCAGCATCCTGACTGCTCATATACCATCTCCAAAGACAGGGAGAAAAATCCTGGGGACAGAGAGGCAGGGAGAAGCACAGAACAATTCCAGCCTCCTGACAGTGGCAGATGGAACAGCTGAACCCTTCCTTTAACTCATCACTGCCAGTAACAACACCCCCATTTAGGACATCCTTCCTACAGCGTCCTGACATGGCACGACTCAGCATTTCTTACCGCCTCTGCACGGCCATTCTGCTTGAACCAAGCCGTGCCTCTGGAGATAAAAATGACACAGGTTTTCAGGGCTCTGAGTGCTGCATGCTGTGCACCCTCACATCAAAGCCCAGAGTTTACTGACCTGACTGCAGAGTTCTGCGTAAGGTCCCGCAGCATGGGAACAGGAGACTCCACCACCCTGGCCAAGAGAAAAACCTCTGTCAGAACACCATGTAACGCATTTCTCACCATCTGCTGCTCTGCCAACTGAGCCTGCAAAACACTTATTCCAAAGTTAACTCGCCCTTCCCCTAAACCAAGTGCTTCTGCAAGCACCGGAGCGACTGAATCCTTGTTCCGTGATGCCGCTTGTTTCGCAGCTGCTGTGTGGGGATTCTCTAGGGTCTGTCTAGGGAAGGCAATGCCAGAAGAGGTTTCTTGTTCCTGTTCCCTCCAAGAACAACTCTGACTCGCTGGTATTCTTTCACAACCATGACAAGAACAGAGAAATGCCTATTAGTGGGACCTGGGGTACATTTTCTGTCTGACCAAGCCAGTGTTTGTGCACTTAACAAAAACGAGGCACTGAACAGCTGCTTGTGCCTCTGGGCACGGTCAGAGAAACGAGTGTGTGCCCTACAAGGTGAAGGTTACACTGATCATTCCTCAAACTGGATGCATTCTCTAGAAAACTAAAAATATGGGTATTCTTCGTACGTGCAGCTGGGAACAGCCCTGATTTTAGTGCTACAGCCTAAACTGACACGGACAAAATATATCTAAGCTATCACTACCTGGATTTTTCTCTCACGTAATGCAGGTTGGCATATAAAAAGCAGAGTTTTGGGGTTTTTAGGCAATGTGCACTAACGGGGAGTCACATCAGCCCACATGAGCATCCACACAAAAGCAGAGAAGCCAAAACATGAACAAGGCCACAGAGCACTACTACTTTTATTACCCAGGCCTTGTTTACCACATTAAAACAATAACTAAACACCGAAAAATCTGCCTTCCACTGGCAAAACGACAAACAAAGACTCCTCAGCAAATAAACAAATGCACTGGCGTGTTCAAAAGACATCTGGGGCTGCTTTAAAAGCCGAGTTGTGAGGTTAAAAGAATGGGATCGTAGAAGGAGAGTTTCACTGTTTTGCTGGGGGTCTCCCCCATGCTGGAGGTAACGCAGGCCTGCTGTGAACCCTTGGAACTACGCACGCGGCCTCGGCAGGAGCTTTCATTCACCCCTCGTGGGCACACAAATATTTCTACGGCCCTAAGTGCAGGCCAGGTCCTTGAGCAGCAGGAACCCACCCCGCAGGCCACACTCACTGATCCGGGAGGACGGCGTTGTCGTTCAGCGTGAGCTTTCCCTGGATCCCGTGGCACAGCTCCGGCGGGATATCCACTGCCTGCGGAGAAGGGAGTTCTCCAGCTGAAGCACTTCACCACCCCTCCCACCTGACCATTTCCACCCAGCAACAAGTGCAACCCACCTCTGTGTTTTTGGTCTTGTACTGTTCCACAATGAAGTCACAGAGCGGATGGTGCTTCCCAACAAAGAGAACGTCACCGCCAAGGCTGTTCCTTCTGCCTGGAAAAATGATGGGCATGGGGCAGGAGTTCAGAGGGAAGGAAAGAAGGAACGCAGCAAACCAGCAACCACTGCGCTGGTGACACCTCCACAAAAGCAGAGTTTCACTGTGATTTAGGAGGAAGCCTTGAATGCTCCTTGAGAGTGTAGGAAAGACAATGTCTGCCCAGAGCGGGACGTGCCTGGTCACAAGGACAGCTGGCAGGCAGTAAAATAATAGGAATCTTGTGTTCAGTGGGGAAATGCTGAGTTTAGAACAGAGGAACACTGCAGATACAGACAGAACCGACAAAACCCAGCCCCCCAAACCCCACACATCTCCCACAGTTTACCCCCAAGAACCAGATGTTATTTCTGCACACAGAGAAACAAATGCTGGCCTTTATAAGCTGAACCAGAGTTACAAAAGCAAATCCACTGAGGATCCCTCCAACTACCAGCAGCACCCATGAGGAAGAGTCCCAACCAAACATCGAGTGCACCTTGTTCATTTAGGGTGAAATACATAGGTGGCAACGAAACACCCCAATGCTTCAACAAAACACCCCAATGCTTCAACAAAGCACCCCAGTTCTTTAACAAAGCACCCCAATTCTTACTCTCTTCAGGAGTGAGGTCAGGGTACACTTCCTCCAGAGCAGCTCTGAGGCGCCGCTCGTCCACAAAGGGCAACAACGCCACACCTGGGAAAACCAAACCAGTGTTCTCTCATGCTTGTTGGAAAAACCCAGAAGAACCCCAAAAACAGACACCAGGATGGCGCACTCTGGTAGGTTTCCTGAGCCAAGAAACAGCTACAGCAGAGTGATTCTGATTCAAATTGCATTTTTGCTTCAGAAATCAGATCTTTCTGTGCCTTTATTCACAAAAAACCTGTTGCCCTCAAACTGAAAACCTAACATTTTACCTGCAGTGTAAATGACACCCAGCCAGAGAATCTGGCAGACCTTGAAAATTAACCTTCTCTAAAGAAAGGAAAAGCTGCATAGATGCTGTAATTCTTTTCTCCATTCCTTGTGTGCTCCAAAATATTTCTATATTCCTCAAAGCATTTTTGGCACAGTACTAATGAGCCACTGATTGAGCAGAACAAGATCCATTAATTAAATGCAAAGGAGACAAAAGACAATTACACACTGAGGCTCCTGAAAACAGAAGAATGATTAATCTAGTTCAGGACAAATTAACAAATCTAGAATAACTGCAGAAATTACCAATAATCATTGCCAAACTCCAAAACCAGGTACCGAACTGTAATTTGCTCTTAACGCTGATTTTTTTCTTTTTCCAAAATACACCTGCTGTAAAATGCTTGTCCCCACAACAAGTAACAAAAGTTACCTTTGTGACTCGCTGCAGTGTTTTCTCATTGAGATGATTTTCCAATTTCTCTTTATTTTTAAAGGTTTTTAAGACTAATGTCTAAGAATTAAAAAAAAAAAAAAAGAGCTGAAATTTCACCTTGCCAAGCGTACTTCTTCCCATTCAAATCGATAGCAAAATCTTCAGGGTAGAAGTCAATGATGCTTGATTCCTAGAGTTGAGAAAGCAAAAATCACCTTTAAAGCCAACTCTGGCATGGGTTCAGAATGTCACGTGGTGCCAAACACAAAGATCTCTGATAACAGAAACGTCTTTCATTAAGTGCCATCTAAGCCCAAAGCGAGGAGGATGGGCATTTGCGTTACTCAGAGATTTAAAATAAGGAATTAGGGAGGAGAGAATAATTAGGATAAGGAGGAGAGCTAATTAGGATAAGTTATGTGCTCCCCAACTAAGTTTTGGAAGGTTTCTGTGAGAAACGAGACCATCTGAAGTGTAAGAGAGCTGGGAAATGTCATCTGAATTCCAAGAAATCACTTCTAAGGATTTCTGAAGAACCACTGCCACCTACCAAACCCCTGCCCTCCCGGTCTGCAGCATTTTCTCTGCCTGAAGTGAAAAGCAGCAGGCCACATTCACACCAGTGCAAGATGACCTGAGCTTCCAGATAGGAATACAAGATGGATTCTCACCGGGTCTGTCATGAGCTTCCTCCACGTCGGCGGCAGAAAATTCCCACTGGCGGCCGGGAACACCCCCATCAGCTGTTCAAGAGGCTTGAACTGTTGAAAGCAGACAAGCAGATGTGGGACACTTCTAATGGGAGGGTAAATCAGCAGTGAACGAACGGATAAACCAAGAGCCCTACCGGTTTGGAGCCCTTCTCAAAATCTGAGGGCATGTCTGCAATTCCCTCGAAGTCCGAGGCAAAGGGAGCGTAGTGGAAAGGGTAATACCAGTTCCAGGATGCACAGCCCTGGGGCAGGGAGGGGAGAAGACACAAAATCAGGCACAGCAGCAAATTCAAACCATGCAGGCCGGTCACCAAACATGACCAAAGGGCAGGGAGCAGTACTGTCCTGGCAGCACCCAGCTTGCAGCACCCAGCAAAATCCCGCTGCTAACCCGGGGCGGCGTGGGGGAGCAGAGACACCCAGCATCTGCCGCAGGCTGAAAAGCATCCTGGTTCTAACTGGTGCTTCCCTCCCCAGGACCAGCACTAGCACACACTTGGAGCAGCACTCTGCTCTTCCCCTTCTGTTCTCCTGCCTTGAGCAGTGGGGAATACACAGCGTGTCCTCAGGAAGGAGAAAATCAAGCAAACTCAGAACACACCAGAACACCATGCACCTCGTAAAGGAAACGTGGCTCCAGGAGGTCTAAGTCAAGCTTTCACCTCCTCAGCTATTTTTCTTAGCAGCACCACTTGAAACAAAAGCCCACTACTATTCTGACTTCCAGTTCTGAACAATTAAATGTCAACGAGGCTCCTGCAGTGATATTTTTGGTACAAAATTACAGCGCCTATAATTATTCGCTGCAGTCCTTCAGACAGACTCCAAATGTTTCAAAAGCCAGGTGGATTGCTTTCATTCTTTTTTCCCCTTTTTTCTCCCCCCTCTCCAAACAGATGTTCCCACTAGTGGGACATGCCCTGCATCATCAGCTTTCTGTAGGAATGGAAAGGCACGTGATGTATTCTGGCACAACTTTTACAGACAGCCAGCAGCAGTTACTGGAGTCAGTTTTTACTGTGGTGAAAAGAAAAAAAGCCAAACAAAGACCCTCGAGCAACCCTATTTTGGAGCTCCCCCAGCCCAGTGGCTTCCTAACACAGCCCCATGCGGAAGCTCCGAGTTCCTGCTGAGACAGACAAACTGCACAGGCTGGAGCACATTGTGCTCCCAGGTCACACAGCCAATCTGACTGACTCTGCCTTCAGGGCACGGAGCTCCTTATTAGCCATCAGTGCGACAAAACCCCACCACGGCCCACTAATCTCTTGCCAATCTGACATCTCAATTATCAAAAGATTTAAATCGGATCCAGATTACTTCAGTCGCAACACACTTCATGGAACAGCATTACAATCCACGAAGGAGACTGACAACTCTGTCCCTTGCAAATTCTTACTGGCATTTCACATTTCACAGGCTTTGTCCTTTGTTCCCTCATTTAGTCACCTGCAATGTCACTGTTTCTGGGAAAGGGAAAACAGCAGCAGTTCTTGCTGCACCAACAAGTGGTGGGGCACTTGATGGGAGAACCTGAATCCCAGAACCATCGAGGCTGGAAAAGAGAGACTCTGAGACCAGAGTCCAACCTGTGACCAATCACCACTCTGTCAACCAGATCAGAGCAGTGTGTGCCACGTCCAGCTGCTCCTTCAGCAGCTCCAGGGACGGTGAAACTGCATTCGAACCTCCAGAGTCAAACAGAATTGGGCACACATTTATTTCACATCTCCAACAAAACCCCACGGCTTTTCCAAGACCGAAACAAAATCAGACAACAATCTCTGGGGTACCTGATAGTAGTATCTGAGAACCCAGCAAAGCCCTTCCACGTAGGACTGCACAACCTTGCGACGGAATTTCTCATCTGACGCGTCCACGTCGAATTTGTTTTTGTAGTAGCGCTGCTTCCAACCGGTTTCCCACAACCTGCAACACAACCAGGCACGGATAACACGTTTCCATGGATGGACACCTTAACAGATGCACATCTGCAGGTCTGAATTACAGTGTAAGACCAAGCCCCTTGCTACTTCAGTTGCCATTTGTATACAGTTTGAATGAATGCAGAAAAAGTGATGCTCAGCAGCAACAGAATAAAATGTGACTGTTGGCAGAACTGACAGTGTTTTCCCGCTACTCCAAATACAAAGGCAAGCAAATCAGTAATAATAATGTCCGTGTTCTGCTGCTGCTTGGACAAGCTGTGACTACCAGAGGCACTTCTGCAGCTCAGCGCCCTGTGCTTGCTGCCTCACATCAGATGAGCTCCCTTTCGCCCAGCATTTTCAGTCTCTCAGGCCAGAGATGGACGCTGGGATCACAGCAGCCACCTCGGCCACGGCTCGTCCTTCCTTCACACAGCTCCCCCTCACGTCTGTCCACAGATGGGGCAGGGAGAACAAACACTTGTTCCTCGTTCACACAGGGGCACCTGCACCCTGCAGCTCTGCTGTATCACGTCAGCAAAGAACCAAACTGGTGAAACCACATAATCCCTTAATAACGATTTGTTTTCTTAAACAGGCTTCTGTTCCAAACAACTCCAAGAGGTCACCTCAAGCTGGCACTGGTCAGACTCTCCCAGAGTCCTAACTCCTGTGTGTGGAGCTGCAGGAGAGAGCCAGGAGCTACTCATGCTTCCTTACAGGATGCGCATCCCCTTGGCTCTGCGAAGAGGATCTTCCCTCGCTTCTGTCTTGAGACAGTTGCTCAGGACAGGGACCCTTTGTAAACCCTTCCAAGATGATTCACACTGATGGGCAGGCAGAGAAGCCAAGAGATGTTTTCAAGGCTTCCAGAGAAGCAGGTGAGCAAGGACAGAGCTCCTGGCACCGAAGGCTTGAGGGATGCAGTCAAGAACATCTGCGGGCTCTGAGCTGCCTGGCAGACAGACACTCGCATAAATTCAAAAAACCTTCCTGTGACATAAAACCCATCTGCAGCCGACTGCAACAATTTGTTCTGGTTTCAAAGTCATTCTAAACACAGAACATATTTTCACAAACAGCCTGGCCGTATCTAGGACATCTATGCAGTTCTTTTTATTTACAATGCCAAGCATAGAATTAGCTTCCACTCAGAAAAGGACATGAAAAATATTCTGAGCTACAAGAGCTTAAAGAACTGTGGTTGAATGTAGCACATCCTCTTCCTTGGCAATACCAACCCTGTCAGAACCACTGCTGCTCGTAAAGCACCACAGTTCATTCACACTGTTCAAGCTTCTTTCAGACCCTCTGCTGACGCTCAGACGGAAAGGAATATTAACAGTTATCCTGATTTTATATAAAAATTCTGCTTGCTTGATTAAAAAAAAAAAAAAATCAGTCCCCTCAGATACAGACACATGGGAAAGAAAATAAGAATGAGAGCTAGAATTGTGATATTGGCAAAGCTGATGGGCCACATGTCACAAACACATTGTGGTGACTGTGACCAGAACTCCACAAGGAAACAACCCTGGGTGTTTTCCCACGTCCACCCAGGGCCTGACTGCACAGACACCAAATCCCCGTGGCTGCATTTCTCAGGAACAGCTGCAAGGGCCTTCACCCTCGACTCAAACAGCAAGAGCTTCACTGAAACCCTTCACCAGTGCAGGCTCACTGGTACTTAATGCTCAGAAAATTCCTGTCTCGACCATCCCAGGCTCAGCCTTCCTAAGACGGTGCAAGAACTCAGAGACAAACCCGGGCCTGCTGCAAACCAGAGATGGAGGAGACCACTGGAAGTGAGGACAAACGCTGCTGCCCACGCGAGCAGTCCGAGATGCGCGGGTTAAGCAGCTGCCAGATTCCAGGGAACAGCGGCATTCCGCTCACATAATCAGGGAATGTCTCGCCAAGCTCAGTCTCGGAGGGAGCAGTGGCTTGGAGGCTGCAAACCTGCACGCATACTAATCTGGATACTTGGGTTTAACAGCCGGAGCTCACCCATCTCACCGGAATTTACTGGATATTCTCACCCTCCACATTAATTACTGCTGGATAAAAAGATCATAGGAAAGCATCCAAAGGCACTGCTGCACTGAGCTAAATGGCATTAATTAGGCTGCATCTATCTCAGCAATTTGCTAACAAAGTGCTACAAAAAATGGCCTCACCTGATATTATCCTCTGGCTCAGGTTCACTGTCGCTATCCTCAGATTTCCGCTTAATTCCTCCTCCCAGGGACGGGCTGCCATCAGGAGTCAGGCTGGTGTTTGGAGATGCTGAAGTTGTCTAGGGTCAGAATTATTACAGATAAATAGGGGGAGGGGGGCGGGGAGAGGAGAGGAGGATTTATGAGGCTTTTAAAATTCAAGTTAAAATTAACAGCTCTGTGATAATCACGGGCCTTCTCTTCAGCTCCAAAAAAACTCCAGGCAAAGGCTGCACAACCCCTTAACCCATCGAGTCAAGGAGCAAAAGGGAAAAACTCATCCCTGTTAAAAGGCAGGCACTGATGCACAGAGGCAAAGATGCCACTGGCTTGGAGAGAGAAAAGGATGCAGTAAACAACACAGTATGAACTGATTTAAAAATGCCATTTCGGATACATTCCGATTTTGGAGCACCGCTGCAGCTTCCGCTACAACTTCCTTTTGCAGTACTAGTGAAAAAAAAAAAAAAGGTGCTTCTAAGGTGCTCAGAACTGCCAGAAATACTCTGAGTTCCTTCACAGCTGGTCTTTTAAACACCTCTCAGATTTACCTATTTTAATATTAGGGCCTAAAAGAAACGTCTCCCATTCCATAAGGGAACTAATTTGCGTGACTCAGGCGCAAAAAACGTTTCGGGATTAAAAGGGAAGAGCAGCACAAATTATACTTTGGAAAAGCACATTGTACTTTGACTTCAGAGACAGAACAGACATCTTTGTGATGAAAAGAACTTTTAATTTGGTTGCTGCTTGGATGAAGGTCTCTACCCAGAAAGAAAATATTTGTCGTAATTGTTATTTAAAGTGAACAGGACTTCTAGCAGAGCACTTCTTCTCTGTCTTCCCTCACTAACACCACCTTGCCCAAAATTTCATCCGAGTCTCTCCTTTCCCCAGGGAAAAGCATCATTCCAAGCAGGAATGAAGAAGACAATTTTATTCAAGCAGGCTTAGAAAAATCAGTCATTAAAAGCCACTTCCTCGAAGAATAATGTTTTAGGTGTCAGCTTTTCAAGAAAACCTGATGGGGCAGAGAAAAAGGTGCCTGGAGTATTTCCTTTCTCTGTGCCAACACCTCTGAACATGTACTCACAGAGTTCTGCCTGTCATGCATCCTCATCTCAAAGGCAGCTTGTCGAGGGTTACTGATTGCCTGCGGGCTGGATCGATTTCCCAGGGCTTGAGGGGAAAACTGGCCACCAGGAATAAAGGAAGGCTGATCCCTCTGCAAGATAAACACACACAAGGCTGCTGAAAGAGCTGTGTGATCTCCCCAGCACTGAGGTGATGCTCTCCCACAACTGTCAGACTAACATTATGTGGAACTGAATACACAAGGGCCCATTCTTAAAATATCCAAATAGAAAAAAAAACTCAACGTAATTTAAAATTTTTAAACTTCACACGCAGGCCAGAAGACACCATGATCACACCTGCAGTTCCAACCTCCAGAAACAAAAGTAGACATTTTAATTCTTGCTAGTTTCTGCACTGGGTAAGGAGTTCACTTACCTTCAATCTTTTCCTTTTCTCTTTCTGCCGTCTTTTAAAGTTATCCTAAACAAACACAAAGTGAAATAAAGTCAGTCAAGGACACAAATTCCTTGGAAAATGGTTTCCTTATAATCCTCAACTGACCACGCCACAAGGTTTTCAGGGAATGTTCTGAACGAGACATGGGTCAATTCTTGTGTCTGTAAACCCAACAGAAATGGGATGGAATTTCCTAACCCTACCCTGAAAATCTATGGGGGAAAAAAACCAGCTGGGAACTCAAAGCCCCAGAGCTCTGGTAATGGCTTAAACCATCTGCTAAATTTAGCTGTAGCCTTACTCGGGGCTGACAGCAGTGTGAAAGGACACAGACTCCTTGCCTGCAGTGCAGAGCTGCCCAAAGAAAGTGTCAAAGACACATTAAAGTCTCAGAAACAGGGAAAGAGAACTCGAGAAAAGGTTTTTTTCATTCTGTGATTCCTGGGCCAACTGAAAACCTGAACGTCAAACTGGCATTTCCAGGAAAAGAAGCTCAGCTGGAAGCACAAGATTATTTTTTGAGCATGGAAGAATTCACCAGCGATTATAACAAAGAAAATACAAAACCTGGCTTTGTTTTTTTTTTCTCCTTATTCTCTTAAAGGAGTGTCTTTGGCTAACAGTAAGCGATTAAAACCGAACTCCAAGAACGTAAGAGCAGCAACAAAATAATTACATCGTCGTCTTTCCTCTTTTTGAAAATACTGTCTTCAACCTCCCCAACAGCCAGCATGATCATCTGGACCCGCTGCAGGTTCACAAACCCACTTTCAGTGAGGTAGCCCTGCAGGTCAGAGAACAACAGAGGTGAGAAACAAGCCCGCTCTGCAGCACACAGGCGGGTATTTTTAAAGGAAGAGGAAGGACTCTCACCCCGGTTTTGTGCACCACGTTTTTATAGATGTTAACCAAGCGATCGATCGCTCCCTCCCTAAACACAAACCACAGGGTGAGACTGGCGCCAGTTAAAAGCACAGGAGCCGTTCTTGCAGGGAAAGAAAACACATTCTCATGTACCTGATCTCCAGAGATGGCAGATGAGGGAGGAAGTCGTTCCCCACAAAGAAGCACATGAAGACCCAGTCATCAACACTCCTTTCAAAATCAAAGGTGAAAGGCAAGCTGGCCATCGTGAGCTCTCTCTCCAAATACTGCAACACACACGCACACAGGAGAAAGGAGCTTAGGAAACGCAGCCCAGGGTCTGAAGTGGCATTCACAGCAAGCGGCTGCTGCACCTCACCTCTCGCAGGACACACAGGCGGATGAAGATGAATTCCTGTTCCGACATCGGCAGGGTGTCGGCGAACTGATCGTGCTAAAACAGAGGGGACTCGCGTTAGATCCCAGCGCATCCCAGAGCTTCTCCAGCCCCACTTTCACGGCCTGCTGAGAGAGGGGTTAACAGGGATCCAAGAACCGGCTCCCAAGCCCTTGTGCCAAGCGTGCACCTTGCTGCTCTGCACCTACGTTTAGTTCTTGATCCTTGTTTCTCATTCGGTGGGAAAACCCCCGAACGACAAAACACCACAAGGGAGGGTGTCAGGTTTGGCACGATACTTTTGTGTTTTTACTTCCAAGAGGAAAGCCAGGTATTCCCAATAACAATTCGCACCACGCTTCAGCCAAAATCAACAGCAAGAACGATTTGAGGATCGCCTTCTACACTACAGATTAAAAAAATCCTAGAAACAGCAAAATTCTTACCTTTCCTTGTTTTTCTCTGGGCAGACCTTGGCAATCCTTAACCTCATGCCCCATCTGGTTACAGAGAGCACATGGCTTGGGTTTATTTGGTTTGAACTCTTCCCTAATGATGGTGAAGTTTGGTTCGTGTGTAGCTAAGCCAAGCATGATCAGATCAGCTACCGAGCAAGAGAGAAGAATAAAACGTGATGAAGGATAAACATCATTGAGTTTTGGGGCTTTTTTTAGAAAAAAGTTTACAAGCAAAGTAGGTTCTGCCTCAACCAAGACGTTGATGTGATCACCCAGAAACCACAAAAGCAAGAGGGAACTCACCGTCAGCCCCACACAGACAGTGGTGAGTGTTCGGGTCGTGGTTTGGTTGTGCTGCACAAAAGAAAATTGCATTTTGTCAAAGTCGTGCAAAGTGAGTTCTTACTGACCGCACCTTAAAATGTCCACATTAATTGGAATTTTACCTCTTTGCCTCCTGATGTAATCCATGATTTTATGTTCCCCTTCACCAGGAGCACTGGCGTCCGACAAAATAACCTGAAAAACATCCAAACCACGTCAGCAACTAATGATGCCGCAGGAAAAAACCAGTAACGTATGCACTGAACGCAGCACCTGACTCATGAATACCTGAAACTCTAATTTGTGGCCTCAACTAAAATAACGTGACTTAGGATGAAATTATTTTACAAGCATGGAACCAGTGAAGAGACCCTCACTTTCCTCTGGCAGTTCCAGGCTGAAGCTGACGTTGATTCAAATTCCACTGAAACAATCACGTCACCTTGGACGTGTCCTGATAAACCATCAGGGCAACGAAACGAGCACTGCAGAACTCGCAGATTCAGCTCACTGATGCACTGGAACATGACCTCGTCACCCCGTCCTCTCCCTGCCATCCTGACGAGCATTAGTGTCCACAAACCCCCATCTGATGGGGGGAATCGAGCAGAGCCAACCGCCCCTCACATTAGAGCACTTGAATGGTCAGCTCATGCCAAAATAACACAGGCAGCTGCATTTCCTGCCTGCTCTGCTCCTTGTGTGCACAGAACCGGGGGAGTGCAGCGGTTGGGCAAGAAGAGGGGAGAATCTCCAAGCCCAGAAAGCTGGCGTGTGTTGTTTTCACTGCCCGCCATTAGAGCCACAGAGAAAACGCAGCCGTGCTGAGGGAGCAACTAGAAAAGAGAAAACAGCGCCAAAAACACAACTACAATGTATCTTCACACTTTCCCTGACAGCCGAAAAAGTATTCCTCAAGCCCTGTCTCCCATGAGGGGAAATTGTGGCTTTCAGCAGCACACCTTGGCCCTTCAGTGAAATCACAGCAAATGGTGCTGGGAGATGGAGCTATCAGCACGAAATGGACCTCCAAAGTCCCAGCAGGACGTGCAGATCAGCCTGCTGTCAGTAACAGCTCGGAGCCAGGCCAAGAGACAAACCTGTCCAATTTCTACTGCTCTTCAGCTGGATCCCAAAGAGCTCCTTCATTTCCCTCAAGGGTGAAAGTGGAGAACTTACTGTCAGGTTCTTCCAGCCCGGGTCGCTGTTCAGGCGGTCGGCGATGTAATAGCGGAGGCATTTAGCGAGATTGTCCATAAACTCGGTTCCCTAAAAAGGGTTGGGAGGGAAGAAATTAAACCTTCATTCAGCCCCTGGCAACCGCTGGCTACAGGGCCAGGCCACTCACCGGGGTGATACAGTTGCTGTCAAACCTCTCCTTCACCTCCTCTGGAGGCAGAAAGCCACCTGGAGCAACAGAAACAGAGTTTTTGAGTTACGTCCAGATGGACCCTTGCCAACATTTTTGCATGAGGAAACCCAGACAGCTCCCCTGGGAATAATTAACTCACTGAAACCAGTCTGTTTAATAAAATTCCCACAAAACAAAACGAAACCAGCTCTTACCACTGTACTATCTCCTCCACCCTACAGGTGTTACCACGTTTACGAACGTTGTTACTTCAGCAAAGTGATTTCAAAGCCCAGACAGCAGCAGCACACTCCCCTCTCACTCCAGCTGTGTCACCACCACCCTCAAAGTTGCTCTGACTTCTGTTTCCTCAGTGAATTTAGAGCTTCCACTGTCAAGTAACTCCCCTTGCTGGCAGCTCATTAACCCTGTGCGGGAGTACTTCCATCCGATCCCTGCTTTTAAGCCTCAATCCTCCTTTCATCAAGCCCTACAAACGTGTACTTCCTTCCATAAGGGTTTCGGTTGTTTCCCACTGCATTTATCCCCGCTCTTCTGTTCAATCTATTTTCAAAAGGAATTAAGAGCACTCAACACAAACTCATTTCAGGCAGGAGACCGAAGAAGAAAAAGATGACATTTTGTTTTGTCTCAGTTCTTAACTTTGGAAAACACAGATCCAGCCTTCCCCGGGCTTGTTCTCCCCTTTTCCCGGCAACGCACACGCGCAGCCCCGTTCGAAACCTTGCCGCGGCGATCAAACAAGGTGCTTCTCGTGGGAGAGCCCCTGAGAAGGTCACTGCCCTACCTTTGGCCAGAATTTCTTGTCGGATTTTTTGCTTCTCCTCAGCAGCTTCCATGCCCTCCTTTGAGGCTCTGAATCTCCTGGACCGCTGTTGATTCATTTTGGCACGTGGAGCCTGAAAGAAAAGTATGGAAAACCTCGGGTCACCTGGGACACCCGGACAATGTCTCCTGTCCTGAGAGCTGCTTCAGGCTACAAGTTATTGACAGAGGTGATTTCTCATCAGACCTACTGAAGGCCAGGCTGGACGGAGCAACCTGTGCCGGTGGAAGGCGCCCGTGCCCACGCGGAACCAGGCGATCTTTAAGGTCCCCTCCAGCACAAGCTGCTCCACGACTCTGCCGTACTGAGGGGAGACGAGGATTCTACAGCTGGGAACTGAAGGTGTCCATACTCACCACTCCATCTATGGCCATGTAAAGGAGTCTCCTGGGTCTCACAATGTTGAAGATCCTGTCGATGTACTCAAAAATCGCCACCATCATCTCATCTTCGTTTTTGGGCGCCGGCCTAAAACACAGAGCAAACTCGATTTAACCCCTGAAACGCCACCAGTGAAGGCAGGCGTTACCTGTGAAGAGCCCCACAAAGCGCCTTACTTGTCCTCTGGGTGCGTGCAGGGGTGAATGATGCCGTTCATGTCCAGGTAGAGGTTGTCGAACTCCACCTCGTTGGGGTTGGCTTTGCTCGTGTCGATGGGGACCTTGACACCATTGCACTCTTTGGCCTGGGGACGCAGTCAGGACAAGGATTTCAGCACAAATAACCAGCAGCTATTCACACACAGGTTCACAAAATCCTACTTCGGCCGCAGAAGGAAAAGATCGCGGTGAGCAGCCACATCACCTGGAACTCTTCACTGTTAAACAGCACCGCTTCCTACAGCTGCTTTCAACCACAAAGCACTGCTGACGAGAGAAGTTCCCGTGTCCCTCGGTATTCCTTCCTCCCAAACCACCCGGAGCCACCCGCGTGTCTGAACTATTTCAGCAGTGGATCCTTCAACACCCCCCAACAACCACGGTCACTTTTGTTTCCTCACCCTAACTTCAGGTTTGTTTTGTCTGGGCCTTTGCTGCTGTTGGGTTTGTGGCTGGGTTTTGTGGTTAGTTTGGTTAAAAGGCAGTTAGCAACACTCTGATTCTCCCTTCCAAGGCAACACCACCAGCCACACCTGTAACATACCGGATTAAATCCCAACAGTGTGGAAGTGACAGGAGCCGAGCAAGGAAAAGCCTGATGGTTTTCAGAGGAATTCTGGCTGGAACGGGTCATAACACACCACAAAGGTGGAACAAAGTGTGCTCTTGAGCAGCTGGGCATAAAGCCAAGTTTAAAAATGAGTGGCGTGTTCTGAGGTGAAGGCTATGGTCCCAGGATTGCACGGGACAGGGAAAACCGGGATACCGCCGGTTCTCCCATCACATGGAGCTTGGAAGCTGCTGCTGAGCCAACATCAAGCACTTCCCTGAACTTCTGTCTGCAGACTGCCTGCTACTCACTGAGTGAGTTCCCCACATCTCTAACATGGATTCAGAAGGAAAAAAACCCCAAAACTTACAGATCATGCTGTCAACTTTGGACAATTTTCCTGCTTAAAGCAGCAGCAGGACTGGCTGAGCTTATCCCCCTCTTAAAAGGCCAAAATTAAACCCTCCAAAGCCTTTCTCTGGTATTTATATTTGGCCCAGTTATGCTGGCAGATGACATCCCCGAGCACTGTTTGCTCCCTCTGCTGAGCTCTCTGGACACACACACACACTCTCAGATGGTGTGGTTTTAGCAGAAACTAAGTGTTGGGTGCAAACATTGTACCTTACTGCAGGCCACCCCCCAGGGTCTCCTGCATGCCCCCCCCACGCTCTCCCCCGAGCTAAAGGGGATTTGGAAGGAATGGCAGCCCCGGGAGGCAGGAAACGAGCCCCCCTTCACAAACCCGTGGGGGTTTTCATGCAGCAGCCTGCTGGAAGGCTGAAGCATCTGGCAGCGATATCTCTTGTGATATAACTAAACTGTTCGCTTCTCATCCACGGCCTCTATTGAAACCATTGAAAACAGATCTTCAAACGTGATACTTTAGTTGCAGCTTTATTAATTCCTGTCCATTTGGTTAAGAATATTCTCTCCTGGATTTTTTATTATCTTCAAGATCTTCCTCTCATTCTTCCTGCTCAGCTTAAGAAGAAGATTATTTCTTTTTCTTAAATCTGATTAATCTAGCAAGGTAAGAGAACAAGGATCAACTTTTCAATATTTCAAAGAGACAAGCTACAAAGATAGATACAAAATTTCTGATTAGAGAGATTTACAGCAATCCTAAAACACACACGGAGCTGATGACATCGTGAGAGAAGCTTAAATTCATCTACAGTAAGACAAACTACAGCTTCTCCCTGCTGTCCTAGTCCACTCTCAGATTTATGACCAGATTTGAATATAAAAAAATGTTAATGAATGCGATTTATCCGTGTGCTGTCCTGGCTGTAATTGCAACGTGCTCTTGAGTTGGAACAAGGCAACGTGGATGAGGACAGCAGCAGCTGCCGCTTCACTGGCGGCAAATCGAACCCAAGGAATTGGTTGTGTCCCCCCATTTATTTTAACAAAGAACTTCGGCTGCTACAAGCTCAGTTACCAAAGACCGAAAAAAAGGGGACACACCATCAGTAAAACCAGGGCTACACAAACCTTTGTTTGGCCTAAACGTGAGAGTAGCTTCGGTTACAGGGAGATAAATCTAAACACTCATAAATGTGCCGAAAAGGGCAAATCTGCTCTCAGAGGAAACTGCCCTGACCTGTTACGGATGTAACTGCTGCTTAAATGCTGGCTGCTCTCAGGTGACAGGTCTGGAAGGGTTTTATCCAGGAACAGCTGGATCACCACCACAGCCCCTGCACCGGGGCTTCCCAGAGCCTCAGGACAGCTCACAGCAGGGATGACACAACCCAGGAGTCTGGTGCAGAGACCAGCAGAGCCAGCGCTGCTGGCGCTCAGCATTAAGGGAAAAAACTGTAAAGCCCACAACCTCCTCCTTTTTCTATAAAAATTTCCAGACAGATTCTTAGATCTTAATTATCCCCCATTAAAAATTCACTTCTTGCAGGGACAGGTAAGATAAACCTCCCAGCTTGCTGAGAGGGGCTGAAATCACAGCTGCAATAAAACCACAAGAGCAACTGACAATTTTAGCCAAACCTCCTCTGTTTCACTGCCTGAACCCGAAGCACGGCAGCGCCCTGGGGAAGCACAGAGCTGAACATCCTGCTGCAGGCAGGCCGGGCACCTCCGCAGCCTCCACATGGAATTCCATCCCTTTGCCCTCTTTTCCCCCATCTCCTCCACCGTGAAGCTCCCACACTTCATCTCCTTTCCAGGCGTTTCCCCAAGGGGAGGCACACCTTGGAAGGAGGAGCAGAGAGGCAGAAGCCCTGGCACAAGCTCTGAACTCTGCAAAGCAGTGTTCGGGAAGGGCAGAATGCAGCCGGTACAACCCAACAAAAGAGAACACAAATTATTTGGAGGAGCAGTTTGGGAAGCAGGAACTCCAGAGCTTGCCTTCTCAGAAACACCCCGAGTTAGCCCTGAGGAGGAGAACTTGCCATGCTCAGGGCACAGTAAATCCAAGGGAGACCCCCCTGCTGCCATCCTCCCTGTCCCCTCCCACCGCGTCCCACAGGATGGCACAACACTCCCGCGGCTGCAGGGATGTGCCTGAAGGAACCAGCCCACAAAAACCCACGTAAACGAACATCATCTCAGCTGCAATACTGCCTGGAAAGGCACCTGTGGGACCCTGCAGCAAAGCTGTGCCACAGCCTTCACCGAAACCTCCTCCTGCTGCTACGGCAAGCCAGGTTTCAGAGGATGCCTTTGGAACAATCAGCTCCCTGTCCGGCCAGGAGATGTTTATCCTGGGCTAGAACACACCAGCAACGAGACAAACCCTGCCCTGAGGCTGCTCCAGGTTACAGAGCGCCAGCACCTGCTCGGATGCAGCGTGACATTCCAGGCTTGGGGCGGTTCTCCAAACAATAAAGCCCCAGGGAAAAGCAGGGAGCTGCAGAACAACGAGTAAGACCCGCAAATGACGCGGCTGTGGGGATTACGCAAGAGTCAGGAGGCTGAGAGCCCGAGGAAGCAGGGAAGCGCCTGTGGGTATCCCAAGAACCCCCTGCAGCTCCAAGGCACAGCTCAGCTCCCCCTCCAAAGTCCCCTTCCCGCCCTGCCTCCTTGTGCTGCCCATCCCTGGAGCAGGATCCGCCTGGAAACAGGGAGGCTGAGGAGCTTCCAGACCCTCAGGCTGCTTTAAACCACTTCCTTGGCGTTTTCTCACTCGTTCCAAGACAGGCAGCTGCGCTCCCGAAGCTTGCTGCGGCTTCTGATTCCCAAAAAAAGTTGTGGAAAAGCAGGGACTGTGAGAGACAGAGAGGAAACAGCAAAAAGCACCCCCCCCCGTTCCCTACTCAAGCTTCACCAACGCCACGAATCCCACTTTTCCGGCCCGAAGTCGCAGGAAGGCAGAGCCGGGAAGGGCTGGAATTGCAGCGAAGCGGCTGGAGAGGGGGAAAGTGGAGGAGAAGCCCGGTTCCCGCTCCGAGCGCCCATTCCCACTTCCTCCACGTGCGCATTCCTCCCAGGAGCGCTCACGCGCGCCAGCGGGAAGGAGCGAGGGGCTGGGATAACTCCTCCCGCACAGCGGCCGCTTCCACCGGGATTACAGCTCCGGAGAAGAACTCCGAGAGCCCAAACCTCCCCAAACCCCAAACAACACCCAAACAAAGCCCCAGCCCGCCCGCCCACCCACCGAGCCGCCCTGGAAAAGCCCCGGGGGAGCCCCCGGGGGCCCGGCGGGGACTCAGCACCGGGGGCTGCACCGCTGCGGCCCAACCGGCCCCGACCCCCCGCGCCCGCCCCGCCGAGCCCCGGGGCGGCCGCCGGCGGGCCCGTGCCGTGCCGGGCGGCCGGCTCACCTTCTCCTCGACGCAGTTGACGATGATGGAGGGGTACTTGCGGCTGAGCCAGCGGAAGAAGGCCGGGACCCCCATGGCGCGGGACCGGGACGGGCCGCGGCGAGCGGGACCGGCGGCACCGGCGGCACTTCCGGGGTCGGGGGGCGGCGCGGGGCACGCCGGGAAGGGGCGGGGGCGGGACGCGCGGTCACGTGGGGCGCGCGCCCGCGGCGCCGCCGGCGCCATCTTAGGTGTGGGCTGAGGGCACGGCAATGGCGGCCTGAGGGGAAGCGGGGGGCGTGAGGGGACGGCTCCCCCCAAAACGTGTCTGGGCAGCTCCTGGGGCACGAAAGGGACACCCAGAGGGAAAAAGCAAAGCCTGAGGGCACAAAAGTGATATCCAAGAGGAAAAGCAAAGCCTGAGGGAATGCCAACTCCTGAGGCGCCCTCACACTCAGCCAGGACACAAAGTGTGACAACTTCCCTCCAAAGCCAGCCTTAAACAAGCAGTTTGACAGGAAAAACACCCTCCCTTGCTAATAAAAAGCAAGTGTGGGGTTCCTTTGGCCGCACACGCAGCAGTGTTGCCCAACAAGGCAGTAATTAAGAGAGACATTGATGATTTATTTCAGTGCTGTGTGAGCCAGGTGCTCGGTGTGTTCCATAAATCCAGCACAACCACCGGACTTCCACCACCACTATTTATACACAGAAATCCAAAGCTGCAAACTTCCCAAACACAGCCCTTCCTTTGGGATTGATCAGTAATTTCCACATGAGCTACGTAACCCCAGCCAACTCCTCCTCATGCTCAGGGGAAGGGTCTGCACCTCTTTTTGACCTGGAGGTGTGAGTTTTAGTGTTACAATGAACATGGTTCAGCTATAGGATACACGGAATTGATTGGAGTGTTTCGACAAGTTAGGAACGTACACAAAGACAGGCCTCAACATCTGGGTTTACTACGTCCTCGAAAGTAGTAGCTTGGTAGCTCCAGGGTGTCCTTGAGGAAAGGATGCGCTAATTAGGTCTCTACGCGAAAGTGCGCAAAGATCGTACATTAAAGAACATCCTGACTTCAGACAATTCCGATATATTCCGCATTTTGCAACAACAGGAGCGATTCAGGGCATGGCTGCTCTGTGCCTTCTGAGGGGACGTTTCCGGTGGGAAACGGCTCGGTGTGATCCGTGAGAGCGGCACGAGGCAAAGAGCCCCCGTCCCCTCGCTCTGTCCGTGGCATAAGCAAATACTGTTAATTCATGGCCGTTTGACGGCGCCGCAATGGAATCAAATGGTCGGGAATTAAACGGGATTAACACAAGCCAGGTTTTGCTCCGCCGTGTCCCGTCCCCGCACACCAGCTCCGTTAGCAGGGCAGCCACGGGGCCGAGGACAGGGAAGAGCGGCCCGGGAGTCATTAACTAAAATAACAAAATCTCAGCAGTGCTTGCCGAGTCAACGCCGCCGGTTTGGGGAGCGGAGGGGAACCTTGGTACCTGGCTAATTCTCTGTAGAACAAATTAACCCAATATTGTGTCTCTCATTATTCTTATCCTCACTTGGCTGTTGTTAAGCCGTTTTCTGTTGTCGTTCCTCTCAATAAAATCTGTGACTTGAATAAATTTCGCCTGCAACTTTGTAGTGGCGCCACACCTGTGGTTATCAGCTGAAGATTGTCCTTTGTCTGTTCCTGACGAAACGCTCCCTGATTGAAGCTTCCTCTTGTCGTGCTTCTCCTCCTGGAATTTTGTAGGGAGCACGGAAGCTCAGCGTTAACATTTTGTTTGTATTGATGAGCAGTCAGTTTTTTTCTGATAATGCCAAAGGAAACAGAAGGCTGGCGGACGCAAACGGAACGCGGTCGTCTTATCTTATAATTACTTGGGTAAACAAGCGCTGGAAAAATTAATACTGCAACAGACAATTCCTTGGAAAGTCGGTCTGAGCACCAGCAGCTGCACCGGGCCGCGAGCCTGGGCCTCGCCCCCAAACTGTGCATCCGTGAGCACAGCACAGAGCGGCGCGGCGCACCCGCGGCAGGAGCAGGGAAGGCTTCCCGCTCAGGCACTTCCCGCGGATGAGTGGCGTGCCGATGGAAATCTGTTGGGGCTGTATTGATTCCAGTCCCCCTGTCCGTCAGCGTCACCTGCCATCAGCCCCGGGCTGGCGGCGTGACAGCTGTGAAGGAGCACGGGGAAGTTGACTGGCAGGATGTTTTGCATCTAATGAGTCTGTGCACAATAAGAGTATCATAAATAACGCTGCGAAGGAACTCGGCTATCGCTCCGACGCCGAGAGGCAGAGATCGCCTGCGCACGGCTCCGCAGCCATCTGTCACCTGTCACGGGCCGCTGTCTGGGGCTGAGCCGGACTGCGGCGACGGAAAGCCCCGCAGCCTGGTGTCATGCAGCAGACAGAAAGCAGGCTGACATCGGCAGCCCGGAGTCACTGGGGAAGGGCTTAGAGCTGCAAAGACAACCGCGCAGCTCAGGCAACGTTCCTTGGAAGCGCGGGCTGCTGGACTTGTCCAGCGGGGCTGCTGCTCCTCCTCTCCACGCACCTCCCAGCCCCTGAGCAACGTGCCCACCCTAGAGCGCAGGGCTTTCTCTGGGGACAGCAGTCCCACAGGACGGGGGGGGGTTGGTGTGGTGAAAAGGACGTTAAAGCCCTCAGTAAAGTCCGGCTTTAGTCCCTTAGTCGAGCCCAGGATGTGTCCCAGGATGCCAGCCCTGGTCACAGACTCACCCAGCTCCATCCTCGGTGCAGCAGACTGCCCGGTTCCCAGAACATTCCAGGCTGCACCCTCACTGACGGCAGACTGAAACCCCCAGCAGCCGGCTGTGCCCAGGGCTCCTGCTCGGTTCCAAGCCTTCTGCAATTCGCTTTGTGCTGCTGAGCTCTCAGCCTACGCGTTCCTCGCATTAAACTGAACGCTGTTCCCATTTCTAGCGGGGTTTTGAGGGATGGGGTGCAGAGATTGGTGCCCGTGTTGGGAGATGCGGGGCTGCAGCACAGCACGGCTTAATTGGGGTGCTGCTTTCTGCTTTTGAACTTGTCGTCATTATGAACAGCTTTTTTTTAATATGTCCCCTGGTTTCTCCCTCCCAAAGAAAATCTCATGTTTAATGAACTTAATTTTAGATAAAAGGAATGAAAAGAAGAAAATTAAAAATGCATGAAGCTCCTAGAGTCATCCAATTACTGTGATGTCCACGCAGCAACGCCACCACGGATTTCACAAAGCAGAGAAAATCAGGAAAGCACTGGGGCTCGCCGCATGTAAATGCTGCTCTGTTCCAAAATGTGCTGAATTACAAATGGGCATTTTATGCATTTCTTCTTCTTGATCTGTTGCAGAAGAAGATAAAAGATCAAACGTGCCAGCCCGCCCCAGCAGCGCCTGTCTGCATACCCACAATGCTTGTCTGCTTCTTCCCAAACCCCGTCTAGCGCTGGAGGAGTCCCAATACTGGGATGCAGACGAGCCTCAGGAGGGGACTGTCAGGGGGCAGGAAGACACTTGCACGTCAGAGAGAGAGCACACACACGAGATGTATGGGACCCATCATGTTTATTTGGTATTTAATTTTCTTTGCCAATGAAGGGACGAGCAGCGCTTCGGCCCGCGGCACGCTCACCATGTAAAAGAAAAGAAGAGTTTGTTTCTTCCCAAGAGCCAGTGCCAGAATCTCAATCGTAGAAGTCACCAAAGTCGTCTGAACCTGTGCTGTGGGTCTGTGGGCGCAGAGCAGCCTCAAGCTCGGAGCTGCTGTCATCAGACTCGCCCCAGAACGCTGCGGGTGGGGAGACAGAAAGCAGAGCTGTAAAACCTTTTCCGTGGCGATGCCGTTTGTCACGGACGTGAGCACGGGACAGCTCTCCCGAGGCCGACCCAGGAGTGGGAGCTGGGAGCCCCGGCCCCAGGTGTGCGTGTCCAGCGCGGTGTCCGGCAGCGAAGCGGCTGTGCCCGGACAGCGGCCTCATTCAGTGCTCCCACTCCATTGTGCCGCAAGGTAGCCGGGCAGAACATTTCCACTCCAAGCAATTTACTTGACCAGCTGCTGCCTGAATCGCAGCTTTGTCTAGTCTCTTCCCCTTTCTCCCACTACTTGACCCTGCGATGAAGTCACCAGCAGGCCGTGACATCGCAGAGTTGGCACAAAAACGGCAATGACGTCACGTGTGAAAAACCACCACTTTGAGATCAGATCAGGTCCAGGCAGGCCTGATCTTGTAGCTTTAACCTTAGGCTCTGGGAATCAGCAAACCCTTTCCCTGACAGCAGCAGAATCCCACGGCAGTTCAGAGTGCCTGAGAGATTTCTGGAGATGTGAGTTCATTTGACCCACGGATAGAACAGAACGGGATGCGTGGCACACGCAGTGAAGGCCACAGTGGCTGACAGAGCCGTGCTCTCTGTTCCCACCCATTCCAGAGGCTGCTGGCTGTCCAAAGGCAGCGTGGGAGCCGCAGTGCCCGGGACGAGGCCCAGGGCTCGGCCAGGGACAGCAGGAGGAGGAAGGCTGTCACACTCACAGAGGCTGTGGCTCGCATTTGAGGCACTTTGGTGCCTCTGACGGCACCAGCTCCATAAACACCTTATCTACAAATGCAGCAGCTGCATCTTTCATCCTCCATCCCCGGCCCCCCGGGCCGCGGAGCTGTGCTCCACCGGGAACATCAGAGCGAGCCCCGTGCTCGCTGCCACGCCGAACGGCTCTGAGGAAAGGGGCCGGGGAAACGAGAGCCTTTCAAGTGCCACCAAAGCAGCCGTCCTTGATGGCATCTGTACCTCAGTTCCATGCCATGCCTCTAAAACCAGGCCATTCCAGACTGCCGGGCACCCCGAGCAGGGCTCCAGGCGGAGCTCCTGGCTGCTAGCGCTGCCCTGCTGGCAGGAGGCTCCGTTAGAGGCGGCTGTGGGCCCCGGCGGGCCTTGCAGGGGGTGAAGGGGAAACTGGAGTGTGTGGGGAGCGAAAACACGTAGGGCCCAGACACCAATTCAGAACAAAACCAACCTGGCCACAGACAAAACCATCCAGCTGCACCCACGTCACAGGGAATACTGAGGAACCCTCAGGTTTCTCCTTCTCCACGTTCCCTCCACCTGCTGTTCAGTGGCGTTTGATTAAACCCTGCAAAGATCCCGACTCTGGGTTCCCCACCACCCGCCCCACAAACACGTCCTCTGTGCCCTGGATCTGTCCTCCTCAGCTCCCTGCTGGCTCCCACGTTGAGTCAGGGACGTTCCATGCTTTCCCTCGTCTGTACTTTACACAGGTCCTAACGTGGTTCTGGGAGGGCTTCTACAGTATAAATTACACTAGAAAGACACTAATTTTCCGCAGCGCAACATTCGTCTCTTACCTTTGGATCTTATGACAGTTACTGGTTCCTTCCGCAATTCAGTCCTGTAAAAGATTTCAAATAATCAGCACAACGTCTGCAATTAAAAAAACGTAAGCGACTTAAAAAAAAAATACTGCGGAATGGTTTAAAAAAACAACAACCCGGGAACTTCTGTAATTACTTCCCTCCCCCCCAAATAACTATTTAATCATGCGCTTCTTCACCTAAAAGGTGGAGAAATTCATGTGCAGCAGGGACACTGGTCCAGCTGTTCCTGGCATCGTTCCCTGTTAGCCGCACTGATTTACGCCAGCACCGAGCTAAGGTGCAGAGGAGCAGGGCCCTGTCGAGCTGCTGCCGCCCTTCAGAGCACGCAAAGTACGGGGAGACAAAATCCAAACAAAAATAAACCCCCCCCGGTGCTGCTCCCTGCGCCTCCTCCCTGCGCGCTCCTCCGGATCCCGGCGCTGTGCCCCAGCCCCATGGAAATGTGCAATCTCCGCTGCCTTTGATCTACCTTGATGTGTGTGCAGCCCGAGCCTGCTCTGCTAAATGGCCGCTCTTGTGTCTGGAGCATCACAGGCCCTTTTGAATCTCTCAAACAAGCTGGAATCATTTTGATCTTTTGTGTGCAGCGCGTGCATTGTGTTGGGGCTGGGGAATAATCGCACGGGGGCAAACACGGGGGAGAATTAACTGTTACAGCAGCAGTCCTGCAAGAAGCTCCAAAAATAAAGCTTCAGCTGATTTTAATAAGGAAGATCAAACAGGAGATATCTGGGACATCACTGGGCCAACCAGTGAAATATAAGCCAATGTCAAGGTGCGGTTTGAAGCTGTGACCTCGGTCACAACAGGACTCTCTGAAATGGCTCTGATTTGCTGCATGTCATTTAGAAACACGGCAGCCAATACAAAAGTGCCTAAAGTGGGGAGCTGCAAATATTCCACTATTGTGGAGGCATTTGTGGAGGAGACAAAAAAAAGCAGGGATGATTCCTTGCTTGCATTACCCTCAGTATTCAGTCAGAATTTGGGATTGCAGCTGGAAAGCCACACGTGAAGCTTCACACACTGCAGCTACCAGTGGTGCAGCCACTTTTCCTTTTCACCCAGAGAAAGCTCCCACTGCTTAAATCCCGTTTCCTCTCCAAAGGCTCCCGCTTTGCAGACAGAAGTTCCCAGATTATTAAACACAGCCCCAGTTCCACCAAGGCAGAAGTGCCAGTACCAAGTGACAGCCCTAGCAGAGTACTAACAGTGCTGTAACTCGTTATTACCTTGTTCAGTAAAAACCTTAAACCGGTGGGCTTCAAAGGTTTCTCCAACATTCCTTTAGTGCGCCATCCCACCGCCTTTCCCTTTTATTCCGAGCAAAACCCCGCACTGCCTCACAGTCTCACTTCTCTTTCAAAGACATTCACTCGACAGGCTACCCAGAGAGGATTTGAAGCTGGGGCCTCCGGGCGGATCCTGCAGTACGCTGAACACCCCTAGCACCCGCTCCCTTTGGCCAGATCTCCTGGCCCTCAGCACTTCCCAGGAGGTGCTCCAAGCATCCCAGGCTCAGCCCATCAAAATGTGCTCAAGAGGCTGCGCTGTTTTTCCCTGTGTTGTGGAGCACAGAAGCACTTGTTGCTGAGCTGCAGCTGGTGGGGGTTCCTCCTGCGGATGCTGGCACAGGAGCCATTTCAAGCAGCCGAGGAGCCGATCAGGGGGCAGCAGCCACCGCTTCCCCTCGGCCACAGCCCGGCCTGCTGCTGGGAAGGGAGCGTGGGATTCCTGGGGTTTTCAGTTAGCTTCTCACAAAAGCCATTTGACAACCAAGTTTGTCAGGTCTGTCCCACTGCTCTCCGTGGTTCAACCCCACAACAAACACCAGCGGGTCAGTGCTTTGGGTCCGGTGCTGAGGGATGACCAGGGACGACTGACCAGGTCTCCAGGGCTTGGTCCTCCAGACCCAGCTGAAGGATCCGTGGAGAAAGGACCACCGCGGCTGCAGGAAGATCTGGAGACCTTCCCACTGCCACCCACCCCAGCTTCCCATGAAGAGAAAGATCAAAGCTGGCAGGAGAGCAGGGAGAGAGATGTTTGTGTTCTACCAAACACCATCCGTTCCCTGGGGTTCATCTCCCCAGGACTAATCCACCATGCGTGGAATGGGGTTCACTCCCCAAGGAGCCCAGAGCCAAACACAGCCATCCCCGGAGAGGGAGATGGGGACAGGGTGGCAGCAAAGGCTCGGCAGGAGAGCTGCCACACAGGGAAATGCTGGGCAGATACTGAAAACGGAGCGAGCACATCGGAAAGGCCAGAGGGGAAACGGCAGCTCCCCCAGGCCAAGCCTGGAAAACGCTGCAGGGAATGAAGTCCAGGATCAGGTGCGCAGCGTTAGGCAAAGCTGGGAGATGCAGCGGCACACCTCTGCGCCGCACAGCAGCTGCGCTCGCAGCCCCGGCTGCGGCAGCGCTCCCCCAGCAGTGGGAGCACACAATGGGCACAGACCTCCGCCGAGACATTTCGGGGCATAAATGGAGCCAGGCCGGTCCCAGCGCCTCCACTAATCCCCCGCCGTGACCCTCCGATATCCATTTACACATTTGCTTCTTCCCGAAAATAATTCCAAACTGAACCCAGGCTCTGACAAAGAAAAAACCCAAACCAGTTTCACTTCAAAGGGCCTTTTAATCTCTCCGTTTCTCTGATGAAACAGGCTTTTTGTACCGAAGATGCTGCAACAGTAAGAAATGAAAAAGCTCCAGGAAAATATTTTTCCCTCTATAAAGAAAATTAATATTAAGAGGAAAATGCCAGCACAACAAGAACCAAGTTAATCAAGGCGGCTCGCTGGAAAACAGCAGAAAACCTTTACCGTGGCCTGAGTGTCTTTTTGCTAAAGCACCTGTTGAACTTCTCTGTTTTAGTGTCAAGAGAAAAAGACACCCAAAAAATTTGGGATACCCTAAATGCCAAGGGATTTCCCCACCCTGGAAAACCAAGCATCTACAGTACATATTCTGCACAGCGTTACATCGGCAGTATAAACTCAAAAGTCCATTCATCATGCCAGAGCTGGAGTAATAACACTGAATTTCAGTAATTACACTGCGAGTAGGATGACCCTTATGTCAGGACACAAAGATTTCTATCGAGCTGTGTCTAAGACCGCTCTCTGTTTAGATTCACCACGCTGCAGAAAAAAACCCCCACTGGCACAAAGATGCATCACAGCGCTGCGAGGAAGCTGTGCGGGAGAGCAGGGGCAGTGCCAAAACGCCCACTGTTCCCTCTGTGCTCGGCCGGCAGATGTTGGTGCCTCTCCCCACAAACCCGGCAGGGCATCGCCACCCCAACAGCGCTGCTTCTGCGGCAGCTGCGGGTGCAGCCGAAGGAGACAAAGCTCACGCAAACAGCTGGAGCGGCGGAGAATCCCGCTGGAATTTTCAGCCAGCTTCTTACAGAAGCCATTTGACAACTGGGAGTACATCAGGGAGATAAAACCATCGGATCCTGGCTGGTTTCTGGGTGCACGTCCCAGGAATCCGGACCCGCACGGTGCCACTTTCCCTGGAATTCCAAGGGAAACGGCGTTTGTGCGTGTCCTGAGCACTGCCAGCCCCGAAGCCCTGGGATGCCTCCTCAGAGCACAGCGGAGTTTTCGGTGCCCGGGACTGGCTCGGGAAGGGGGGAGCGGGGGATGCGCAGAGCCTGAGTGCCCCCCGATGGCCAAAGCCAACGGGCCCAGGAATGATTAAGAGATGAATTCGACTCTGCCAACTTCTATTTGCATGTCACTACAGCTGTGTTGGGCAACAGGGCTGAAAACCGGCCTTCAGAGACCCCCCCCAGAGTCCTCCCAGCAGATTAATTAAAGTTTAAAATACTTTACACCGTGTTGGTGTCCTGACAAATCCAAAGCGGGCTTTGGTTCTCAGCTGATAACGCACCTTTAATCTCCAGATTACTTGGAAACGAGACAGCGCAAACAAGTCAAAGGAAAATAAAACGCTCGCATCCGAAATGGGGAATTCCCAGAAAGCGAGTGACCTCCACTGGCTGCATCCATCGCTACAGCCCCCCGGAATGCCACACACATCGCTGCCCACCCGCCTGCGCTCGCCGGCAGCCTCGGCCCTGACTTCTGATACCTCCTCCCCCGCCAGGACCGTGCAATCTAACGCCCCCTCTCCTGCTGCAGCACCCACCCCAACACCCCACCCAAAGGCGCATCTCCGTGCGTGGAAATATCCCCTGGGGAAAGTAAAGGAGCCAGGGAAAAGCAGTTCTCTCGCTGGAGGTAGAGCAGGCGGCATTTGCGGGAGAAGAGGAAGCTCTGGCATGCACCACCGAACAAAAGGGAACAAGTGGTCTTTACTCGGAGAGCAGCTTCCTATTAAGACTCACTCCGTCGTACATTATGCCTTTCATCCCCACTCAACCACAAAATGATTTTGCTGTAGGAAATACAATGGCAGAAAAAGATTTACATTGAAAGAATCTTTAATAATAAACTGTTGCAGATCTGCCTACTTCCCCATGATTTATAATACAATAAACATCGGATTCTATTAAGTCTCATGCACTGAAGACACGCACTGAAAACCCGAGTATGAAAGCCCTCAATTCTTCCCTTCTCCAGGCCCATAATAGTGAAACGAGCATGGATAAATGTGCTAAGAGTATCTCTTTGCATCTTTTATAGCTTGTGTGTATCAATCTGTAAAGCTTATTAAGAAAGTCATTGCTATGCAAAGCAGCACCCAATCTCTTTCTCTTGCTTTTCAACAGCGCGCAGTGTTTAGCCAATAGGGCCGGGCCCCGGCCCCTCATTCCGCATTCATAACATGCAACATTTGCACAATGTGTATCTCAAAGGCTGCTGAATAGAAAGCCTTAATACTCATGTAAACAACTGCAAACCAATTACTTAATGAATCAGGCCCACACATAATGAGGTGCCAGACAAAGAGCTATAAATGCATTTTTGCGCCCGAGCCTCCGCTTTAAAGTAAAATCCCTCAGCTGTAGTTTGGGCTTAACTGGCACATGATAATTATTGTCTGGGGGACATCAGAGGAGCCACGGTTTTTATTCCGGTCCGGCGGGGTCCGCGCCGAGGTCACTCATCAGCTCAGTGACAAAACGCGGCAAAGGAGAATTTATAAAGTGCCACGGCCGAGCTCGCAGGGATGTTTATTCTCAAGTAGTGGGTTTGAGACCACTTGTGAAAGCAATAAAGCCCGAGGAGTGGCTGCCGGGAGCGGAGCTGCAGTGCCGAGGAGCCGCGGTGCGGCACGGCACGGCACGGCTGCAAACAGCTCTGCCTCTTCCTCCTCCCTGTGCCGCACTCCGGGCAGCCAGCACCGAGGGCTGCTCCCAAACCCCGCGCTGGGAAGGCTGGGCCTGAGCCATTTGCAAAAACTGACTCTTACGCTGACTTAGAGGTTTGTTACGGTGGCTTTTTAAAGCAGCATCAGCACGTATCCCTGCACGTATCCCTGTGCTGCTGCTGAGCATCGAAGAGGCCCGGAATTACAGAGACCAGAGGGAAGTATCTGAAATCTGTTACAAGTCAAAATTGGAAAAATAGGGGGAAAAAAGGCAAAAAAAATTGTACAGCATCTAACCAAGGCAGAAGTGGCCACAGGCACCGTGACACAGCAGTGCAGCAGCAATGGGGTTTAGCTTGGAGAGGTTTTATTTCAAATAAAAAGTAGTTAATTTTAAGTTACACATTTTATTCAGCTGCACTGATCCTGCGAGTAAATCCTCAGGGCCCCGTCCTGCTCCTCCTGCTGTCCCGGGCCTCAGGGAAGGGCTAAAATGTAACATTTCAGAAACTCATCTACAGGAACACCCTTGCATTTCATAGCAAGGCAGGGTAACTTGGCTCATCATTCTCAAAGTTCCAGAAAATATAAAAAGAGAAAACAATTGAACCTAAGGTGGTAAGAATTAATCCCACACAAAAGCAGGAGCGCCAGTCATCGATGCTTACAGCTCGCATTTACTGTGCTTGAATCACAGAAATTCTATGAGTTTAACAGCAATTGCAGAATTGGGACTGGCCTCCCCCACAGCAGCCTAAAAATCCGCATCATGGACGCAGGAGGAGCTCATGACCTGAGGTGTTCCAAACCTGCAGTGTTTGATTACGGAAACACCAACCTTAACCCCGGTCCAGGTAAAACAATAAATCGGGGGAGTTTCAGCCCTTTTCTGTCGGGGCTTCTCCCTCATGGAATCATTCCCAGTGTTACAGCTTTACCTGGAGAAGGGAGGAGCGCTTCCATCCGACAAGGAGCTGCTTCCCGAATGCGCTTCCAGGCTGTCACTTCCTTTGGGACTGTTGTGGCTGCGATCCCAGCCTGTGCAGGAAAAACAGGGACTGTGAACTTTCCAGGTTCCCATTTACATTAATCAGAAAGGTTGTTTTTGTTCTCCTTCCCCTTAAATGTAGATTATTTTGGAATGTTACAGTTCCGTCAATATTATTTGATACCTCAGTTGTTTTCAGCCATTCTCTTGAATTAGATGAATTATTAGACAATAATAAATAAATTCTGTAAAATAACAAATCCAATAAAAATCGAACTAAACACTTATCCTGAGATTTTTATGATTTAAACAGCCAAACACCCAACTATTTCAAAACCTTTTATCCACACTTTCCTTTCTTCCCTTTCCCCCTGCTCTGTGGATCTCATTTCCATTCTGTAAAGATTGATTTAAAAAAAAAAAAAAGAGGCAAATGGATTCATTCACTGGAGTCAGACAATTGCTCATCTTTGTGTTAGTTTCCAAAGCACACGATGCTCAAGCACAAATCCCACTCTAAAAGGCTGCTTTGCATATATATTTTTTATATATATGTTTTTATCTATAGCCCTGCAACGATAACCAAGCCCTGCTGTCACCAATGTCCCAGCCCGGGACCATTCAGTTTTTCTGTCCACATTGAGGCTGCCTCTGCTTTAAAGACGGGCGAAGAATTTCCACCCAGAATTCACAACTCTAGAAAGACTCCGAGGTCTTTTAGGAACTTAAGTGTCCAACATGAGCTACCGGAGGGCATCATCCAGCCGGACTTAAGTGCAGTGTCCAACCTGGCGCTGTCCCGAGGAATTTTCTCCATCCCAAACATATCAGATGATATCCAACAGAGCAAAAAGTTGAGTGAGATTTATTAATGCCTTGATTGGTGCACTGCAAGCAGCGCCTCGGAATCCTCAGAGGAGGACCTCGCCGGGAAGGACACGTGGGCATGGGAAAAGCAGTGGCAGGATGGTTGGCTCATTGAAGGTGGCCCAAAAAGGGAAGCAGAATCCAGCTCGTGCTCTTTCATGCTCCTGTATGATATATAAAGAAAGGCTAATTTTTTCTTCTTAAGAGGGCTTTTCCTCCTTATTCCTACGCTGGAGATTTTATACCCGGGGAGCGGCTGGGGGTGACGTTCCAGCTGTTGTAAAAGCAGAGCCCAACGAGTGGAGCGGTTACGCCATTTTTATTCAAATCCTCTACAGCCTCAACGCCTGCTCAAATCAAAGCCACGAGTGAAGGGGAGAGAGAGAATCTGGTTTTGTTAAAGATTTAACAAACCTGCCCCTTCAATGAAATCAGCAATTTCCTACTCATAAATGAGACTCTTAAACAGTCATCCAGCAAAACAAGAAATAATGGGTTTTATCCTTTTTAATCTCGCATTATTCGCCTACCGCAGGAACAGCCGCTTTTACGTGTCTGCCCCGATAAAAAACAAAGCATCCATGGAGGAGCTGAGAACGAGCCCAGATCTCCCCCTGTATCCTCACATAGCCTGGTATCACAGGAGATTGCTGTTATCAGCCAGCTCCTCTCTGGGCGAGCTGTGCACCAGGTACAATCCCTTTAAAGCCCATTATCCGCAGCCAGCCTTCCACGAGCTCCAGACAGGGTGTTAGAGAACCAACACAAATACTTCTGGAATATTTACAGAATATTCAAGTAAATAAATGTTTTGGTTCTCTTTTTATGTAACGGAAGTAAAAGAAAAATAAACCGAATCTCCAGGAGAGCCATCCTGAAGACTGTTTGGAGGTGTATCCACACATCTCTCACAGTGAAGTCCATCAAGCCCCAAAAGGCTTCTGGTGTTTCAAACCAGCACTTTAAAAATGCAGCAGCTACTGAAATAAGAACCACCCCAAATCTGTATCCCTTAAGCTCAGAAAAAGTCACACGGCAAAATAATCACGTACGGATGGACATCAAATACCAGTTCACCTAAACCCCTCAAAACAAGTTGTTTGAGCCCAAAAGCCAACATGCAGAGATGTGGCTTCTATTTTAGGCCCAGAACGATTCCAGAGCCCTGGGGCCACAGCAAATGGTGACGATAAAAGGGAACGAGCAGCTGCCTGGCAGGGAGAGGAGGGGAGGGGAACAAGGAGCCTGCAGAGGAGCACAGGCTGAGGATGAGGGCTGAGGATGAATCGTGTCTGAAAGGAGCTGCTTGGCTTTCAAGTGAGGTGTGAGAAGCCTCTCTTCTGGAGACAGAGGAAGGCAGAGACAGCTCCCTCGCAAGGGACGGGTTGGAACTGGAGTTACTGGGCTTGGCTGAGGAGCTTCTTGGCATTTTTACACATAGGAAGCATTAGCACTTGCACGTCTGCTCCGTGAGAGAGCCAGGAGAGGTCGGGAAGTCTCAGTGATGGCAGTGGCTGGAGGGAGCTTTGGTACAAGAGGCAGAGAGGAGGCTCCTGGCTGGCACAGGCACGGCTCCCGTCCGGCAGGGATCTGCCCCACGCTTATTCTAATGATCCCCGGTCCATTACTCATGGAAAGAATTGAACCAGCAACCTCTGTAGTTGGCCATATAATTACTGGATCTTCCCCATGGAGACTGACCCCGGTAGCACCGACAGTGGGCCCCGGTGGGCTCAAGGAGAGGCTGTTCACACAGGGTGCATGTGGAACATGATTACAAGGAATTAAAGAGGTGCTGCTGCTCCCCACCTTTGTTTCTGCCAACGTGAGCGTGGACCCTGTGATCTGACGTTTAATCTGCGCTCGGTGCGAGCGGCTGAATTTGCTCCCTCTGAAGCCGCCCCCGGCACTGAGCCCCAGGGTGTGATTATATAACCCAGTCAATGCTGGGCCCGAGGTTAATATGCAGCCACCCCTTCCACCTGTAATGGGAATCTTTCCCACCACGCTTTCTTCCCCGCTCTCATCTTCACTCCAGCCTGTGACTTCTGGATGTGAACACGCCGTAATGAAACCATTTCAAAGCGGCAGCCATCAGACTGGTTTGCTTGCTTTTAAGCCCTACTCCCTTTAATTTCCCAGTTTTGTTATCTCTTGTTTATTGATCTAAACTATCCATTACCGCTCTCAAAAGCAGCGCCCACTGGGAACTTGCCACCCTGCCTCTGTAGCTTCCTCACAGAAGGACAAGCCAACCAAATGTCTTGAGGAATTGAAGAGCCGATGGATTTGGGAAACAAACAACCTGCAGCAAGGCCTGGCGGCGGCGGCGTGTGCCAGACCCACTGCAGGAAATTAGCTTAAATCAAAGTCCGGTCGCCTCTGCACGCAAGAGTGGCGTGGATTTCGGAGCCTGGACCAGCCTGTTTGCATTTGCTGTGCAAAGACCATGGCAGCCTAATTGCCTGCTGCTGCCAGACTCTGATGGAAGGGGTGCTCCAGGAGCAGGGTGAGCGAGCTGCCGTCACTGGAATAATGTATTCCCTCCCTGTGTGAAGGAATGAGCTGGGCTCTCCCACACACCGGCACCTCCTGAGCTGGGAAATGGCCCCGCACGAACCCTTTCGTTTGGGCAATTCCTTCTGTGGTCCGGCTTTGTCAGGAAAGGCAGCAAATGCATCCCCCAGTTCCTAAACGGGAGATGTTTTGTAAACGTGCACACGGAACTCACAGATCCATTTTATAGCGGCCACAGGGCTTGGCCTTTTCCTCTCCCGCAGAAAAACCTGCCACCGCAGGCATTACTTAGTTTGGGAAGGAACCAGAATCTCAAGGGATACTGAGATATTTAGGAAAATCCCCCCCAGATCCATCACAGTGGCTATGGCACAGGCCCCCGGGGATTTGGACAGAACACCCCTATGTCCAGAGCAGGCACCTGGAGCTGGAACGCCCGTTACCTGGTTCTCTGCTTTCCAGCTGCTTTCCTTCCCCGCCGTTGGTCGGGATCGATGGCAGGCTGAGCGAGGATTCATCGCTCTGGACAGGTGACCCATCCTGACGCTGCTCTCCCAGAAGGGCCTCTCCCAGCACCACCTGAGACTCAAAACAAAAACAGTCACAGCTCCATTATTGTCCCCCTCGAGTGTTTTCCAACGCACATTTAGGCTAATCCGCACTCCCCGGGGCAATCTGCTTCCAAGGTGTTTCTGTTAGATGTTCCATTACCTTACTTCTAGGGTGCTGCTCTGGGGCCCGTTTTGGGACAGAAACATGGACTTGAGTCTGTAAAATCTACTTGATGTTCTACCCTAACTCTCTCACCGTTTGGTAGAGCAGTTGTTTAACAACACAGGAAGAGGCTGAGGCACTCGCAGCCTCTGGAATGCCAATTTCATTTATTTATTTAAAGAGTTGGCTATGACCTTTTGCATTAGCTTCGAGAAACCATGAGTGCGCCACCATTTATAAAATGCTCTCTGTCTTCAGCACTGAACCTCACTCTGCTTAAAAAAAAGTAAAAATACATCATTAATGATAAAAAGTCACAGAAAGATAGGAGCCTTGTGATGGTTCGCACCAGAGCAAAGGGGTGAGCTCATTCCAATGCCTCACTGAGGTGAAGGGTGGGGACCTTAAAAAGCCCCTTTTCCTTTGGGATTAAACACTGGACATCTGTTCCTGGGGCCCCAGGGCTGATTAACCACAGACTGCCTGTCCTTGCCCGGAAAGCCACACCCCGCCAGGGCACAGCCGTAGAGGTGCTGAGGAGTCTCCGGTGCTGGTGCCCACCTGGCCGTCCTGTGCCTCCTCTCCCGAAGCCAGCAGCTGCTCAAACATCTCTGCCACCTGCTCCGGGAGCCGAACCTGGCGCTGCTTCAGGAACAAGCCGTGGTGGCTCAGGCGAGTCCGCAGCGCGTCCATGTCCCTGGGGAACAAACCGGCACCGTCAGTGGGACACCCCACCCACAGCAAAAACCACCACCCATTTGGGCCTTAATTTCCACTTTCCCTTTTAAAAATGTTCAAAGGGGAAAATGTAAGAAGCCACTTGCAACTTCTGCTAATGTGGGGGAGATGGGCAGCAGTGACCACCACCATCATCATCACGATGCCTGCCCTGTCCTGAGGCTCAGGATCTAAAGACACAACCCCTGTCTCAGCACCGTGGCCTTGCTCACTCCCTGGGGCACAGCCGGGCACCCACTGCCTCAGGCTTGTTTTTTGCTCAGAAAGAATAAAAAGGGGAAAGGAAAAAAAAATAAATAAAAGGTGTCTTTTAACGTAGAAAATCTCAATCCTGCAATCCTTTTGTTTGCCAAAGATGTTTGTTTTTGCTGTTGCTCCAGTGAAGTTTCAGAGCAGTGAATTCCAATTAACTCCACGAGTGTTTGTCCCTAAGAAACCATTCAGGAGACACAAGGAGATATTGGTGCTCGCAGGCGTATCAGCCTCGCAGGAGAGGCAGGTACCGGCACAGAGACCCTTCTGCAGCGCTCACAAGTGCCCCGATCCTGCCAGCACTTGAGCACTGCGGAGCCTGCGACGGGGAGGGAGGTCTAGACAGAAGCTAAGCAAGACAGAGTGGAAATTGTTTTCATTTCTGGGTTAAAGAGACCTAAAAAAAAAAAGTAATTCTCACTTGTCCTTGTGGCATATGCACGGGGAAAAAAAAGCCCATTTTAAATAACTGCACTTTGTTGTTTTTAAAGGCCACGTGCATCTTCTGTCTCACACAAAGTAATTTCCTTCTCAAAATTACATTTCCCCTCCTTACGTGCCTGAGACTCATTGCAGGTCCCGGCAATGACTGGCTGAGAGGTGTCTGGAGTTCCTGCAATTCCCTGCCTGCCAGAGGGGCCTGGGGTGGGAGACACTGCGGACTGGATGGGCTGGGGGGGCCCCCAGGCTGCCCTGTGGAGCAGAAGTCCCCACTGGGGAATGGGAGGGAAATAAATTAACTCCCGAACGCTCCCATTCCGAGTGCCACGAGGTGCGGGCCCGGTGGCCTCCGTGCCAGAGGGGCGGCACGGATGCGGGGGCAGAGAGGAGGATGCTCCTCACCCCCAGCGGGTTCTGCATCTCCCATACCTGGTGTCTCCCATACCTGGTGTGCTCCTCGTGCCCCGCTCCGCCCGCGCCCCGCCGGTGTTCTCCAGCGGGAGGCTCCCGCTCCGCGTGCGCCGGGACACGAGCAGGAGCTGCCGGAGCACCACGGCCTCGATCACCTCGAGGTCGCCCTGAGTCAGCTCGCAGACCTCACCGTGAGCACTGCAACACAAAGCAGGGGGGACGGGCCCCGTGAGCACAGCCCATCCCAGGCTGGAGACGGGACAGCCAGGGGACAGCCAGAGGGACAAACACCCGTGGTGCTCGGTGACAGTGTGGGACGGGACAGGGAGGTCGCGCTCAGCACTTGGGACGTGCCAGGTGCAGCCTCCCAGGGAGAGGGAAGCTGAGCACGTCCCCTCCAGTGGCAGGCCGGGGGACAGGCCTGTTTGGGGCCCCTCTTCCTAACTCCTGAGGAATCCTCCCGTCACCAAGTGTGTGGAGGCTGTGCATCACTGTCAGTACAGCTACCAACAACTCCCAGTTCTCGTACCTAGGGGTCCGGAGGCTGAGGAGGGACAGCCGGGGCTCTCTGCCACTGGTTTTGACAACACCCCGCTTCTGGTGATTCCCTTTGCTCTCTTACTGTATTTACTCCATTTTTCTGGCACGGGCCACTTGCCACCCGGGCTCCACTCACTCACCTGGGCAGCTCCGCTGTCCCCGAGGGCTGGCCCTGGTACAGCGCGCGGTGCTGGGGGCTCGTCGTCTCCACCAGGTCCTCCAGGAGCTGCAGCGCACGGCAGAGCTCCGAGAGCTCGGCCAGCATCCCGCCGGGCCTGCGGACGGACAGACAGGGCTGGCAGTGACCCGAGGGGTGATGACGGGGCTTGTCAGTGCATTCCCATCGCACCCCCTGGAAAAACAAACAGCCTCGTTTGAGCTTTCCAAAGCAAACAGCAAAAACCACGTTTCTGAGCTCTGTAGGAAGGGGGGCGGGGGGGAAGAAAAAAAAAAAAGCACACGAGCAAACAAACCATCCAAAAATCAGCCCGGGCTGAGCGGCCGCATGGAAATTACCCCCGTGGCGAGCACTTTAATTCCTTCACCTCCACAAGCGAAACAAATCTGGTGACCACCTACAGGTATGGGGACAGCCCTGGGACCTCAGAGGGGTTTTGATGAGGCTGCACCTCTATAATGATGCAAATGAGGACTTAACCACTGAAACAATGCCGCAGGCTAATCCCGGGACAGAGGTGTAAATGGCTATTCAGGTCCCCGCTGCCGCTTTGTGGGGCTCCCAGCCCAGGTCTCGGCCAGCTATGAACACCCCAGCTGGGGCAAAAGAGAGTCCTCTTTCTTTTCCCCACATGCAGGAGCTGACATGTTTCCGCAGCTAACCCCGGCTCGCTCTGCCTCCAGGGAGAAGCTCTGTGCACAAAAACTCGCAGCATTTGCACACTCGTGCTGAGCTGTGCCCAAAGCTGTGTTTTCCCTCCGAGTGTTGGGCAACAGCGAACAATTAAGTGGGGGCCGCCGTGCCTTTAGTCGAGTTTCCTAGACATTTAATAAGCAAAACAATGCCAGGGAGATCACATAGGCAGTTAAACAGTGCTTTCTCTTTTCCCCCAGCCTTACAAACCCTGTATTCCAGCGGCCGGCTCGTTTCCCATTGTTTTCCTCCCGCTGGGTGGTCCTTCCAGGGTGCCACTCGAGAGGGATACAATAATAAAAAGGGAAGGGGAAGGAAGGGACACCAACATAAAGAAAAACAAAATGTATGACAATCTGCAGCAGGCTACGGATCAGAGGTCAGCAAACAAGAGGTCCTTCTCTTTTACAGGTTGCTTCCTGGAAACAGTCTGATTAAGCTGACAGCTTGAATTATGTGTTACATTTTGTAATGCACAATCCATCTGTGCTAAGTCCTCCTCAATGCAGCTGAAGCAGCACAGGCATAAGCTCTGCCTTTTTCCACCCCCTCAGCTCAGGCCTTAAAATAGTCATCATCTTTCTCCACGCTAATTCTCAGAGACCCTCTCCCCCCGCCGCCCGCCCCCCGGGTTTAAGCCCTCAAAGAAAGGGCCGGGTGCTGCAGGGAATGGTAAGAGGACACGGAGCCTTTCCCCTCGGATCAGCAGCTCCAAGGGAGGGGAGGCCAGGAGCCTTCACAAGCGCAGCGAGCCCCCGTGTGCCGGGGGGCTGCTGGCAGAAACCCCTCCCGGGCTCTTCCCGCGGGGCGGGGTGTGAGAAGGCAGGGGTGCCCCCGCCCGCAGCCGCCGGAACACCGACGCTACTTCCCACCCATCACCGGTTTTAATAACCAAGGCAGCGAAGCTGCAGCACCCTACTGTGACCGGCAACCAGATGCAAACCTTCTGCTCAATCACCTTTCCCAACAACATCTCCCTCCCTGTTGCCAACAGTTCACTGCAGGGAAAAAAACCCAAAATTCCTGAAAAAACCAGACTGGCATCTCTGCAGTAAGACAGGAGAGGCATTTGCTCCAAAGATGAAAACTTGTGGCTTCCTGGCACACAACAAGGACTAGTTTTGCCTCTGGAGTCAGCCACGGTCTCTGCTCTTTTCAACACCGTCCCTTGTACTCATTTCAGATAATTCACCAGAAGCGTAGGATCAGTGCTTCCTTCCGATGCCACAGCGACACTGCTGCAGTGGGAGAGCCCAAGCTACACGCATTTCAACTTAAGGCAACAAATACACAGAATCTGGGAAATTTCAGCACATGTCTTCAGTCAGCGCAGGAATTTCACAAGAGAAAACCACGGGGGCTGGAGGGACATCGCATGTTGTGAATCCGTGGTGTGACAGAGCAAAGGAAGCTGCATTCCCATGGTCTGGGTGACTTGTACAATTGAAATTCACGTGCTAATCGCTTGCAAGCCTTTCCACAAGATTTTTGGCTCATTTGTTTTGCAAGGCTCGGGCATGCACGCCGCATTCCAGGTGCCTTGGAAAGCCCACGCGGCCGTGAGCGCAACGAGGGAACGGCTGCTCCTCCACTCCTGCCGGTTGATCTGCCTTTTCATTTTCAGGTAAAGCAAATTAAAATCTGTATTTTTTCTGCAGCACCAGCAAGCAGTGGTGATCCCACTTCCACGGCCTTGAGAAGCGGAGGCATTCAGCTTGGCATAATGGGAGGAGAGCTCTGCGCCGCGGTTCCAGCCGTGCCCCGGGGACAATGCAGGCGCTCAAACCTTGTGTATAATTTCCCCGGGCCTCGAGAGCTGCTCCATGTCTCATCAGGCGCTGCACAGCGAGGCGAGGCCTCGCCGGGGAGGGAACACAAGGTTAAACTGCCGGCGCTCAGCTCTGACTCCTCTCGCTCTGCTGTGATTAACAGGTGGGATACAAAGGGAAAACTGGGGGGAAGCTATTTACATGTAAATCAGAGGATGTTTCCATAGCAAGCAACAGCCCGATGCAAATGGAAAGGCTAAAGTTGCAGAAGTGTCTGCTGCTGGCCCCCAGTTTCTGCTCAGGTGTCACCGGTTAACACCCGAACCAGTACTGACGTCAGCACCACCAGGACAAGGCGCCCAGGAACGCGGGGAGAACAGGCCTTAACCAGATTTAAACACTCAAACAACCAAGACGGGAAAACCCAACCAACTGGCAAAAGAGGACAATTCATTCTGCAGGAGCACTTGTTCTCCAGGGCTAAAAGTGCCGTTTCCTCTGCATGATGTCCCACTAAAGCCCTGCCAGCCCTCCAGGGCAACCCGGGCCAGACCCGGGGACCATCTCACGGCGGGCACGGCCCTGCCGGGACAGGGATGCACTTCCCTGTCTCATGAGGGCGTTGCGGGGCCGAAAATCCGGCTGGGATGGACTTACAGCCGACGCCCTGGCGCTGCACTTGCTGGCCACAAAATCCTGCCGCTGTCACCTGGCAGCAGAGGACAGGCCCTGTGTCTGCAGCGCACTGTCCTCCTTCTCTCTGACTCTATTTCCAAACAAAATGCTCCAACAGTTCAATCCCCTGGAAGTTTTACCCAAGTAGAGTCACTGGAATAAGATTTGTGTACATTTAAAGAACATCCATCTGCACCTTAACGACAAATCCTTCGCTTGGCAGCTCTGACCCCAGTGAGGTGCCCGAAGCCCCTGAACGCCCAGCACAGGGACAAGGTACTAAAGGACAGCGGAGAACTTTGTGTGAGCTCTGGTGCCCCGACCAGCCCAGCTGATCCAGGAAACAGGGAAGTGGTACCTGTGTGGTGCTGAGCTGTCCAAGGGCTCCTCCTGGGCTGCAGGAGGGCTCAGGGGTGGCAGCAGGGAGCCCTCCGGAGCCTGGGCATCCCCACCCTGCTCCTGCCGCGTGTCGGGAATGCTCGGCTTCGCCTCCTCCTCAGCACCAGCAGGGACCAGGAGCTCAGCACTGCTCCCCTCCCTGTGAGCCCGCCAGCTGCTCAGGCCAGGCTTTGCCCCTGTAACAACAACAAAAAATAATGCATCAAAGATATAAAACCAGTAATTATTCTTCTCAAAACACTAGCAGCACTATGGAGTAGATCACAGCGTAGGGAATGAAACCAAGCTTACCCACACTATTCACCCTGTGTGAGGGAGCATCCATCCCTCCATCCCTCTATTCCCCTTGTCTGTGGGCTTCCCTGCCCACGGCCCCTGTCCTTCCATGCTCCTCTCACAAGGGGGAGTCCAGGGAGGCTGCAGCCTTCGGGGTTTGGGGACAAACCGTGAATTCCTCAGAAACCACGCTGGCACAGAGACCAGCTACCTGACCAAATCAGCTCTGGAGGAATCAAACAGAGAAGCCGGAGAAAACATCTCTTAGGCTAAAAAAAGTGCACCCCAAGAGGCTCCTACTGCACCCATTTTGGAAACCTTTGAGCAGGAATGCTCGCCTGGAGGCTCTGAGAGGCTGAACTGGGGTGACACAGACGCGCTGCTCGGCTTTTCACAGACTGCCAACAGTTAGTGGACCAGCCAGTGCCGTAACAAATTGGGATTGCTACAGAAATGCCCAGTTTTCCATAAAATTCACCTTAGGTTTAAATTAACCAGCCTCTGCACAGCCCCCAGCACTCCTGCTTGGCTCTGTCATGGGGTTTCACTGGGACTGAATCACCTCAGGTTTGTGCCCCACAGGAGCCGCACCAGGGCCTTGCGTCTGAATTTGTGGAGCAGGGATGTGCAACAAACCCAACTCCTTTGCCTGCTGGAGAATGGGGATACAGCGGAATCGAGGGGTTTTCCAAACCCACCCACACTGCTGAATCCCAGTTTGGAAATGGATCAGCTGTTGTGCACCAGCTCTGAGGGAGATGGAAACCAGCCCGAACCAGAAGTGACTCCTCTGATGAAGCAGGTTCACATTAAACCTCTCCAGATGAGGCTCAGACTACGCCAGGGCCTCGGTGGGCACAGCAGTGAGGAAACTTTCCCTCACGGCACCCCCGACCAGGATCAGCGCCCAGCACGCCCTTCCCTGTCCGGGTGAGCGGCCTGGGGGGGGAAACGGAGTCGAAAGGAAGAAAGAGACAAAGAGAGAAAAAAGGAATAAGGGCCACCACACTCCAAGGCCAGTGCCAGAGGTGCAGGAGAAGGTGCACACGGGCATGGCTCTGGCTGGAGCAGACAGGGACACATCCCACTGCCGTACCTGGGACACTTCCCTGCTGCTGCCCCTGCCTGCGGGGCGCTGCTCCGGCGCCAGAAGCTGAGATGAGCTGCTCGGAGCCTTCCTCACTGGCAGCCAGGTCCCCGTGTCCCGCTGCTCCCTCCTCACCCTCTCCAGCAGCGCTGCCGGCCTCGGGACCGAGCCCCTCAGGGGACGTGGGAGCGCTCAGGCGGGTCCTGCTGGGAGCCCAAGCCTCCCGTGGCCGAGGCGGCCGATGTGGGGCAGCCCAGCAAGGCTGCTGCTGGAAGGCCCAGTTCTCCTGGCTCGGCCGTACTGGTGCCAATTCCCGCCTGCTCTCCAGCCTGCAGCACCTGAAACACACGGTGGGACGTGGCTGAAGGAGACAAACGGGACACAAACTGTGCGTGGCACACGGAGCTTCTCCAGGTGCCACGCGGGGCTCTGAAGAGAAAGGTGCCACAGAATTCAAGGGTTTGCTACGGCATCAACATTACACAACCCCGGCACACATTCCGTGCATCCCAGTGTGAAACGAGGGGCCAGGCCTCAGTTAAAGCTCCACGAGCCAAAACACCCAGTGGCAGGAGCTGCCTGCACCCCCAGCCCAGCCCAACAGGACCCGAACGCACCAAGGACTCAAACCCACCTAAAAGGTGACTGGATTTTACAAAGGGTCAGACCTCTGAGACTGGGATCCTACACAGACTTTGGAGACCCTGGACCAAAGCACAACGCTTAGAGCTGCCTACAATGCCACAGAGCCCAGAGGGACCATCGTGCTCTATGTGTGAATCACTCAGCAGGTCCAGCTTCCCTCACATCACGGAACAAGGCAAGACTCAGTTTCGGCGTCTCCCTCCTGCTCTTCCCATGGCAGTGACATCGCCTTTCCCACCAGCTGACGTGGGACACGGAGCAGACACATTTTAAATGGCACTCTCCTCCAAGGACTGCTGAACTCGCACAAAGCCAGCTCCAGGAGTACAACCACTCTGCTGCTAAACCCCAGTGTTTTAATACTTGCCTCTCTTTCTCTGCGAGCCTACTCAATCAGGACAATTTGGGAGGAGTGGCCGCTGCCACCACGACTGCTGCAGGGTCACCGCCGGTTTATGCAAAGCCAAAATTAGCCATCGTAATGCCATTGTTCACACTAAGCAGGGCTTCCTCTCCAGCCCCAAATCCCAGCAGGACAATTTACAGTCACCTCCACACCTCTCCCCTCTCTTTCACTGCCTGACCTCTTCCTCCCACACAAAGTCAGCTGCCAAGCCCAGCTGAAAGGAAACAAAGGCATCTTGTCTGGTCTGTGGCCAAGGTTCCTTAAAAAAGCTCGAATTCCACGTAACAAGGAGCAGAACAAAAAGCCATGAAGTCATTTTAAGGAGCAGTAAAGGTTTGCCACTCAGATTAAGTTCACCACTTATTCCATCACCACTGCTCTCAGGTTCCTCCTAATTACTTCTTGGGCGTTGGATTTGGTGCCTTCTAATGCCTCCAGCCAGTCCTGCGTGGCTTTGGCAGCTCCCGGACGCAGTGCCCCAAAACAAACGGATTTCGAACGGGCACAAGCACAGCACATATCCCTAACGATCCCTTTCCCAGGGAAGAGGCTCCTGGGAGGTTCCAGCATGCCCGAGTCCAAAATCTTCTGAAGGCTCCAAGGAAGTGCATCACGGCACACAGGATCTGGGAGCCGGGGCTGTACAGCTCTGCCAGCCGGGAAGGAGCTCCTCAGTGCGGGACTTCTGAGCTCAAGGACTCCCCCGGAAGCTGGCAGCCCAAAAGGGCACACGTCAGCCACAGAACATGCCAGACATTCCTGATGGTGTTTGAGCATTGGGATACTGCCCGTCTGCAGAAGGCTGGTTCTGGGACTGTCCTTCTGGGTCCCCGAGGCCCAGAGATGACCCCCCACGCTGTCTCTGAGGGGGCCATCACACAGTCACTGCATCCCAACCAGCCTGAAGGAAGCCATCCCAATCCCAGTGCTGGGAAATAAAACCCATTCCATGAGCTGCGTCCCGGACATCCCACGCGCTGACTGCGCGCTCTCTGTGACTGACTCGGAGCAGCAACACTGAGAACAAACTCCTGTGCTTTGGACAGGAGAACCAGCAGATTTGAAACCAAGAAAACCACCAGAATTAAGAGCTGAAGCACAGCCCAGGGACATGGCAAAAGATGCACAGTGTAGCTGAAGTTACCTCTGTATTTTAGGAGGGAGATGAGGAGGAGGAGGAGGACAGGGAATAAAGGGAGTCCACGATCAACTCCATTACTGTACACAAAGTGACATTTTTGGGCACACGCCACACTCTCGTACTGTCCAAAACCTGCTCACAGTGTTTAAACCCCCGAGTCACACCACGAGCCTTTGATGCCCTAGCACTGATGTCAACTTCTCCATCGGATGGAAATCCCATCTCCCACACCGCCTGCCCTAATTGGACAGCTCACATTCCAAAATAAACCCGCCTTTCCCCACAACACCTCCCGGTTCAGACCGCAGTTTGCTCCCTGCCACAGGCCTGCCTGTATGGGTCAAGGCTGCTCGGGTTCACTGCTTTGTGTATTACAGTTTAAAGAATGCTCTAAATTCAAGGTTTTTAACTTTTTAATCTACGGGGAAAACTTCCTATAAACTCAGATTAACGGCTGCTAATGCACTGAAGAAAGGAAACCAAAAACCTTCCTCCTACTATAAAAACAAAATAGTGTGGCCTCTGTTTCTTTTCTGATAAGAGTCTTAAATACCAAACATTTAACTGCATAATAACATTCCCTGGCAGCCAGCAGCCTGCTTAGCAGATACATAAAGCAGGTAAAAGGGGAAAAAGTTAATTTCTTGGCTGAATGATTCCATCGGTAGCTATAGGGCAAACTAGAAAGTCTTTTAGTAAAGTAGCAGTTGATTCTTCTATCAATCTGCAGCACACACACTCTTCCAAGGAATGCATTAAATATGAAAATCATATCCCGTTATCATCTGTTCCCAGCTTTCAGCCCAGTAAGCTTTCCTTAATGAATGCTGTAGCCTAAGGGACGCGCGTGCTGCTGGCTCCTCGGAATAATGGAGTGATGCTCCCGTCCTGCCTATTCCGGCGCCGGCTGGCTGAGGGGCTTCCACACACAGTCACAAGTGACTACTCTTGCCAGCATGCTCCAAGTTATTACAAGATGTTTTTAGACATTTCATCTAAAAGAGCTTTGCTGCGTTTAGTGGAGAAAACAGCTCTGGTCTTGAACTGTATCATTTATATGGAGATAGGAGGAGGGATTAGGAGCCTGCATTACTGCAGATATATGGCAGCAGATATTTAAGTATTCCTTGTCAGTCTTTTTGTCTGTTCCTCAGATATGCAATCTCCTTCTGCTCCTTCTGAGGAAAGGTCAGAACACACAAAATTATAAACACAGCACACGGCTCCCCGGCTGCAGTTCCGCAAATATCCCTCATTAGCAACGTTTCCTCCTCGGTCACGACCACCTCCACACCACCCGGCGCAGGAATTATAAAAGCCAACAGGAAGACGTGCATAAACAGTCCGAGTGCTTTTTTAATTCCAGCTCTTCGGATGAAATAATCGCACATTTTACCCGGGTGGTTCTCCCTCTCCCGGGCACTACACACAATCGCGCGCTGCACGTGCCAGCGCCGCCATCCCCACGGAAAGGCTGCGCAGCTCCGAGGAGAGCACGGCGCTGCAATGAAGCCCATTTCCACCCCCCCCTCCCCACCCCATTACCTGCTCGCTGGATCCTTCCTCCTTGTCACCTCCTGCTGACAAGCTGCCCTCTTGAAGGGATAACAGGTTTTTAATTTCCCTTCCGTACCATTCCTAAACGGGAACAAATCCGTCACACAAAACTGGAGGCCAAACAACCACCCCCCACCCCCCCAGCCCGAGAGACACCACTTTGCAAAATGCACTTTGCAAAACGCGCACCTTTAAATGCAAAGTCCCCGCAGCCTTTTTAACTCAGGCTGTCTTTAAAAGCGGAGATCTCATTTTCTCCTTGCTTTTCCGCTCCCCTGCCCAAGCAGCGTGGCCTGTACACAACCTGCTGCAGGGCTTTCGTACACGTTTACTCATCATTCAGAATCCTACAGAACAGCAGTAACTTGTTGACTCGTATTTATTGCATCCCAACCGGCATCTGTAACACCGAATTACTGCTGCTGCCTCCGGACAACGACTCGGCTGCTTCGGGATGAAAACGAGCTCCGCAATGTGTTTTTCACGCCCCATCTTACAACTGGCTGGGCTGCCGTGAGGAACAATCCCCGGCAGATGCTGCAGAGAGCAGCCCAGCGGGGAAGGAAGGCTCCGTGCTGGCTGCCCCGAACCCGGCTCTCCCCGCTCCAGGGTTTAACGGAGCGGCAGCGGCGGCAGCGCGCTGGGAACGGGGCTGGGCACTGCCTGCAATCCGAACTGCAGCCCCCAGCAGCACGCTGGGACAGCCCGGCTAGGAGCACTCCAGGAGCTGAGCTGCAGCAGGGAACAGGCGTGGGAATAAACCCTTCACACAATTAACTCGCCCGCCCCTGCCCTTCGCTCCGGCGGCGGCGTTGCCTTCGGCTCCCAGGTAGGAAGGAGGCTGCTCGGGAAACCTCCGAACATGGAACCGTAAGGAACAAAACCTCACCACCTGAGGGGTCAAGATGCTCGAAAGAAACTCAGATGTAACTCCCGGATTTGGCTGAAAGCTGCAGCGAATTTATTTATATATACCCTAAAGAATTACTGACCAAACACAGGGAGCAAAAGTGCATCTTTCAGAAACAATAGGAGTTTTGTGAGCTACAGCCACATAATAAATGTGCACAGCGTTGTGATGAAGCGCTCCTAAAGGGCATTCTGTACGGAAAAAGAGGAGCGAAAACAGCAATAATTTCTTTCTGTGTACTTCCACGATAGATTGAATGATTGCACGCTCCATAACTCTCCTGCTCTCCATAACTAACACCGAGGAGATGTCATTCGTTCAGCAGCTCCGAAAAGTAACCGCAACTTGGCAAAGATAAAATGGATGGCACAGGAACATCAAAATGGGAGGGCTGAACAAAAACCCCGCGTGCAGCCCCACCTGTGGCACTCTGACTGGGACTCACAGCAGGGGTCAGAGCCACCGGCCCTGACACTGGGCAGGCTGGTGAGCTGAGGAAGAAAAACCCCTTCAGACCATCAGGGGAAAGGTGGCACCGCAGCACAGCCCCCTCTCCTGCTCTGCTTCAGATAACAACTAAAAATCAGGGGCAGGGAATCACACACCCCAGGGACAGGCTCTGAACTCCGGGCTGCTGCACTGCAGCCAGGAAAAGATGTTCTGGGAACGTCACCAGATCCAACAGGCGCTACCTAGGCTATAGCTGTGTGAGGAACAAGCGCAGCCAAATTCTTCTGAGGAGCGCCGCTGCCCTTGGAAAGCAGGAACGAACACAGCTCCCTCCCAGACTGTGCTCCCCCAAAAACCTGGCTCCGTGCAGCAGTGCCACAAGCAGACGTCGCAATCCCATTTTTGAAAGTCTGGAATCATCACTTTGCAACTGAACTTTAGGGAACAGCATGACATCATAATAACAACAACAACAATAATAATAATACGATTCAAGAAACCCTCAGGGCTTGGCTTTTTCTTACAGCAGCCTGTTGAGTCTGGGGTACTTCAGACCTGTCTGTTCTACAGCCTGAAACACGGACCCTGATGGAGTTTGCTTCCAGCTCTAGGACATACCAAGAGATTCCTGCATAACAACGGCAAACACCCCCGATCAAGTCTTATAGAAAGTTACTTCCATCTTCCGGATGCTCTCCCAGCCCGTGGTTTCCATGTGAGCCTCCAGCTGCAGGAACTCCCGGCGCAGGGCCCGGTTCCGGCGCAGGGCCAGCTGCTGCCGTGCCGACACCGCTGCCAGGTGCCTCTGCAGCTTCAGGTGCTTCAGTCTCACCCTGCAGGGCAAACAACAGGCACTTGAAGAGGCGTGAAAATAAACCAAAAGCATCCAGCACAATCACCCCGCCTCAGACACACAGACCCCGACACCGAGGGCGAGCTGCCCAGACCCCAAAAGGAGGAGACTCGTTCTTCTGCACACCTGTATTTATATAGGCATACACGTGCCGCTTCCCTGAAGATTTACAGAGGGGCTTTGGTGTTCCGAAGGGGCAAATACATGACAGATCTCCTGTAAGTGTGTTTTACATGGACTGCGTTCCAGTCGCGCCGATCCCGTTAAATCAAAACGGAAGCCGTAGCAGAGGAACGTGTTCCGCAAGCCACCCGAGCGGGAACGCCGAGGCTGAGCTTTCACAGCTGCCTAAGCCCACGGTGCCACCGAGAGGGGCACCGGAAAGCCATCTGACCCAGCTCTCTCCCACCTACAGATTCCCTTCCAGCCAGGCCTCTTTCCCCAGGGCAGCCACCCGGCATTAACGCCAACACAGGGAAATGGGCACCCAGAGGTGCCCTTGGCTCACAGCTCTCCGCTTCAGCCAGGAGGGAAACTGCACCCCAAAGCCCCCAAGACGTTCAGAGGAACCACGGTCCTAAACCTGTTAGGTCAAACCAAAGCCAGTAACACCAGGAAACAAAGTACCTGTGATGCTGCCCCGCCTCCACACATTTCCTCCTCAACTTGTATCGGCATTTTCTGCCCCTTCCAGCAGCACCCAGCCCTCAGTCCCTGGAGCTTTACAGAACCCCTCTGAGGAAAGGAGTGCAGCACTGGAAGACACTGCTCAGTCCTCTTTGGCTGTTGGGACTTCAGGATATTTTTTTTGCTTTGGTTTGCTGTTTAGGGTTTGGGTTTGTTGGGGTTTTTTTTGGTACAGACTGTCCGTGCAACTTCCGTTAAACAGATGCTGCAGAAAGAATCCAAGGAGCAGGACCAGAACCTGGAACACCCCCCAGGGCTTCTGGAGGCTTTCCACTTTCTAAGACCCTGGGATTCTCCAGCACGGACTAAGCTGTGGTGGCTTTGTAAAAGTAGGATAAAGCCAACCCGCACATTCGTTGCTCCCAAGATTCTAGTGTCCACAGAATGAGGCACTCATGCTACTGCTGCAGTTATTTCATCAGTAACTTGAAGACATGAATTTTACATTATACCTAACATACAAATATAAATGTATTATTACTGACAGACCTTCCAGACAACATCGTAAAGGCTTTCCAAGGTAACAGAACCCTTGTACCTAAAATGAAATAACCCCCCAAGAAGCTTTTGAATGGGCTTACAGGTATGGATCAGCCACCGTGTGTTCCATCTGCTGCCTTCCTAATTCCAGCCTTTTGGCTCCACTGGAAGAAAACAAACAACACACAGCAAGATAAAAACATTTCCCCACCTGAAGCCTCCGAATGCCAGAACTAAGGGGTTTTGCAGAGCACAGCCCTTGCTGAGCAGAGAGCTCAGCTCCGCTGGGAGCTACAGACTCATCTGCCAGCCCAGCTCAGCACTAAGCAGAACAACTCCCAAGCCTTCACCCCTCTCTTTGTTCCTCGCTGGAACAGGGTTGCTGGAAAGGCAAAAGATGCCTGAACATCCACAGGGGACCCACTGGAACAGCCAGAGACCCCAGGAAGCTGCGGGAGTGAAGGGGACGTCACACACCCCAACACGTCTGGGCACCCTTCTCCGTGCATTTGGGCTCTCCCTACACACACGGACACACGGACAGCACCTCCCAGTTTCCCTGCAGGGAGGGGAGCCAGGAAAAGCCCTTCCCGCTGCTCCGCCTGAGAGCAAGGTTTTAGCCATGGGATGGATCCTGCCAGCGCCCAGAGCAGGACTAGGGTTTCGCGTCCTGCACATGGCAATTTAACAGCCACGCTCCATCCGGGATCTCATCCCTTCAATTTCCCCTTGCACCACGGACAGCCAAGCAAGCGCCAGTTTCGAGATCTTGTTTTTACACTTGTCCAAGTAATTTTCGTGCCTCGGAAACGGAGAACACCGGTACCCTAAGGGATGGGGACGCCGATGGATGCGAGCACCCGTTGGCTCCGATGCCATTCCCGCTCCCCCATCCTGCAGGTAGCACACGGCATTCCTCAGCTCCCCCAAGTCCATCCCCTCCCCACCAGCGAGCATCCCCCCGCCCGGGGCGAGAACCGAACCCCAACCGCGCCGCGGGGGGAGGGACCCGGCTCACCTGGCGCGGGGCGGCTGCGGGGCCGGCGGTCGCGGGGTGTCCCGTCCCGGTGGTGCCGGTGCACGGTGGCGGTCCCAGTGGCCCCGTTCCCCTCCCGATCCCGATCCCGATCCCGATCCCGATCCCGATCCCGTTCCCGATCCCGATCCCGATCCCGATCCCGTTCCCATTCCCGATCCCGATCCCGATCCCGATCCCGATCCCGATCCCGATCCCGATCCCGGTCGCCCCGCGCGGCTTCCGCCGGCGCCCACGTGCGGCTCCCGCCATGCCCCGCGCGGGACCCCGGAAGTGCCGCCCCGCGTTGCCATGGGGACGGGCGGGCGCGGCCTGCGCCGCCCGGAGGCGTTTCGGAAGCCTTTAAGGCGTTTGTCGTTTTTTAGCCGTCCTTTATCGTTGCCCCGTCTCTCGCCACCACCTTGTTACCTCGGGTGTTGCCGTTCGCCCAGATGAGCCCCCGACTCGGTGCTGGAGGGCACCTGGGGCGAGGCAGGATCCGCGTCCCTAAAAAAGGGGGAAATTTGCAAAGCGCCAGTTCAAAAAATAACTGGGAGCTGCTGAACAGTTACAGTTGGTTTTACCAAGTTTATTGTACACCATGGTTTTCAAGGGAAAAAAAACCCCCGCTTCCTCGTCCTCTGGAGTGCCGCTGTGTCCCTCTGGTGCTGTCACCTCTCCAAAATTCAGGTGGGAGAAGCCACGGTCACCCCCAGCCCTGCGTTCGCATCTCCAGCTGCAGGATGAAAACAGAACGCCCGCCTTTCATTTCCAGATAAAAACTTCGAACCCTTTGAAAGGAAGTTGCCAAATGAGCGCTTAAATTCCAGGGCCCCAATAAAATCTGAATACCACGGGAATAATTGAAATGAAGGAGAAGCGAAACATCAATAGACAAAATTGCGGAGAGCAGTGAAATGCTTAAGCATAATTAGGACTGCAATCAGTGTACAATTACTGCAAGATCATCACAGTAATTAGCCTTCGTTAGAACTTCTGGCCGAGAACCAACACATGAAAGCTCAGCTGGAGCTGGAGGCTCTGTCTGGGGACTTGGGGGGGATCAGGGGCTTTTGGGGTTCCTAGACTGGGTTTAGTGATCCACCAGCATTCCTGGGCCTGCTTCCAAAAATATTGGTGCTTGCTAAAAGAACGCCTAAAAGAGCACAAAAACTTCCGAGCGCTTCCAGCACTGTCTAAAATCCTGAGCACGCTGGAAGCCCTATTCCCAAACTGCAGTTTTAGGGTTTAGTGGAAAGGTGGCTGATGGTCCCTGACCCCTCGGGCTGCACAGTTTCTCTCCAGGCAAAGCCCTGGGAGGGCTTTTTTCCCGCTGTGGACCTCGGGCTGGGGCTCGAGGGTCTTGAACCGCAGGCAGCGCTCCACATCCTGCTATTTATTTAACAAAAAAATAAGGAGCTAAGGAGCCTGAGCCCGGTGCCCCTCGACAACGACGTATTTCCCACTTTCTTCCGTGTCTCGGTGCTCACCGCAGCCCCCCCCCCTCCCCGGCTCATAATTGACTCAAGAATAATCTCCATCCTCCCATCCCTGATAAGGGATGCGGTCCCTTCCCTGAAAGCCTACAAAGAGGAGTGTTTGGTTTGTGTTCTCCCCGCAGTACTTCACACTTCTTTTAGATTGTTTTAATTTAATTTTGATGTAGTCTGATAAGAGCTGTAGAACTGTCAAAGGGAGCCGCCTCCTTCTGTCGAGTTAAACGCACTTTGAATGAGATGGTGGCTTTGTCCCCGGTAGCTGCCAAACCAAAGCATCTCTTGATTCCCACACAGGGATTGATGCCCGCTGATCTGAACAGCTTTGCTCTCTTTTCCATTTAGGGAGGCAGCCACGTGTCCCTCAGCATCCCGCTTTCCTCTGGCATGTAAGCGTATCCCAAAAGGCGTGGGATTGGCCTCACGGAGCTGGGCACCTGGCCACAGGCCTCTCATCTACCAGAGACCCCTGGCAGGGTTTCCCAGCTTTCCAGGGCAACGGATCCACGTGCTGCACATGCCTGCTGCAGGGATGGGATGCCCCTCGCTCCCAGGAAAGTGGGAAAACCTCCTTACAGAGCAGGAATTGCTGGTGTCCGTGGCGGGCTGTCATGGGACACGCAGCAGGTGGGGGGACACACACTGCTCTGGAAAGGGATTTGCAGAAACACAGGGATGCGTTGGGAAGAGGCCTTCCCTCTTGGTGCTGGGTTGATCCCTGAGAGCACAGTGAGCTCGCCCACGAGTCAGGGCCGAGCTGAAAAAGCATTTGCTTTCCTTTCTCCCAGTTAAGCACGTAACGCAGGCCCTGGTAGCTGTGTGTTTGTGTAGCAAACAGAGAATTTACATAATGCCCAGTGAAGTCCTGGCTGTTAATGACTCGAGTCCCAAATGCAGAGCACTAATAACACCCCAGGAACCAGAGAGCAGTAACGGCAGCGAGCGATCTCAGCAGAGCAGTTGTGAGGATCCATTTCCTGTCAGCGGCAGCGCCTGGAAACAGTAATTAACGTGCTGAATTTAATGTTTACATTTTAATACATTTAAATGTAATAAGACGCTTTTATTAAGTGTTACAGTTCCTCGAAACCTGTTATTACTCGTTTCTGATGCACGAGCGGCGCACACCACGTCTGCCCTGGGATCCGCTGCCTTGGGGCAGGTGACAGAGTTCCTCCAGCAGGAGCCCGGAACGCAGAACCCAGCGGCCGAGTAAACAAAAACCTGGAGACTGCAGCAGTGACAAATACGGCATGTTTATTAACAGTGTGGGGGCCTTAGCCGAAGCCAGGTGACACAACTGAAAAGCCCCCAAGCACGTCACTGCCCGTGGGCTTTGAATCAGTCCTGGAGAACTGAGATACAAGCACGTACCCCTGATGTTAACGAGCCCTAGAAAAGCCACGGCACAGGGAAGGGCCCTGTTTAGAGACCATTTGCCAGGAAGCCTCCCTCCTTCTCCAGCCATCTCCAAGTGCTTTTCCAGTGTCCCATGCAGCACAGGAGGCTCCACGAGCAGAATGGAGCAGGCGTGGCCCGAGTGAGGCTGTTCCAAGGCCAAGCATCCAGAGGGGATGGATGTCAGGGAGATTTCGGGTCTCGGTCACTCCCGTGACCAGGCTGTAACCACAAGGAGTCTCTATTCAAGTGTCTGCTGCTGTCTCTGAAGAGGAAAGAGGAGATTGACAGTGTTGAGCTTCCCCATCCCTGGAGAAACGGGAACTGAATTTAGGTTTTCTGAGATATGAGCCAAGAGGCTGAGTTCGAACCAGCCCACTCAGAGCCAAAGGACTCAACTCCCTTCTTCCCTGAAAGCACCTACACCTCGTGCTCGGGAGCACCCAGTGCCACTGTAACTGCTGTTCCTCAAGCTGAACCAGCTCTGGCATATTTCTGTGCCAGGAGAGAGTATTCCGGAATGTCTCTCTCAGGCCTGCAGTGACCAGGCAGCAAGCGGGAGGAGCGGCTCACAACACACAGCCAAGCTCAGTGCCACAAGGGCCCGTTGGGGTCCCACTCAGCTGCAGCCTGAGCCAGGGTGACAGAACCCGGCGCATGGCAGGGCCTGCCACACGAGCACCACGAGCTCCCCTCCTTACAGACGTGGGACAGAGAACATCCCTCCAGGGGCTCTCAGGACGCCACGTGCCCGACTGCCCTGTGCCCGGAGCAGGCGGTGCCGCGGTGAGGAAAAGGGGACAATGCGCCCACATCTGTTCCCAGCACACAGTCTCCTACCTCGCCTTCGGCATGCTGGCCCCTGCACCAAGCCGTGTTTCTGCCGGGATCCTCTTTCAGGAGAACGGCACCTTCACGGCCACGCTGTTTGTTCCCTGCGCCGTCCACTCCGCAGCTCCCGCCGGTGGGGCCACGGCTCGGCCAGGCCACTCCATCCTGCTTGCTCTCAGCGCTTGCTGCTGCTGCTGCTTTAAAGGACACACATCTGTCAGGCTCCCTCATTAGTGTTCTAACAAATGACTGGATTGATCTCAAGTACCCACCGAAAGACTGAAAAAGTTTAGCTTCTGCGAGTCACGAAAAACTAAAGGGAGGATATAAAATAACTGGGAATTCTTTTGACTGAATTACGTGTTTTCCTGCCAGCCCCACAGTTCAGAGCCATCAGTTCTGATGAGCTGCTGCCTGCATTTGGACAAGGTGAAAAGGCTGGAGGATCCCAGCGCCGGGCTCAAAGGGATGCGTCTGGCCCATTGTCTGGTTTGATTAACGAAGCCTTGGCACAGCGAGATAATGCCGTGTTTGCCGTGCCGGGGACGCTGCTGCGCAGCACAGATGTCACAACTGTGAAGAATATTCGGTATGATGACGACAGCAACAAGCCCATCTATGTACGACTGGATTCCACCCAAGAACGCCTCAAATGGTATGTGTTTGTTTCCTAATTGTCAGCCACTTTGATGCGCTCCTCCTCAGGTTCAACAGGTGCTCCAGGCTCCAAGGGTTTGAAACAAAGGGAGGCACCTGGGGAGCCGCGCGGTTCGTGGGGCCGGGAACCGGGGTCTGGCAGCACGGCAGCGGGGCGCCGCTCCTGGGGCAGACACAGTGACAGACACGGGGTCCCTGGAGGACCCCTACCCCCTCACAGCCCAGCGCTCAAACCCTGGCTGTGTCTCAGCAGGAACACCTGGAGGTCAGCAGCGCCTCTGGGAAATAAAAGCGAGCGGGTCAGCAAAAGGGCCGCACGGGAGGAGAGCGAGCACGGAGCGGGGGGCGGGGGGGACCCCGAGCTCCTCCTGCCTGGGCACTGCTGGGGGGCTGCCTCTGTTCCAGTCTCACTTCTGCCAGAGGTCTGGAGCTGAGTGCCAGGGCCTGGGAGTGCTGGGGAAGCTGGCTTGCCTTTGAGGAAGCGCTGCCTGCACAGGCAGCCCAGGTCTCACCTGGGGCAATTCCCGCGCACTGCCTCTCCCAGTGCTCCAGTTCTGTGAAACCCAGGTTTGAGTGCGCGTGGTGTTTTTCACTTCCCACCCCAAAGCACCGTGCTGGTTTGCTGTGACTGATTAGCCGTCTTCCCCCTGTCCTGTGCAGAGGATTGTTCTGGTGGTGAATGAAAGGATCCATGCAAATAAACTGCTCACTTGTCTGTAAAAAGCAGGAGAACAAGCACAGGACTATTGAATGAATTAAGCCGTATCTGCTCGGAGCTCAGCACCCCTGGGCCCTGCACTCCGTTCAGAACACGCCAAACAGAAATAGGAACCTGAAGCTGACAAAGAGGCTTGGCCAGAGATGCAAAACCCCTCCAACAGTGCATCCTGACAGCGCTCAAAAGCGCTGAAAGGCAGCGTGGGGTGGACACGCGAGTAGGCGAAGGCTGGGGCTCACCCCCAGGCTCCAGGTCCCGAGTGTTTTGCCCGTTTGCAGACACGCAAACCGTGCCAGCCTCTCCCGGCGACCCGGGGGTGACCTGCGCCCTGTTCTCGTCAGGACCTGACCTGAGAGAGGCGCGCCTGATCCCGAGCGTTCTCCTCCTGCCGCTGCCCGCAGTGTCCCCCCTAGTTCAGCACAGCCACCTCCCGCTGTTAGCCGGGGGAGCACCGAGCTGCCCCAGCCGGGATGCTCCCGAGCGCCCCAGCCCGGAGTCTCGCTCCCCCAGTACCCGCCGTCATTTCTTTCGGCAGGAGCGCGTTTGTTCTCTGTGCCCGAAGCGCCGGGGCCGCGTTGCCCGCCCGGGCGAGGGGCTGACAAAGAAAGGCGGAAAGGGGAAAAGCCCCATCCCAGCACCCGCAGCTCCGGGCGGAACCCGGGACGCCCCACGGGCGGCGCGGGGGACGCCCCGACGGAATTCGGGGAGCGGCTGCGGGGCCGCCGCTCGCCTCGGGGTGCCGCACCCGGAGCGCGCGGTCCCCGCCGCCGCAGCGGCCGCGGACCGAGCCCGGACCCCCGCCCCGGGGACCCCCGCCCAGGTAGGTGCCGCTGGCTTCGCCCCCGCCCTCGCTCACGGCCTTCCGTCCCCTTGGATTTTCCCCCGTCGTTTTCCTCGAGCCACTGAATTCCGGCGATTTTACCATCGGGCAGCGCCGCGGGCAGCGGGGGCCGCCGCTCCATCCGCAACCCGGGCGTTGAGAGTGAAGCCGGCCCCGGTCCGGCTGCTCTTCCAGCGGCTCCGGGCAAACGGCACCGACCGCGGCCGGCAGCGACCGCGGGCAGCGGCTGACCGAGCGCGGCGGGGCTGGACCGGGGCCGCGGGCGGTCGCACCGGACCGACAGCCTGGGCTGGGGTAAGGCGATGCAGAAGGGTCCGCTCGGAGAGCGGCTGCCCGCCGGGGCAGGCAAGGGGCCGGGTTTCCTCTCCCCGTCCCCCCGCAGGTCCCTTACCTGGGCTCCGGGCTCGGCTCCCCCGCCGGTGTTGCCGCTCCCGCCGAGGCACGGATAGGCAGCAGCCACAGGGAATTTGGAGTCTTCCCGAAGCCCTGCCGCCCTTTCCGAGGGGGGTCAGTGCCGGGAATGGCTCCCCCCGGCCCCGGGATCCTCCCGGTCCTCCCCCCGTATCGATTCCAGTCCGGTGCTGGCAGCGTTTAGGCCGGGATCGGGGGATAATGGGAATATCATCTGGAGACAATTACCTTTGGAGCGCGCTCGCTTCTCCTCCCAGACACTGTTATTTGAGCAATAGGATCATTTGATTTCATATCGCACTAAATAACCCCCGGCCGCCGCAAATTGCCGCCTTCTCAACAGCCACCCCTTGGAATAAATTGCACAGCGACTCCTTGGGCTCTGGCTTCTTCTTCTTTTTTATTTTTTTTCCTTCCTTATTTCCCCCCCCCTCCTTTTTCTCCTCTGCAGAACAGTATTTCGGGAGAGGCAGGGACAGAGGCCCAATGCTGGTGGATAAACTGCATCCAGCAAAGCTCCAACTCCCTTAATAAGCCAAGCAGCCAAGCCCTACCCGCACTGTTTTTCCTCGTGTTTTTCTCCCCCTCCCTCGTCTTTTTTTTTTTTTTCTCTCTTTCCTTTTTTTCTTTTTTTTCTTTTTTTTTTTCTTCTCCCCCTTTAAAGCAGTTTTTCCCCTGCCGGGTCCCACCGATGGCAGGGCTCAATGTGCCTTTAAGGCTGTGTCAGCGCTCGCCTGATAATCTGGTCATCGCCGGCCTCATTAGATCTGTATTAATGTCAGCCACGGATTGCTAATTAGATTTGCAGGATAAATGAAATTACCCGAGTGGGCTGCGTGGGAGGGGGAGTGCAGTCTCCCAGCACTTCCTGGGATTTACGGGGGGAAGAAATAAGAAAGGAAAAATAAAAAGGAAAGACATCATTTTATTTTCTGTCCTTTTCTCCCGTCTTTCCCCTCCTGCCCCCTGAGGCCCATCCTCTCCTGGGACTCCCCTCTGACAGCCACTAACCAAGGAATTCCCCGAGCTGCTCCGTAGCTGGAACTGGGGGTTCTGCTAATGGAGCCCATCGGTGCCGCACCGGGCGCTCCGTGCCGAGGGATCCCACTTGCGTTGGATTCACGGATCTCAGGGAGCAGCTCTGGGGTGAACAGCACTGCGCTGCTGGGGTCTCGCGGGGGCCGGGGCAGAACCGATGGCGTTATTCATCCTGTTTATTTATCCTTATTAGAAAATGGGATGAAAGAGCAGGGCCCGGTGTCTTCCTTTAAGCGCCGGCTGAGCAGCGCATGCACAGCCCCAATTAAACACTGCCCGGACCAGGCCTTTCTCCATATTAGAAACCCAGCTCTGTTTAACGAGGACCAATTAAATCCTGCTTCATTTTACCTGGGATCTCACAATAGACGTGACAACAAATTCCCTTTCTTCTTCCCTGGTAATTACTGGCAGAATCAGCCCCACTCCCGGGGCAGGAAGCCCTCCCCGATAACCCACCCGAGCTCCGGCTAGATCCCAGCGGAGCGAGGGGCCCCTTCCTGCCCCCGACCCCACCAAAACCCAGCGAGGATCAGCCCGGGCCTCCAGCTCTCTCCCACTGCGACCCAACACGGTGCTGGCAGAGTGGGGCCCCTCCTAGGGAAGCACGTGGAGCTATTCCAGCCCGGCTCTGGCCTCCATTCCCAGGCCTCCCCCCAGCACCCCACAATGTTAAAAACTGTACCCTGTCTCCCAGGGGACATCGCTGCGACCGGGAGATTCAATTAAATAATCCTGGCCCTTTGCTTCTCCCACAAATAAATGGCTTTTTTTTCCTCCCACAAATATTTCCTTTCCCAAGGTCCCTTTCAAAAGGGAAAAAAAAAACCCCAAAAAAACAACAACAACAAAGAAACAAAACCCCAAACTGGAGAACAACGGGAAAAAAAGGAGAGGGGGGCAAAGAAAAGAAAGAAACTGTTCTCCTTTCTTTTCCCTGTGTGCAGGGTAATTGATAGGCTCTATCAGAGGTCAGGATTTGCATAAGAATTAAGAGCAGTAAATTAATTTAATATTCCATGCACATCTCCAATTATTCCTGCAGACCTTTGTCTCTGCGGCTGGCAGAGAGAAGGTTCAGCTGCTCTTCAACCAAACAACATCTGTGCAGTTAATAATTTGATAAACAGCTCATACAAATAGTTTCTGAATTACCTGCCAACCCAATGACTATTCAGTTTGGAAACACTCGGCGAGGGCTGCGCCAGCGGCTTCGGAGCCCCGTCCCAGGGATTCAGCTGTGCGGGCAGAGATTCACCCTGCTCATCCCTGAAATACCAGCAGCTCCTTGCAGCAAAACCCCGTGGAGAACAATATGTAAAATAAGTAATTACCAGTAATTAATGAAAGCCCGCCCTCCCCTGTGTGTGTCCACCACGCGGAGAGGCTCACGCGTGCCGCGGGGCCGGGCTCCATCCCCCAGCTCTGGCCTCCAGGTGCAGCCATGTGAGGTCTGTGGCCCCATGAACTGCTCTCGCTGGGCGCAGGATTTACAGCCCCTCAGCTGCTTCCTTCCCTACACAGCCCCCCAGAAAGGGGACGGGTTCTCCTGGCTGTCTCCTTGCCCCCGTCTCCAAGGAGGAATGGCTGACGGTTGCCCTGCTAAATCCAAATTTCGGCCCATGAAGGACATCCTGATTTTCTCCCAGGGACACCAAGTCTTACAATGAAACTGAGGTGGCTCCTTCATCCCCACCCGCACGGATGCAGAGGTCCAGCTCCAGGCTGGCCAAGCACCACCAGTTTAATTCACCCCCCCCGTGGGCCATATGGGCAGACGTGGTGCTTGGCCAGCCTGGAGCTGGGCAGCGGTGGAGTCCCCATCCCTAGCGGGGTTTAAAGGATGTGTGGATGTGGCACCTGGGGACACGGCTTAGTGGTGGCCTTGGCAGCACTGGAGGAACGCTTGGGCTCAGTGATCTTAGAGGGCTTTTCCAACCTTAACAACTCCATGATTCCATGTTTGCATGGGCCGTGGTTCCAGCAGCTCTCGGAGGCCTGACCTTAAGTTAGAGCGGCAAAGAGTTCCCCTGGCAATGCCGCTGCGCCTCACTCCCTTCAGGCATTAAGCATCACTCCAAAATTAATAAAAAATTGATTTTTAAAAGATTGTTAAATCCTCCAAGCTAAAGGAAAGGTTAATGCTCCTCTCCATAGTCATGCGACTTTCCTGTTCACTGTCATAAAGAGCTGATTTTTTTCTCCCCTATAAAAAGAGAATTTACACCACGAACAGGAATCCAGAACAGGGACACCAACAGAAGCAAAGGGACGAGGTGCCAAATTTGGATGGATGTCTGGGGCTTGATAAAGCACTGTGGGCTTATCACAGGGAAAATAACGCCAGACCCCACGCCGGGGCTGTGGGACAGGCCAGGACCTGGCACCTGCCCCGGGGCAGGGAGATCCCAGCGCCCAGGTGGAGATGCCACATTTGGGATTTGGGCTCCCAGACTCCATTCCCGCTGTGCCAGCCTGCGCTGGTACCTGGCTGCAGCGCCGGCTCCGAGCTCACCACGGGGAATCAGCCCTCTGAATATTCAATGCCAGCAGCTCCAGGGCTGCCCAGAGCCAGGGATTTGCTAGGAAACGGACGCTTTCCCCCCTCCTTTCCAAAATTCAGATCAGCGTGCTGTGCTGTCTCTGGAGCCTCAGGCTGGTCTGACCTGAGAGTCTATTCCGCCTCAGCTCTAATTGAAAAAACACATTCCAGTTTTTATTTTGGAAGCTAATTGTGTTGCTCTAAGGAATTCAAACCCCCCTTTTTCCAGCCCCCAGTTCCCAAAGCTCCATGTTGTAAAGAGGGAATTGGACCCCTAAGCCGTTTTCTGTCACCCAGCACAGGCATCCCTCACTCCTCACACATTCCCGTGGTTTGGCAGCCTGGGGCCTGGCACGGCGGGTTTTGGGATTGGGAAGATGCAATGCTGGCTCTGGAGAGTGGGATGCTGGAGATGTGGCGTTTCTGGGGCCGCGGGTTCACCCTTGCAGCTCTTTAGCCCTTCTGGTCCATGGATTTAACCCCAGCAAGGGATTTCGGCACTGACACTTGCCAAGGGGCGCTGGGCAACTTAATTAATGTCTGCAGCGCTGCGGGCAGAGGGTGCCATGTGCGTGAACGTTTCATCGTATCCCAGCTAGGCCGCAGACCCCACGGACAACCCGGCACTGCCACATCCAGGGCTGCACGGAGTTCCCTTTGGTATCTCAGCCGCCCCACCGCCACCACCAGCAAAGGCTGAGGCAGAAGAATCAGAAACCCAGCCTGTGCAGGCGGGTGCCCGGAAGCCGCGATCCCAGCGCCGCTTTTTGGCACGAAGCTGTCTCTTTACGGACTCGCTCGTCGAGTTGCCACGCCACTCTTTTCTTTATGGAGCCACAGAAGTGTCTGTAGTGAGAGATTAAAATAATAGTCGTGCCCCGTGATTTATTTTTGAGGCTCTCGCGTCTCCGGGCGTGTAAATACCCCGAGCCGCCCGGCTGCGGGCCGGGATGAATAACGCAGCACAATATATTAACGAGGGAGGATGCAGGGCGCAGAAAAGGTGGGGAAGGGGGAAATGCATTTGCTGGGTGGTAAGTTATGGGGCCTTTGGAGGCAGGGCAGGGGAAGGCTGAGCCGCAGGGGGGTTCGCTGCCGCAATAAATCAGCAGCCTCGCCATGCCAGCGCCGGAATAAAATACGCTGGGTCCCCGTGGCGGGGCCGGCACGCGGCGCGGGAGCGCTGGCCACGCACGCTGACTGCAAATGGGGTGGGCCATCAGACGGCGCCATAAAACACCCCCTCACCTCCCCCAGCTGATTATCAACCTCATGCATAGCAAATGACAGAGCGGGAGCGCCGGCGGCGCCTCTGCCGCCGAGGCAAAAAAAAAAATAAAATATTTACAGACTGACAGGCTAATGGACACTTTGCCAAAGAGCCGTTCGAAAGAAGTAGTAAATGGGCCCGCGCTGATGCAGGGCAGCGGGCCCGGTCAGGGATCAGGACACACGGCACCGGATCGGATAACATCTAATTGGCAGGTCACATCCAAATGAGTGTAGTCATGCATCATCCGGAAGGCTTTTTGCTGGTTATAAAGACACTTGTAAACAATTCAGCCGCTGAACATGGCAATAATATGTTGATCCGGCATGTAATGAGGTGTTCCTGGAATCAATAAACTAGTCATGAAGAGCAGGGAGCAAGGTCAGCGCCTGCCTTTTTGATGACCTTTGCTGGCTGGCGAGGACATCATATACTCTGAAGAGGACTTTTCTCATATTGCAGAAGGCGCCGAGTGTCAGAACTTCCATTCGCAGCAAGCAAATGAACAGCCGGGCTCTGCATGCTAATGAAGTCCAGGCTATTTTCCACCTTTTCATCTGCACATTATGCTCTTGACTTTGGAGAAGGTGGGAATTAGGTTGGACCCTCGTGTCAGACTGCCTGATGGCTCGGCTCCGGAAAACTGGTAATTGAAGCTGATGACTGATGCGGAGGAGGCCTGAATTTGGAAATAAACAGTTTCAAGCACTGCATGTCATTTCTAGAGAGACTGCTGAGTGAATGGAAATGAGCTCCGTTTCGCCGATCTAATGCAGTTTCTCAGCAGGAAAAACACCGTCTTTGAGACAACAATGCCAATCAGTGAGATTTAAATGTCCTGGCGATAATGTAAGGAATAGCACCTGCCTCGGCAAACAGCACTTAGGGAAATGCTGCCCCACGCCATGGCCTGCAACTCGTCCCCAGCCCCCAGCGCCAGGCCTGGAGGAGCCCGGAGGCTCCGAGGCCGGCGGCGGGCAGGGCGCAGCACGCGCCGCGCGCGGTCGCTGCTGCGGAGAAGCCACCGGTGACACCGAGGAGCGTGGCTTTGAGCGACCCCCAACTGGACACGATGCTCTCCGTGCTGCGTCCGCCCTGTTGAGCTGCTCCTCCCCGGCGCACCGAGGAGAAACCCTGCTGGCCTCACCCCCACCTCACACCGGCCCGGCCGCCAGCCCCGCAGAGGTGAAAAAGCGGGGTCTCTACACAAGGCACCCAAAGGCCAGTATTTTCAGCCTTGGCTCTGAACGTCCCAGCTGTCGGGAAACAGCACTGCAGATGTTATAAAGCCTCCCTGATCCCTGCCTGGTGGCGTGGAACGGGGCACAGCTGCTTGCGTGCTGCAGCCTCGCTGAGGCTGCGGGGGCTTTGAACGAAATGTGTCTGAAGGAAATGTTTTCGTTCACACACGGAATCCCAGACCGGTCTGGCTTGGAAGGACCCTAAAGTCTGTCTCGTTCCACCCCCTGCCACGGGCAGGGACACCTCCCGCTATCCCAGCTTGCTTCAGGCCCCTTCCAACCCGGCCTGGAACGCTCCCAGGGACGGGGCGGCCACGGCTTCTCTGGGCACCGCGTGTCCCCTCTGCGGGCCCCCCAGCCACAGGGACTCGCCCACGCCAGCGAGTCACGCACCCGTAGGTCCATGCTGGAGGCACAAGGTGGGGTGTGCTGCAGGCAGGGGCTCCCCAGAACGCCTCGTCCCCACCCCGAGCAGAGGCCGCTGGGGTCAGCATCCCCCCGGGCGGCCACGGCCCGCTCCCCGCTGCAGAAAGCCGCCGGGCTGTCCCCTGGAGGGAGGCGGCTGCATCAGGAGCGGGTGGTGTGTTTGTGTAATAGTTTGCAACCCTTCAACATGAAAGGATGGAGACGGATGCGAGTTATTATTATGAAAATGAACCGAGCGACAGACAAAAATATTCAGGAGATGTAATCTGCGTCCCTACAATGCGCTCGCGGAGAAGAGCACTTGGCAGACAGGAGAGTCGCCGTCAGATACATTGCCTTTTGTTAAATTGCTTTTGCTCTGACAATGCCTTTTAAAACCGCATGCAATCTTAATTTAAAACACCCAGTACCTCAAGGTACAGGGGCCCAGTGCCCGTCTCCAGCTTGGGATTTGTCCAAAACAATTCCCTCCGCTTAATACTGCTTTCCTTCATTTTAATCACACAACAAACGTGGGAGCCTGAATTTGCTCGTAAGAACCCGTGGACCTGATCCAAACACCACTAAGAATCAATGGAGCACGGGTTGGTTCCCCTGCCTGCCACCTCACCGCTGCCAAATCCCCGAAAGGTTTGCCCAGGGAAGGCCCTCTCCCTGAGGGGCAGTTTCGGCACACGTGATGGGCGCGCAGCAAAACTCAGCCTCTTCATCCTTTTGGGAAATGGTTAATGGTGAGGAAATGCTGAATGCGGCAGGGCAAGGCACCGCCACATTTGTATTTTCCGGAGACAGAGTGATGGAAAAAAACCCCCAAACCAACCAAGCAGCACTTCCAGGTCGCTGCTCCCCGCTCCTGCCCTGGCTGGCCATGTGTCACTCCCAGCTGCTCCCTCCCCAGCTCGGACCACGAGGCCTCCAAGGACTCGGGGTTCGGCTGCGGGGGCCGGCTCTGCACCCCTTCGCTCAGAACTCAGCGGAACACCCCAGACTCCCTCAGAGGCGCCTGGGTGCCAGATCTGCCCTCTGCCCACAAGAGCTGAGAGCCTCGAAGTGCGTGGCGGCATTTTCAGGTCATTCCTGAGGAAGGGCAGGCGTGTGTCCAGGCACGACGCTGGCTCCAGGCTCACCCCATCCATCAGTGCTCCCCCAGCCTCCCACCTCTGCGGATAACCTCCTTCCCTATGCTAATTCCCTCAGAACATTATGCAGACTGTTTATATTTCTGTACAGCCAGAACAGGCTGCTGACACAAATCAGCCATTAGCCATTCACGCTGAGGAGTCTCCGCTAATTGTGCAGAATGTAATTAGTGATTATGTAATATCTAAGCTCTTGCAACTGTCATTAATGTCCACTATTCACCAGAGATAGTTCTTACTGAATTAGGGAATGATTACTGCATGCTAAATCTACTTAATCCTAAATATGCTAATTAACACCGCCTGCACTTTAGACAGTGGTTAAAAGCACTAGTAACCTCAAAAAAGGCTCTGATACACCAGAACCCAAATTGCTTGCCGTGGATTTTCCCTCGAAAGGTAAATTTGTTTAATTAAATGCTGCAGTAAACTGTTGGGCACAGCCCTTGATTAGCGCAGCCCAAGCAGGGGCCTTCTGGAACCATCTCGTGAGGTGCCACCGCAGGGCAGCGACGCGCCCACAGCATCCCGGGCCTCCTGCAGCATCCTGGTCCAGGCACAGCCTTGCCTACACGCCTGCCAGTGCTCCCCAGCAGGCCTGATGTGAGCAGAGCCCAATGTAAAGCAGCTTTCCAAAGGCTCTTCCTCCAGGATTAACCACCCCGTTCCTCAGGTTGTAAACAACAATACTCCTACAGGCAGATACAGGAGCTTCCTGCCATAAATTCTGGCTTAAATCCTAATTTTAAGATTGATTTTGTAGAAGAGACGTCAGATATTGGATGCTAAAGGAATGGGATAAATAGAGCGACTGTACAGGTTTGAAAGGTCCCTTTCCAAGGCCTGGCGTGTTTAATGTATTCCGGGTTTCCGTGGCAAAAGAAAAACAAAGATATGGCTGTCATGAACCCAGCATAATAGCAGCCTGTGATTTATGGAGACTCCTCCTGCTTATATATTTTAGATAAATAATACCCCTGCGTGTGTCTCCGCGCTCATTCATAACCAAAGGCCGCCCGGGCTGCACGGAGGGTTCGCGCCAGGAGCGTTTAGAGGCAGTCAGCTCAGAGGAGCGGGATAACTCAGGGATCAGACACTGAGTAAGTCAGCGTGACAAAGCCAGGAGTGCCCCGGGCAGAGCCACGGAGCACACACAGGCTCGCCCAGAGCCAGAGGTGTGCTCCACGCCGGGAAGGCTCGGGGGGCACACCCCGTGCCCACGTGCAAGCGTGGCCCAGGGACGGCGCGCCCGCCACCACCACCACCCTCGCACTGCCACGGAAATGAAAGAATTAGGCACACAATGAACCCCCTAATTGCCTGGCAACAGCATTTAGGCCCCATTAGGTAGATTTGTAACTGCTTCCAGAGAAATAAACTCCTGTGTCATTAGATAACAAGGGAAGAAATAGGTTATTTCCTTTCTGAAAGGTATGAAAGCCTCCAATTGCCTGATGTACGCGCTCAGTAGATTATTTTCTGTCATCTCAGTTAATTGAATTTTACCCATTGCTCTTAGAATTCCTCCCTTTCGTGTAAGGTTAAAAAGTTCAGAGGAGTCATGTTTTTTGAACCTTGTCCATCTATCGCACGAGCCAACTCCAGCTGCGCAAAGCGCGCCAGGAAAAGGGAGAGGTGGCAAACTGTGCGGGGATGGCTGCAGCATCCAGGAGAGCTGGCGTGGGATCATGGAAGAACGTCACTTCTCCAGTGGCCTCCAGCTGGGATGCTGCCAGGAGCCACCGGGAGGGACCCGCTGCGAGCTCTGCGGGCGGGCGTTGTGCGATGACTGCACCTCCTCCCCTGGAGGACCAAACCGGAGACCCGGGGTTAAACCAACTCCTCAGATTGCCCAGACACCCTTCCCGGGGTGCCAGCTGGGCTGGAGTGCCACATGTGCCAGCCAGACACGGGCACGTGGGTTTATTCCGGCCCCGCTCCGCCAGTGGCTCTGCCACCCTGTGCCAGGCCCTCACCGGCAACGCCCAGCCCTCACTCTCTGGCGGCCCCCTCATTCCTGCCTTTCCAAAGCAAACCTAGGCAGATCTCGATTTCTGAGCAGATCCAGAGCATGGGTCACTCCTCTCATCATCGCTCAGGCTGCTGCTCTTAGGCTTCACCACTCGGTCACTCCTGAGAGGCAGCGGCACCCTCCCCCCCACCTGCAGCCATGCTGCCGTGGGGAGCTGAAGGCCGAAGTCAAACCTTAGTGGGGAGCTCTGGCTGGATCCTGTGGGACGTTTGCTTTGCAGACCAGCACTGCCTGGAATGAAAGTGCTGGCTTGGACACAGAAATATTACTGAAACAATCATCTGGTGACTCCAGAGCCTCTGGATTTTAAACCTTCCCGAAAAGCCAGCTCCATTTTCTGCTTTGGTGGAGACCAATTCCCCATGCTGGCGCAGGAGAATAGACCAGGCCTGGCAGCGGGGTGCTGTTATCCAGTTCCCAACTATTATGACATAGTTTCTACCAGAGCAGTTTTCTTCTCAGCCAGTCGAGTGGAATGATCCCTGAAAGCCGCCGTTTGCGGCAGGGACGCGCTCGGCCTTGTCAGAAATCTGTGGCTGCCCACATGCAGGCCGGAAAACAAGGACATGGAAAAGGGCCTGGAAAGGCAGCATGGCTTTGAAGCACTGGGCAGGGAGGGCAGTGGCAGAAAACCTGAGGATGGGGGGAGGAAAAATAAGTATGGCGAGACGAGTAACGTGGAGCAGCCAGGCCCGAGGAAACGCTCCTTCCCGAAGTCTCCGTGGTGCCGTGTGTGCCAGGAGCTCCCCTCGCCTGCCAGCCCAGCCCTGCTCCTGTTCCCGGTGCCCGGGCACTGGGAAACCACCTCAGCACTACTGGGGCGTCTCCAACCTCCAGGACTGGCGGGGTCGGGCATCGCTCCCTTTCCCCAGGACCGGGGTGTTCAGGCTCGGGACACCTGCTCTGGAGAGCTGGATCCCAGTCGGGATCTCAGCTGGTTTGTCGAACTACTGACGGGGACAGGAGAGACCCCACAGCAGCCCCAGGCTCGTGTGCAGGGCTGTGACCCCACAGGTGACCCCATGGGCCATTCCCCCCAGCTGGGGGCGAGAACGGGATTGGGCTTCCGCTGGGCTGGGGCTGGTGGTCCCCCGAAGCCATCCCTGGCGGGCTGGAGCGGCAGCACGGACACCAGGCGGGGGAGAAGGCGGAAGGAAAGCGCAGGGCTGTGCTTTTCCGCGCCGCCTTTTTGTTTTATTTGGTTTTAATTGCACCCCGGAGCCCCGCGTCTTAAACATCCCTCATGAAGAGGGGCCAGGGAGTGGGAGGGCGGGCGGCGGTGGCCGGAGTGGGGCGGGAGGCCAGCGCAGAGCCCCTCCGCCGGCAGAGCGGTGCGTGGGGATAACCTTGTAATCTACAGAAATCTGGGAATTATGATGGATATTACATAAATCAGCCCCCCTGTGTCAATAAGGAAAAAAACATTTTTAAAAGAAAAGCAGCTGATAATTAACCCTGAGAGCACGGGTTTAACCCAGATCACCTTGGGGAAGCGCCCGGACAAAGGCAGGCATTCATCCCCGGCCTTTCTCATTTAAATAACCCGGCCTTCATTGGCTCCTGAGGGATTGCTCGGGGATTGCTGAACCGGAGGTTTGTTCGGGTTTGATGTGTGCTCGCATTGATTTCCCCCTCCCTCATCTCAATAAAAGGCATTTTATAGAGCCCCGGAGTGGGGCAGGGTGAGACATCCCGCAGCTCCCGCTGGGCCAGCAGCGGGTGTTTGCCAGCCCACAGGAGCTCTGCTGACATCTCCGAGCACATGGAGCCGGAGGATGTCTCTGAGTGGCAGCGCCAGGAGTAACCTAATTATTACTGAGCAAATCAGGGTTGCCCAGAGAAGCCGTGGCTGCCCCATCCCCGGAATGGGGTCCAAGGCCAGGGTTGGGACGGGGCTTGGAGCAGCCTGGGCGAGTGGGAGGAGTCCCTGCTTTTAAGGTCCTTCCAACCCAAATCTTTCTGGGATTCTCTGCACTGGTTTTGAGGCTGCCTTTTGGCTTTTCCAGGAGCCCACGGGATCATTTAGGTTGGAAAAGCCCTCCAAGATCGAGTCCAGCTGTTCCCCCAGCACCGCCAAGGCCACCGCTAAGCCACGTCCCCAGGTGTCACGTCCGCACAGGCCCTGCTAAACCCCTCCAGGAATGGTGACTCCCCCACTGCCCAGGCCAGCCTGTTCCAGGGCCCAGCAGCCCTTCCGGGGCAGGAACCTTTCCTAATAGCCAATCTAAATCTCTCCTGCTGCAACTTTTGAGGCCATTAAGCCCACAGACAGACATCTGGCCGGTTTTGCTCTGGGGGCACCCAGCAAACCTGCCAGCCCCTCACACTGGTCAGACCAGGCCCCAGGGGAGCTTCTCCAGGCTGGCTCCTGCTACCTGGCCCTACTGCTCCTTGCTTTTCCCCTGCATCCATAGTTATTCACATGGATGAATGTGAATTTTCACCTGAAAACCCACATTCAGTACTGGTCTCTCCTCTCGTTTGTCCGCTCTGCAAGCGATCCGTGCCCCACGTCTGCGAGTGCTGGAACCGGGATAAAGCAGCAATTGCTCAGGGGGGAAAGCTGCAGGCTGGGAGTGGAGGGAGAGCTCCTGGCCGTGCTCTTTCCTCCCATAGCTGCTGCTGGAGAGCCTGGCAGGAATGTTCCTGCACGGGGCTCTGCAGCACCCGCACACCAACACCTCCATCAGTAGGAGCGCCTGGCTCAGCCTTTGCCTTCCCTGAGCCCGGGGCAGCGCTTCCCTGTGAAACCGGGAGCTTCTGGATCGTGGGCTGGGGCCCTTGCCCTGTTTGTCAGAGGGGTGACACAAGCAGAGCAGAGCAGAGCAGAGCAGAGCATCCCAGGACCCCTGTCAGCAGCCCAGCCAGGCCATCCTGGCTGGGCAGGGTGTGGGCAGCAGGGCTGGACCCCTGCCCGGAGCCCACAGGCAGCCCCCGACCCGGGTCAGACGCCACCGGCAGCCCCACACAGGGCTGGAGAAGCCACACAGGGCCCTGGGAGGGAGGACGCACAACCTGCCCGCGGCGCCCCGCTCAGAGAGGGCTGCTGCCGGTGATGGACACATCCTTATTTGTAAGTATTTAATGTTTCTTAGGAAGCACTTCTAAAAGAAATTGGTATGTAATGACAGCACTCACTGGAAAACAGGCCGATTATAAAATGCACTAACTTATCTGGTATTCATTTGAAAAGTAAATGGATGCAAGTAAAGGTGAGAGTTCACTACCAATTCAAACATTTTGCTCTAACAGGCTCTAGCACTCCTACTTTAATTCAAGCAGAAGCACAAGTATGAATAATCAAACTGGATGATGCTCATCAAAACCTTTGTGCCTTGCACCATTTCAAATGGTCATTGAAGCTTAATGGCAAAAAATTTACATTATTCCTTTAATTTGTATTCTGTTCCTTCCTTCTGAGTGATGTGATTGTGATTTTCTGTTGCCGGCTGTATTATTTTGATGCAAATGTTATGTGCTGCTACAGTCCAATTTCCTGCTTTGCCCTCCCCTTTTCTTCCCCCAGGAAAGAAACGACAGCTAAAATAGTTCAAAACTGGGGAGGGATTCTGAAATAGTTCCTTAACTACCGCTCCTAATTAAAGCAAACAATGCAGGGTCTTGAAGCACCCTGAAAAGCTGAAAATTAATTATTAGCTGAAGGGGGAGAGGGAAGTGGCTTTGCTCCCCGGACCTTCAAAAAAAAAAAAAAAAACCAAAAAAAAACCAAACAAAAAAAAAACCGCGCGAGAGAGAAAAGTGAGGGATCCCAATTCTGCCTACAAAAGAATTAGAAAAGAAAATTTGTAATTCAGTTAAAAACTCCTTTTGCCGGCACATAATCACCTAGGGATGAATGCTTTATTGAGAGGCATGGGGCTGCAAACCAAAGCCTTGCAAACAGGAGGCCCCCGGGGTGCTCCCGGCACGTAATATATGCACCGACTAATTTATTGTGCTGTGACTAATTTCCATTCCTTGTGCTCGGAGTTGCCTGGCTAATTACAGGGATGTTTTCTTAACTTGGGTAATTGCGCTGCCCGCGCGCGCGCCCCACGCCGGCTTTGATGCGCCCCCGCGGGGCGGCCGCGCGGGGCGCCGCCCTAATTAGATTGGCTGCCTTAATTAGGGGAGACGGACGTGGGGCTGCGCGGCGCTGGTGGCACCCTGCTCCCCGCCACGCAGGCACGAGGCTGGCAGGGGAGCGGGGTGACGCCCAAGCCCAAGCCACACTCTTCCAGGATGGCGAGGATGCACCCGAAACCGAAGGGCGTCCCGGCATCGAGCCCACCGCCCATCCCGTTCCCGCCACAGCGACCAGAGCCAAGCTCCTGCCGGGAGCATCCCTACAAACGCACACGAGGCGACGGCCCCGTGCGCCCGTGCCGCCGCTGGCTCGACGCCTGCTCAGCCCCTCTCCAAATCTGCTGCCTTAATTCTATCCCTGGCAGTCGCTCGCGCGGGCACGGTTATTAGGCAGATAATCACTTCCTTGAAATAATTTCAGCACTCAGCTCTAATAAAAAAGATTTCTTCGCAAGGGCCCTCGGCGAAAGGGGCTCGGCGCTGCTCCCGGCATGGCGTGGGTCAATGGGGTTCCGCTCTGTCCTCTCTCTCCAGCCCAACGATTGCCTTTCACCCGCTGAAGAGCGGCCCAGAGCACCCATCCAGGGCCGGCCTCGAGCGCTGGCCTTAATAAAAGCTTGACATCTGAAATTCTGCTGCTTTATCCCTCCCCTGGCCAAGACTTGGTCAAGACCCCGGAAAACCAATGTCGTATCCATGAAAACTTGTGCCCTGGCAGGGGAGGCCGGAGGGAAGGTGGCAGAGATCACCCGCCCAGCCTGGGGCTGCCACACCTCAGTGCCAGAGGCTCCCTCGGGGGCGGCAGAACCGTGTGGGAAGCATCGCTTCCTGCCAGGACGTGCCAGCCTCTCTGCAGGACTTGGCCGTGGCCACGTCCCCCGCATCCTGTCATGGGATCCTGGCAGAGAGACACACCAGGGAGAGCCCATCCAGCTGGAAGTCTGGGCAGCATGGAGAGTCCCCAGGTTGTACGCAACCTGTGAAATTCCAGCAGCAGGCTCTGACAGACCCTGAGCTCCTCCAAGCCCTCGTCCAGCTGGAGGTGCCTTCCTCTGTGAATTTGGGAGCTCTGGCAGCTTGAGGAAATGCAGTTATTTTCCTTTCATATTCAGATAAACAAACCAAGTGTTTCAGCTGCTGTTCAAAGGCGGGCTGTGACCCGGTCTCACACCCAGAGACACCCGAGAGAAGGAGAAATTCGGAGCCTCTACCACAAACTGAACTGATGGGGGCAGCCAGGCAGGGATCCTGTGTAGGAGACCCTCTCCGTGGCTGCCCAGCCAGGCCCGGCTGCAGCTCCCCAGCAGCCCCCTTCCCAACACACCAGCAGGCTGCAGGGCCTGCAGCAGGTCTGGGAGCTCGGTCTGCTGGCTGAGCCAGCTCCCTGCAGCCTGCTGTGCAAAGCCAGCCAGCGATTCCCGGGTGGGTTTTGGGGCGAGGAGCCTGCGGCTGCCCGCGCACGGAGCTCTCACGGCCCGCCAGGTGCCGCGGACGCGTGGGAGACGCTCGTGTGTGCGTGTGAAGCGTCTTCTCGGGCTCACACTCGCTGTGAGAAAGGAAATAAAAAGGGAGTCTCCTCCCCCCTCCAGCTGCCTTCAGCATCTCCTTTCTAATAACTTGGCATATTCACTTAATACAGGCCGGCTCCTTCCAAGTCGTTAGCGGCGGCGGGAGACACAGCCGGAACGCTGACCTGGTTTGCTTGCCAAGACAGAGCAAAGAGAAACCTTCACATAATCATTTCCAAACATTAAAATGGCTCCATTGTCATTATAGCTGAGAGATTGAATTCGCCTCATCAAAGCGGCGTATGACAGGTGACTCAATAGGCTGGTGCCAAGCGCGGAGGCAGGAGATTAGCAGGGCACTGATATCATTATTTCCGCCTATCACAGATTCGGCAGGGAGGCAATTGTAATTTCTGGGCTTATTAGTCTGCATTCGCAGGAAAAAACCTGGTGATAAACCTCAGTGTGACAGCCAGGCATTTGTGCAGCAAGTGCTGTCACAGTGACACTTGGAAAATGCCAATGTGGATACGTTCTCCTAATCCCCCCTAATGGAGGTTAAAGCCTGGCACAAAGGCACTCTTATCGCTGATCGGGACACTAATAACATTTGCATTTTTAAGTTAAATACAGTAAGTAAAGAGTAAGTCTCCTCCTCGCGGCTTCGGCAATTAACTCAGCCTCGGAAGGATGAAAGCCGAGCGCAGACTCCAGCCGGCCGAGCTCTCTCCCACGGCGGGTCGGCATTCCCAGAGCAGCACCTGCGCTCCCACCTCGGCTCGCCGTGCTCGGCGCCGGGATGGGAGCCGGCAGAGCGGGGAATGCTGGCTCCTGGGGGCTGGGCGGAGCTGCTGGCCCGGGGCTGCCCTTTCCCCCAGCGGGGCAGCTTGTGCCGGGGCCTCCACGCGCTTTCACGGGTGGTCTCGCTTCGGAGGGACGGAACTTTCGGGGGGTCTCTTTCTGCCCCACGGTGCCGGCCGGGCTTGGGGTCCCCATGAGAATTTGCCCCCCGGACGCGAGCCCAGCACGCGTGGACGGGCACGCACACGGGCGCTCTCCACAGGAATTTCTTAAGGAAAAAAATAATTACAGGTGGTAAACTGTTACTTTTCCACATTTAAATAAGAGACCAATTAAGAAGACTATGTAATTCAATTCTGGAGTGAGTGCCACTGAATTCAATTTGTTTCAGGTCAATGAATATAATGTGAAGTTATTAACAAAAAGGTCAGGGACTGCATATAAAATATACACACATGACACAGGCAGAGTAATTAGTACACATTTCACATGTTCTGCCGCTCAGACATATGGTGTAGAAAAGCTGAGCGGGATTAGATGGTAATAAATGTTCCCCTCTCCCCTCCCACCAGCTCCCTATTTAAATGGGGTTTATGGCTATTCCCCCCGGCGTTCCCGGGATCTGCCGAAGGCTGAGGACCCACCGCCCGCACAGCGGCGCTGGGTGGGGGGCCGCAGCCAGGGCAGGGCTCCCAGGAAAGCTGGGACCCTCCCAGGGTGAGGGATCCCGATGGAGCAGCTCAAGCCACAAGCCAGCACTTGCTGCAGCAAGGATGGCTTTTGGGGAGCTCGTGGCCCACACGCTGCTCGTCCCCGGGCCATGCCAACAGAGCCACGCCCTTGTGGCTCCCTCGCCAGGAATTACCGTGTTCCTCCGTGCCAGCGCACGCTCGATGTGAAGGTGTTACGTTAACGATAATAAAATGCTCCAATTGTACGGTTCAGCAGCGGCTGAATTTGAAAAAGTCCACAACACACACAAAAAAAAGAGAAAGGACAGTAAAGCCTCAAGCGCCTTTCTGACCCTAAGCTTGAGTACTGGATTCTCTTGCAGGGAATGACGCACTTTCATAGGGGAGGAATACGAGGACTTGGGGAAAACTCCTCTGAAAGTTACAGGAAGAAATCCCACGGTACGAGAGCTCTGCCCAGCTCCTCTCTATCACAGAAGGGCTTTTAAAATAGGCCGAAAGACCAAAAATGCGGGGAGAACCCTGCTCAGTGGCAGCCCTGGCCCTGTCTCCGCAGGCAGGGAGGAACGAGCCCTGCCTAGGCAGCGGTAAAGAGCCAAAACCGCTGTTAGAAGCCTCCTGCCTCCCACCGCAGCCCCTGCTCTCGGAGGGAACGCCGCTGCAGGGACAGGGAGCCGCTCCGGGCCGGGGGGCTCTGCAGCGCCCTGTGCGTGCATGTGGGGACCACACACGCGTCCCTACAAAGCCTTCCCAGAGCCTGCTGAGCGCACGCCCCGAGGGCACGGCCGGCCCCACGCGCGGCCCCGAGCAGCCCCCGAGCCACTGGGAGCTAGAGGATGAATCCGCGCCTAACTCCGGTATCGGCTTTGGGAAGCGGGATGTGTTTGGGACTATGGAAGCCTCTTCCCGTGCGAGTTGCCCCAGTGCTTCTGGAAGGAGCGGTGAGGGAAACCTTGGAAAGGGCGGGCCAAGTGATGCCTGGCAGTTTCCCCAGCCCTTGCTGCAGGGAGCTCAGTCCTGTTTACAGAGGTGCCCTGGGGTCCAGTCAAACCTCCTCGGGATTCTTTGCCGGCAAAGGATAACCCAGACGGGTCTGCGCGCCCCAGCGTTTTCCTTGGCGTCTGGTGTTCAGAATGAGACGTGCAATCCATTGCCCCAGTTATCCTTCACCTCCGGTGTGTGGCCTGGTGTGTTAAAGAAATCGAGTCGTTTGTGTAAGTAATGATTACCACTTACTACTGACCTTGGGAGCAGAATCCTCCTTGGGAGAGAGTTATTTCACCCACGGTTCCTGTTTCGGTTTTGTTGCTCAGCTGACCGCAGAGAGCAACAGGAGAGGCGGGAAGTGGAGAGCTCCAGGGACGGCTGGGACACCCCCGGGTCCATGTGGGTCTCGCGTTTGTCTGTAAGGAGGGAACTGTGAAGTGACACTGGCTCATACAGGTTTGGGGGCGAATTACACCGGAGATGATTAATGCTGCCTTTTTAATTACCGCTGCGGTGGCTCGGTATTCCAGTCAGGATCCCATCTCCAGAGTGGAATTCTCTGGGTTTGCTCCGAGGAGAGCCAGGTTAGTGCTCACAGGATGATAGCCTGTCCTTAAATCAGGGAAAGGGGCCCTGAGCGAGGCCTGGACTGGCTGCAGCTCAGTTCCTCAGCCGCCTCGGCCTGTCCCTCGCCCCAGCGCTCCCTGCCACAGCCTCTGGCGGATACCCCACCGGGATCCCACCGGGATGCGGGGCTGCACGGCCATCCCAGGCACAGCAGCCACCAGGGCTCTCGCAGGTGGCAGCTCCCAGGCACGGCACAACCTCCCCAGGCTGTTGGGACAGGGCAGGCTGTAATGGGTGCTACGGAAACCGGAGGATTTCTCCCTGCTCCCCAAAACCCACCCTCACATACCCATCCGTAAGAAGAGAAGGGGAGAGAGGAAGCTCCCCGGGTTTTAAAACCACTGAAGCAATTTACTTTCCATTTTACTGTTGGAAGAGAACAAGTGAAAACCAGGGAAACACCTGTGTGAAGCCTTGGTTTTCCCCTTCCCCCCCACCTTTCCTTCGCAGCTTTCTGTTTGCCTCCACACTAAAAACCCATGGCACTACCCCCCAAACCTCCCCACGACCCGAGCGTGACGCCGCTGCCCCTCTCCGTCCCCCCCGGCGCCCCGGGCTGGATTTTTTGTGAACACCCCTGGGATTTCCTCGGGGTGGGAGCAGACCTCCCAGGCTCAGGCCACCGCGGCCGCGGGGCTGCGGCCACGCGCGGGGCGGGTGGAGGGGACACCCCGCTCGCCGCCCACGGGGTCGGTGCCCCCGGCTCGGCAGCCTCTCAGCGCTCCCGCTCGCCGGCGCTCTCATTAGCTGCGGATTGCGAATGGGTCAGCAGATCTATACACTTTTGTGTGCCTCGGCTCGCTTTATTTATTTCTTTCTTTTGCAGGATGCTGAATAACTAACCTTCCCCTTCAATAGGCAGATTTAAAAAAAAAAAATAGGATCCATCACACAGCAGCAGGATAGCCTTGCTCTGTTTTGACCTTTCTGAAATTAATTTCCCAATCTTAGCTTTCAAAATCAGAGATTGAAAAGACCTATTAGATCAGCCAATCCATCTTATCACTAGCACGGCAGCAAGCAGAGACCCCAGCCAAGTGCTCCTCCACAAGGGGAAAACATTCTGGAATAAGACGGGACGTGAATTTAAAGTGAAATAATACCTGTTCCGGAACATTCTGCACGTGGACGGAGTGTACTCTGGACTAACCGCAGCTGATCCTGACTTTGCTCAGTTGACACCTGCAGCCGCTCACTGGAATGGAGGGGAGGGAAAAAAAGAAAAAAAAAAAAATCCCATTTTAGGATAAGAAGCACCTTTCGTGGTGTAGCTCTGGGGAACCATTCCCCCCGACCCTTTTTTCCCAGACAAGGCTGTCGCTCACGGGGCAGCACCGCCCAGGGGGAAGAGGGATGGGTGCTCAGGGAAGTTCCCCCCCGACCTGTGAGGATGCGGATCAGGACAGGATCCCGGTCTGTAGCTACTCCGGGAGCCCGGCATGTTAGCACGCGCCTCTCCCAACATGCAGTTTGGCACCTTCGCCGGGAGCACAGCTCTCTTCTCAGCGGGTCCCTGCTTTTCCAGGCAGCAAAGGGCTCGGGGGTAAAACCCCACATCCTGTGGTTCGCACCACCCGAGCTGCCCCGGCCGGCGCTTGCCAGCCCATGGTGGGGGCCCCCCAGGAAGGCCCCTTGGGGCAGGGAGTGCTCCCCTGCTGCCACGTGCCCCTCTCCTCCCGTTCCCCTTGGACTCCCTGGGGCTCCGAAGGTCGTGTTCGAACGCCAGCGGTGCTGATCTGGAGGGGACGGGTCACCCTGGGCTGACCTCGGTGTCCACCTCCATCCTGCCCCTCGCTGCCCGGCGGGCTCGGACATTTCCGGTGTGGCATTCCCAGAGCCCTTGGGGACAGACGCCTGCGGCGTTCGGATGCGCAGGGCAGCACCGAGGGGCATCCTGCTTCTCCCGGAGAGCGAGGAGAACGCAGCAGGCCTTGCAGCAAGCCAGGGCTGGTCATGGCAAGCCGCCCGCTTTGGCCCCGCCACCGGTGCAGCCAGCGGCGGGACCCAGCAGGCCCAGAGGGAAGCGTGAGCAGCTCGGTGCTCTCGGAGGGCCCTCGAGGGGCAGCACGAAGCCGACCTGAGCCGGAGGGAATCCCGGCAGCACCACACGCAGCCCGGGCAGCAGGGCCCCGCGGTCACGCAGGGAGCGGGGAGCCGCGGCGAGGCCGAGCGATGCCACAGCTGTCGCGGGGCCGCACCGGGCGGTGAGCCGGGACACGGCAGGAGGCACGGCGAGTGGGCCAAAAGGAGCTTCTCCCCACGCAAGGAGCCTCTGCCCACGCCTGCGTTCGCCAAGGGGCTGGAAGCTGCAGGAGCGGACAGAGCCTACCGGTTCCAAGCCCTGCTGCATTCCCTGTCCGCGCTGTGGTTCGGTGGGCCAAAGCTCGGAGTCTTTTCCGCCCCGAAACCCCTCCGTTCCCCCCGGCAGCTCCTGCCCTGCGCTCCCACCATGCCGCCACCACCCCCTGCCACGGGGAAGCGCCAGGAGCGCACAGCAAGGGGAGCCGCGAACTTTGGGCACTCAGCGAGTCCTCTGCGCACACAGTCAGGGCCGAAAGATCAATATTGACACTTTAGACGATTTCTCTCAATTTGTTTTCTTCGTCGGTCGTCGGGGCAAAATTCCACTTTCCCGATATCTTGGACGCTTGGCTAATGGAAACAAATAAAGCGAAAGCTTCTGTCCACAATGGGCGAGGAGCATCCATTGTCGGCGGGCGCTAATCGGATTAAATTGGCTCCCGGCTCTACCGCTCGGGGATAACTCACTCCTAAATTTTTTCCCGTCTCAAGGGGATGGGCCATTGTTGCTTTTTTTTCCCCCTCCCCCGCTTTTCCCCCCTATTTAAATCTGATGGCTAGAATGAGGACTGGCTGGAGCTGCCGGCGCTGCCTGCGCCCCGCGAACAAAGAGCGGAGCCCAGCCCGGGGCCGTGGCTGGCGCTGGCCCCCCGAGCCCCTTCTCCCGGCTGGAGCCGCTCCGGCATCGCCGCCGCTCCCCGTCTGGAAATCGCGGTTAAAGCCCGAGCGCAGCCAGGCAGGGAAAAACCCGCGGCGGCCCGTCCGCGCCCGGGCCGCCTCCCATTAGCATTTAAATCCGTACCCCCTGGCATCAGCCCCTCGGAAGGAGCCGCAGCGGCCACGTTCCCGCGAGCAGCCCGGAAAGAGACGGCCTTAAATAATGCCGCCTTCGGAGGGAGGCCCCGCGCGCCGCCGGCTACATTTTGCCCGGAGTCTGATAATTTTCAAAGCTATTGGCAACCTGGGAATTTTCCTGCCTTATCGCCGGGGCTCAGCTAACTTCACTAACACTAATCAGAGCTGGAATCATTCGTTCAAGGATTGCATGATCATGTTTTTCTTTAGCGGTGACAGCTGCCTGAGCCGCATTAGCAATGCAGATGAGTCAGCCTAATAGGTTAATGCAGAACACGCGAAAATTAGGTTTAATCCCCAGTGAAATAATCTAACATTTTCACATTTCTTGATGTTGGGATAGAGACATTGGTGGTGACTCAATTAGGTGTAATGTAGATCAAAGCAAATTTACCTTCTGGCTGAACCTTCCCCACAGTTTAGATAGAAGAATATAAGGGTTCTTTACTAATTGGCCAATGGCTGTGGGGAAAAATTACACGGAAAGCGTGCGTAGCGCAGGAATCGCGCCCCGGATTTGGATCCGGAGCGAGGGGCGGCCGGGCTCCGCAAACACCGGGCACGGCGCCGGCTGCGCAGCCCCCCTCTCCTCTCCGAGCGGCGCCCACAGACGAAGAAGACGTTTGGGGGCTTTTCTGTCGTTTTATTTATTCCCCCCCCCCGCCCCCGCCCCCCCCGCTCCTCTATTCATTTTTAACGTCCCGTACCGCAATATCCCCGGCGAGGTTTGAAAGACCTTGTATGATAAAAGGAGCATAAAGGAGAGGAAAAACCCCACCCACCGGCGCGCGTCCGTCTAATGTTTTCATTCCCGGGGAATAACATATCAAACAGCAATCGCTTTCAGTCATAAAGGGAGGGGAACAAAAAATTACATGCCCTCAGTTGCCAAATTATTTTTTTGCCTTGACATCTTAATTCTTAATCCTTGTGTGTGGTCAAATCAGCCTACTATAGACAACCAATCAAGCAATTATTCCTAAATTATATTTGCCCAGCTCACATTGATTGGTCATTCTTTTCTTATTGGGTAAGCTCATTAATTCCGAGCAGCTTGCTTATTATGCTTTCCACATCATTTTCCTTCGGAGCCTATCTACTCACACCAGCCTGCCGATGTTTCAAGATGCCACGCAGGAAAAAAAAAAAAAAAAAAAAAAAAAAGGGCCGAGTGATCTATTGCATTGTCTCTTCCAGCAATTACAATTCACATTGCTGATTAACTTTGATGTGAAAACTAATGAGATAAGGCAAGTTATCAAGGCGGACCTGATCGTCATCTCATTTATAGAGCATTTGCCATCAGTGAATGACAAAAACTAATGAAGATGTATCTGACAGCAGGCTGAGCCGCGGCCGAATTTCGTTTCTCATCAGCAAGTGCTCTGCTTCGAACTCATCAGTCTATCTGAAACATGTGGAAATTAGCTTAATAATGAAAACACTTCATCCAAATAGACAAATGTTTACATTAAAATAGCTACATGATAAATAGATGTTAAAGATTTTATGCCTTCTTGAGTCTAAACAATGGAGCACAAAATACGTTCTCATATTCACTAAATCATCCCCATAAAGCTCCCCACGTGCCGCCCTACCTGCGGGCTCCCCTCTCCCTGCGGCTGGCGGGGAGATCTGCGGCTGCCTCGGGCCGTGTCACTCGGGGGTGCCCGTGCCAGGGCGGCGGGCAGGGCAGAGGGGCCACTGTCCCTGCCCGCGCCTGGGGCACACGGCCCCCAAAAGCGGCGTGGGAGTTTTTTAGCAGCGCCGCCGGAGGAGCGGGAGGTGCCGCTGCTGGACGCCGGCGTTTACCCGACGCAGGAAAGGGACCCAGTTACCCCCGGACAGAGTACGAAGTACGGGGGGCATAATTCATGGGAATACAGCAGCGTTTCTTGCCCGAGCCGTCACCAGAAAGCCTCCTGTGACACCGGTCTAGCTCAGAAACGTCGTGATTGAAGGGAGGCAGGGAGAGCTGCTCCCATTTTTAATACCGTGGCTTCTGTGTCTTTATTTATGAGAGACTATTTCATATTTGTCGGGCACTATTTCACGCGCTGCTACTGTGCCCAAACACGTCCCCGAGATGTTTTCGTATCTGGAATAAAATATTCATCCATCACTTGGGATCGGAACAGTACTACTTTTAATAAAGAAGACGGGCATCTGCAAGGCAGAAGGGTGAAGCTCTCGCTTTAAAAATTATTCTAAAAACCGTGATGCTTCAATTAAAATAAAGATTTGGTAAAAGGTTCTCTTCCTTTACCACGATTTTTTCCCCCTCCCTCCCCGCAAAAATACGTAAGGACAGCCTGTAAAGCACTGCCTCCTCCAGGAAAAAAAAAAACCACAACAAAACCAAACCCGAACACTCTATCCCCAAAGCAAGAGGAACTTTAAATTCGATATAAAAACGTGGTTATCCAAGTGGACTGGGGGGGATGTGGGGGGGGGGGGGGCAAACAAACCCCCCAAAATATAGAGGCTTTGCAGAAAAGGCACAGGAGCTCCTCTGAATTCCGTGCGGTGACGGCTCCGTGCGCACACGTGGGAAAGAGAGCTCAGCTCCCGAGCGGGTCGGGACGGGAGCGCGGCGGTGCCGGGGCTCCCCGCGCCGCCGGTGGGTGCGGCCCCGGCCCCCCAGCCCCTTCCCACCGCCAGGCACTCACCGCCACGTCCCCTCGCTCGGCCGGCGAGGACATCTGAGGTGCAGCGCCGAGGTGCCCGGCATTGTGCGGCGCAGATTAGCCCGCACAAAGGGCCCGCATCCCGGCTAAATTAAAAGAAAAGCCTGCTAGGGAGCGCCGGCGACAAATTACTACTTCAGCGCTGGATTAAATGTAAAAGCCCTTCACAGAGCTGCAGATAAATCCTGTGTGCTAGGAGGAACCATAAAAGTACTTGTTCAAGAGCTACAGGCACAAGTGGAAAATTGACCCCAAAGATTTTTTTTTTTTTTTTTAAGTAGCCGAAGTTTATAAAATTTCTGCCGGCGCAGGGAGAGAGGGGCTCGCGGCAGCACCGCAACGCTCCCGGCTGCTGCGGCCGCTCACCGGAGCTGGACGCGTCTGCGGCCACCGGTGCGAGCATTCCATGAAATCCCAGCAAGGTTGGCTCGGTGCTTTGGAGGGGTTGCGTGCTTCGTGTGTCCCTCGTTTGCTTGATGTGGGTTTTGGGCTGGGGTTTTGGTTGGGTTTTGTTTGGGGTTTTGGGTTTTGGGGGTTTTTTTGTTCCCTTTTTTTTCGCCTTTCTTTTACCCAGCTAACGAAGCAGGATGGTTCCGCTTTCACCACTCACGCACGGAGTGGAAAAACACTGCTCCCATCCCTACTTCCCTTCTCCCCATGCGCCACAAGCACAGGTCCATCCCCGCACTCCTCCCAAGCCTGCCCAGCGCTGCCGTGAGACCCTCTCCCCAGCGGTGCGGGATGTGCCCCGACGCAGCCTTGTCCCTTCGGTCCACAAAAACACGTGCCACCTGGGCACGGTTTGTCCTTCCTGCTGCCCAGCCAGTATTTTATATGTCTGGAGTGCCAGCCCGGCCACGGCAGCGGCTCTGCTGGCTCCCCGGGTGTGCATCTACGTGTGCCTGCACGGAGGGACGGCCAGCGAAAGGAATGCTGCTCCTCCCTCCCCCTCCCCGGCCTTTATCCCGGCCGCCTATTTTAATAAATAATTATAGGCAGCTAAAGGATTTGTTCATTCCAAAAGGTCTCCCCTTCACATTTCTCAGAGGTTCAGCTCAAGGAGACGCCACGATAATAAGGCTGACTCGGGATCCCTACTCCACAATGTCATTACGAGCTACCGTTTAAAATGAAAAAAAATCTGTACGTTATACCTAAAAGCATTACAAGGTTAGCGTCTCAGCTTGGGGAATATTTAATGCTGCTGGGAAAGCAGCGCTGCTGCTCTGAGGAGAAGGAGGAGGAGGAGGAAAAGGGGAGAAAAAACAGAACGAGAGAAAAATCCTTTCTGAAACACAAGCCTAGAAAAAAGATGTTGGGAGCGAGCACGGAGATCATTTGCATTTCCAATGACTGGGACTAATCCTCCGCTACCACCACGTTTATATTTTCCTATTGCTTTTCCTAATTATCTCCTTTTTTCTTTTTCTTTTTTTTTCTTTTTTTTTTCCTCCTTGTAGCTTTTCCTCCTGTCTCTGTTCCCAGCTCCCCACTCCGTTACAGGAGAAACCTGGGTGCCTCACACACACACACACACACAGAGACACAGACACAGCGCGGGTGACCCGCCGAGGGGCTTTGCTCTGTTAGGGTTTGTTAAGGAACATTTCCGGGGCCAAGGAAAGGCTTTTTGTCGGGTCCCTGGGGCACGGTGCGGGCAGAGAGCAGCCTCGGCCGTGGGCGTCCCGGGAGCCCCCCAGCCCTGTCATCCCCTGACGGCCACCCCGGGCTGCCCTGGGACTGGCGGAGAGCGGAGGATGAAGCGGCCCAAAGCCCTCAGCAGCGGCACGGCCCCGGCCCGGTGGCTGCCCCCGAGGAACCGCGCCGTGGCTGCCCGGCCGGGGAGCGCGGTGTCACCTCCGGAGCCCCGCTGCGGAGCGCTCGGCTGCGAGCCACTCGCGGAGCCCGAGCCCCGTGCCAGCCGTAACTCGCAGCCTCTGTCTCTGGCAGGGAAATTACGTGACTGAACGCCTGTTCGAGACCAGCCACTAAACCGCTCCTGCAACATTATCCTAAAATTTGCTAATAGCGGCTCTTTCGCGTAAATGAAGTGATAATGAAAAAAAGCCCCCCTTTGAATTTATATATATATATATATTTCAGCGGAGAATAACGTTTTATTTAAAATAGTTACAGCGCGCCTTTTGATTTAGAGTTTAAAGTAAATAATATTTGTACATCTAAAACATACTCAAGACAAATGAAAAGCCTCTAGATGCTTTTGTATGAGATGCTGAAGAGCTCTACAAACTTAAAAGCACAACCTCAATTAAGCCCATCTTCATCTGGAAAAAAAAATTAGCAACTGAAAGCTGAATATATTAGATAATGCACACTTGCAGGAGAGCATTCTCTTAGCAAAAAATTCCTGATAACCAACCTAAAGCTGGCCTTCGAGTTGCTCGATGCTAATTTTGTTTGAAACTGTTTAACTAACTCCGAATAGATATCCATATTCAACAAAGACATAATTAACGGCAACCTTTTCTTCTGCTTAGAAGACATCATAACAAGCAGAAAAGTACAAAAAGATTTTTATAGTAACTAATTTAAGGACAAAGGGTTGACCTCTAGCATTTCATTAAATAAACGGAGCGAATGAAAGAAGAGTGACAGTATTCATCCTTGTTCAATTCAAGCAGCCAATTTCAAAATGCAAATCATAATCTGCAGATGTTGGAGCCTGATATATTTTTTTAAAATATCATTTGTTCAATTTAAGAACATCAGACATTTGAATTTTAAATAACAATTTAAAAAAAAAAAAAAGGAAAAAAAATCAAAACCAATTCCCGGCTCCAGGTTTGGGCGCAGCGTGGCTGCGTGCTCGGAGTCGGGGTCTGCCGGGGCTCCCCTCCCTCCCCGCCTCCCCAGCCGCTCATTTTATACCTTATTCCCAAAACCTTTTAACGCAGAAGTTCCGCTAAGCCGCGCGGTATTTCTGGTTAGCACAGCCGGTCGGTGCTGCCGCCTCTCCAGCCTGGGCACGACAGGGAACGGCCCCGAGCCCAGCCCGGCGAGCTGCTCCGTCCTCCCTCCCCACCCGTGGGCACCCAGCGCCCGCGGCCGGGCCGTGTCCCCGTCCCGAGGGGCCGAGGGGGACGGACGCTCCCCGGATGTGCCGCGACGGGGCTGCTGTGCCGCGGGGAAAAGCGTCCTGGCTCCGGTCCCCCACGGGCAGGGACCAGAGCACAGGTGGGGGCAACAGCGGGAGGTGAGCTGACTCTGAATTTGGGAACGCAACCCCAACTCTCGAGAGCTGGCCTTTCTCCCGGGCGCCGATGGACGAGGCGCAGCGGGGAGGGAGGAGATTTCGGCCGGCCCGTGGACGATCTGCACTCCTTTAGCGGGGGAGGAACCAAGTCTCAGGTGCAGCTCGAAGCTTAGCACAGGACCTGGGGCAGCCAAGCACGTGGAGCCCGGGGGAGCAGCTCCGGGTCAGGGGAGGTTACGCACCGCGCTGAGTGCAGACCCACAGAGCTGCGGAGGGGCTCCTTCCTCCTCCCCTTCGGCGCCCTTTCACCTTTCTCCCCCGAGCAAAGGACGCCTTTAACCGGCCCAAGGGGGGCAGAGGACGCGTGGCCGCAACCCACACAACGGCAGCGCGAGTCCCTCCCTCCCGGTTTCTGCACCAGCTCCAAAACAGCCCTTTCCAGGTTTGCAGGGATGACCCACAGGGCCCGGCACCGCCGAGCCTGCACGTGCGTGGGGCTCCTCCCAGGAAACGGCTTCAGGGTGTTTGGAAGTGCTTTTGGGGAAGCGTGAGATTTTTTTTTAAAGTTTACTTTGGCCGTTGAAATGCACAGAAGTTTCTGTCTTCACTGAACTGGGCCGTAGGGTACAGTGGACCAACACCGACGTCTCCTCAGCGAGCAATTCCCTTCCTTCCTTAATAAAGGGAAGATATCCCAGGTTCCCAGCACACGGCCCCTGGTTACTGCTAAGCTACAGTGAAGCGAAACCTCTGCAAAGGCATGTATATTAATTAAATCGCTGCTGATTAGGACCCATCAGCGACTCACAGTACACGGAGAGGGACTGGAATAAATGCCCGGGATCATCCCTGGGGAGGGGAGAGCAGCGCTGCACCGTGGCCTCACCCTGAGCAGAGCAGAGCAGAGCAGAGCAGAGCAGAGCGGAGACATTTCTGACAGGCCAAGAGCAGGTTTGTCCCGAGCCCTTCCCGAAGCCAGGAGCCCATCCCGGCCCCGCTGGCGCTGGGCACGGGCAGGAGGAAGGGCCGGGGCCTTGCCAGCCTCCTGCACAAACAGACCCTGCAGCTGTCGCAGGGCAAAATAAATGACTTCCGGAGGTTGCGGAGAATAAATGGATCCATTCAGGCACGAGTGAAGGGGACATTGTTTTCCTCCTTGGAGGGGGAAAAAAAATCCCTCCCCAACAACCTATATATTAAGGTATCAATGAACAACAAATTCATTCAGTTATGACACAGGAAATCTAAAGCAGAATGGGCTGCAAAACAAACTCGATTTATCCGCGCCACACATGCAAAAGGAAAAAATGCCTCTTGCTGGCTGCTCTGCCGGAGCTGGGGCTCCTCTCGAGGAGCACTCGGGATTCCAGCCACACACGGAGCGTTTTCTGCCGGTGCTTTGGCGGTGGATGCGAACTTCTGAGATTAAGATTGCTCCCTTAGGTTTATCCTCTTCAGGGACAACGCGCACACAATGCGCCTTTGGAGCATATTTAAAGTCAGGCTGCAGATGCACATAATCTCCGTCCTCCCGCACCACAGACAGCAGACGCGGAGGTTTGGGGGTTTCTTTTAGAAAGGGAGAGGAATTGCTCGTTCAAAGAGGAACCAAGCCTTTCGTTTTCACTGCGGCCACCTTCATTTTTACATTAAAAAAGAAAAGAAGAGGCAAAAACAGAAACGCAGGCTCGAGCCAGGCCCTGTTTCTCAAAGCCAGGCAGTAGCTGCCTCCTCTCCCACCTCTCACCAGCAGCCCTGGGCCCACCCAGGGGACCCCATCTGCTCCACCACACGTCTGGGCACACGCTGGGCCTGAGGGGACAGCCCTGGCCCCGACTCTGGGAGGGACAGAGGGGCAGTGCCCTCCTGCCCTCCCACACAGCCCCTCGGCACCGCCGCGGACCCGCTTCCCTGAGCCCACTCCCCGCCGCCGCTCAGCACTGCAAGCCCGGAGTGCGGCCGAGGAACAAAGCCCGTCCTCCGCTTACTTCCAAAACATTTATGCTTAGCTGTTTTCCCCAAGCAACATTAAAAAAATCTCCTAAGAACGAGAGTAGCGGGTCAATCCTGCCATAGAAACGGAATTGGTACCCAGCTGCAAGGAGCGCTCGGCGTGCAGGGGAATAATCTGAAAGGTTTTAATTAGCGAAAGCGGCAATAAATGAAGGAATATGAGCTTGGATGAGAACACTTGAACGTAAAAATCACTGGGAAAGACGAGATATGGCTGTACTTGGATGGGAGCTCTCCCCGCGGCCAGGGAGCCCCAAAACAAGGCAGGCCACACTCCCAGCGCCAGCGTGTCCATCCCCCCGGCCCAGACGCCAGGGGCTCTCCAGGAGCAGCATCTCCGGGCGCAGCGGGGCGCATTAATGTGGAGCACATCGCCGACCCCGCGCGCAGAGCCAGCAGCCCACCCCTTCCGTCAGCTGGTGACTTCCCCCGCGTCCCGGACAGCTGTGCCTCTGGCTGAGCCGCCCCGTCCCGCCCGGAGCGCTCGGCCCGCCGGCTCCGGAGGGGGTCCCCACCAAGGCAGGATGCGGCCGGGCGCGGGGCCGGGGCTGGGCAGCGCCGTCCTCCGGCCTCTCCTTGGGAACCAAGTCACGCTGCCACGACAACTGCTCCTCCGTGCCCGTTTGAACTGTCCCTCCCAATTAGCAGTAATAAGTGACTCGGTAAAGATGAGCAAACACAGCGCATCCATCGCCCCGGCGGCCCCCGCCCTCCCTCCCAGCATCCCCAGGAGGTCCCCCAGGGCACCGCTCCGGAGCATGCCGAGCGCATCCTGCCCGGCCCCCAGCGAGCGCCGGCAAAAGGCGAATTAATGACGAGGCGCTCGAAGAGTTTGCCTGAAATTATTTTATTCTGCCCAAGGATTGATTACTCCTGGCCTGGAAATACGTCCAAATCAATACGCTGAAGCTCAGGGCAAAAAAAGACATGCTCTAGCCCCATTTATTTCATCTACTTTTTTGAGGAATGGCACATAATTTACCGGGTAGGAATTGCTAAGCCCTTCCAGAGCGAGGACTAATGACAAGCTGTGGGAAAGTGATGCCTCCATCCATCTCCCAGGCGAGTCACGGGTCCCCACACCCGCCGTGACAGCCCTGGTGGTGGCCACGGGTGACAGCACGTGCCCGTGGCCATCCTCGACAGGCAGATGGATATGGAGGCGAAGCACGTGGGCCGAGGCACCCACCTCCAAGGAAACGATTTTAAACCTCCCCAGAAAGATGACCGGTGCCCAGGGCAGTCCCTGCACAGCCTGCTCCTGCCCGGCCAGCTGGAACCGAGCTGGAGCAGCCGCTGGCTGGTTCAGGGGCGAGCTGAAAGCCATGCTGAACGCACGCGACAAACGCTGGAACTGTTTGAGCAACGTGTTTGGGCCCCGGCGCCGTAGAAGAATAACCTGCGTTACCCGGGGTACGCGGATTCAGCTCCCCAAAGCAAAATGGCACGAGGGACCCTGCAGGCCAAGGACACGTCCCATCATCCGGGGGCTGAGCCCCAGGCCTGGGGGAGATGCTGGTGCCACGTGCTGCTCTCCGCAGCGGGCGCTCCGCACGCACCTTGCGGGTGACACGCGCCTGCCAGCGCGCCCCGTTTGCCAGGCCTCTGCACGCTCCACAGGGTCCCGGATTTTCCAGGGCATTAAACCCTATCCCCCCTCAGGAAGCTTGGTGGCAGCTGTCATCCTGCCCGCGGGGGGCGGGCGGGAGAGCTCCTGCTGCGGACCATCAGTGTCACTCCTGAGCCGCTGGTGGGTGAAGGACGAGGCGGCCCCGGCGGCCCCGGGAGCCTGCCAGCCCGTGCCGGGGGCTTGTCACCGCTCCGGGGACGGGGCTGCGAGAGCAGCACTGGCACCGAGGCGCAGGCACGGCAGCACGCCTGCACGGACACCCACGGAAAGGACGCTTCGGCCCGTGTTACGACAAGGGAGCTCAAACCTCCCCACTTGCCATGAGTCCTTCGAGCAAACATCTTTTTGTGAAACAGAGAACATAAAGCAGCAGAGCGCTGCAAAAATCGAAATCCAGGGTTTGCTGGCTTCCCCTCGGGCAAGCCCCTTCCCACACGGGCTGCTCCGGACATCTCTGAAGGCATTGTGTCCCCAAGCCTGGGCAGCCTCAGGCTGGAAGAGAATTCCCCTCGGCCCCATCGCACAGCGGAGAGATGCCAGGGTGGGAGAGGGAGCCGGAGGAAAGAGCAAAACCCAGCGGGGTTTGAAGCGAGCCTTGCCGAACCGCAGCCCAGGGGCAGGGGAGGCAGAGGAGCGAGTTCGCATTCAGAGAGCCCGGCCACGCTCTGCAGGCCTGGCCCTGCTGGCGAGCCCCGGGCCCGAGCCCACGGACAGGCGCTCCCGGCCGGGCGGCTGCAGCCCTGCTGACACCCTCCTTCAGCTGCCCTTGGCTCTGCTCACGGGGCATTTTTCTAGATTGAAACACTGCTGCCGCCCCATTCAGAAAGGGAACATCTGCGAAAAGGGGTCATTCACAATAAACTTGTGAGTGCCGGGTTGGAAAAAAATAACTCGGCCCGGAGGAAACAACATCGCCTTTGTTTTTCGGGTGCGGCCGCCTGAGCCCGCAGTGCCCTCGTGGGTGAGGCAGGGAGGGCTGGGGGGCTCAGCCTCGCCCCTGCACCCCCAGCCCGCACAGCTCCCCAGGCACGGCCCTGCGGAGCGGGACGGGGGCCAGCAGCACCGAGGGACACGCGGCCGGGCTGGGGCCCGAGCCCTTCGCTCGCCTCCCTCACGTCCCGAGCAGGCACAAATCCCCACGTGTGGCAGCAGTGCGAACGAGTTTTATTACTCGATAAAACATTTGAAACAAAATAAATGGTTTTGTCAAACACTATATCTCCTCAAATAATAATGCACCGGCTTACAAAGAAAAACAACCGACATTCATATTCTATGGCAAAGGTTTATCTCGCCTCCCAGAGGACAGGGGAGCAGGCATTTCAATTCGGAATTCAGATACTGTATGGGAATACAGTGACTATAGTTCTCAGAGGGTTTGTGCAAATGCCAGCAAAACAAACCCCAAATCAAATTTATTAGCTGGTGGAGATCTCTAACAGTCTTACACAGTGACTGATGAAGCCGTCGGGGAATTCCTTTCAACGTTTAGTGATTTAAAGCCTCTGCAGAAACTTCACTGTCTGGTCCAAAACAGAAAGAGTTCCTCGGTGCCCGGTCCTGCTCCAACAGCAGCACCGGCGTGGCTGTTATCGCCAGCGCGCGTCTCCTTTCGTCTGGAAACCCTGCCAGGAGTCCTCGCATCCCAAGTCCTGCGGAGAGCTATAAAGGCAGGAAGTGCAAATTAATTGAGAGCTGCAGCCCGTGTCCTAAAGGGCCCGTCTGCATTTTGGTGGCAAGGCCGGGACGCTCCCTTCTGCCCCGAGCGTGCTTCCAGAAAACGATCCGGATGGCACCCCCCGCCCTGGATCAGCCACTGAACACCCGCAGCCTGCTCGGCACGGGGCACAGCCCCAGGTTTTGGACTCCCACCACAGCACCGGGTGCCGGGACTGGGCTGGCTGTGCCCCGGGAGCGCACCACCAGGGCGGCAGCCGGGCTCCCGCTCCGGGAGGGAAGGGGAGGGGGGATGCCCTTCCTGAGGACGCGGCGGGCAGAGGAAGGTGAAGGCACAGGCGGCGCCCCCGGAGCATCCACAGCGCTCGGCCCGGGGCAGCTCCCGCAGAAACGTTCTTAAAAGCAACCCCAGAAAGGCACAGCTCTAATTGCCAGGCTTTTGTTGTGCGCCCTCATCGGCCGGGTCGTTTGCGTTTTAGCTGCTAAAATATCAGGGGGACGCTCTTTAATCAATCACCGCAGCTTACAAAGCCCTAAGTGAGAGAATATTTTTTGATTGTCTCTGCTTGTATCTAAACATCTCACAAACCCGCCAGCCAGTTCTTCATTTCAATTAAGGCAGTGCTGATCGTTAGCTAACTAATAAGGACCAATTTTCTGTCACAACTATTTCCTAATTAAATTCAAAACAGAGATTTCTAACCCAGATGGTCAGCGATGCTACAGATTTGTTTAAATTTGGTATCACAGTAACAAACTACTAATTAGGGTTTGTAAATACACCAATTCCCTTATGACTTAGTTGTTAGTAATGCATACAACCGGTTTATTAAAGCACTAATTGTGTCTGGCTTTACTTGGGCCTAACACATAATCCACTTATCACATACTGGTACCAACTCATTTTGAAGGGATTATGAATGAAATCATAAATGAGGTCTCGCATCCCTTTCCCGGTACGGTTAATAAAGGTTTGGTGTCCTATTTAGAAGACACGTTTCGATTTTCCGCCCCCGACGTGGAGCGGCCCCGCAGTGACGCTGGTGCTCCGTTCTCCAAAGGGTGTTCCCACAAAAAAAACTTCTGGATGCCACCCCCACGCCCAAAAAGAGGTTTCCGCCCCAGCTCCAGCCCCGCTGGGCAGCAAATCATCCCAGCAGCCAGGCTCCTGGAAAGGAGCTCTGGAGATTCCCAGAGAAAGCACTGAATTGTTTATTTCCCACTGAAGTCAGGCTCAGCCCCTCCACAGGCACGGGGGGCTCACGGGACCCCCACCGCCCCCCTCCCTGCCCTGTCCCTTTGCCTGGAGACCCTCACCAGCCTCGACTGCCTCCTTGTCAAGAGACAGAGGACACCGAGCCTGGATTCCCTCTGGAAAAGACCCTGTCTTTGAGGGAAGGCTTTGTTCCGAGGCCCCGAACGGGCGATGATGCCCCACAGCTGGGGCATCAACGCCCCTCGCTGCCGCGGCTTTATCGAGAGTGCACAAAGTAGGAAATAAATGATAGATAACTGTGAATTGCAAGGTTATGTAAACACGGAGGGGGTTTCAGAAGAATCCTATTAAACCATAAAGAAAAGCACGGATGGTTTATCACATCACTAAGACCCAAGAATGCATTAATAAATAGAAGAATAGATAACGAACCGTGGAGTACAAGGCTAAACTATCCGCTATTGTGAGGACCCTGTGACAGTAGAAACAATGGAGGGGAAGAAAAAGCTTTGTTGGTCTGTCACCAGAACCTTGTAGTGTATCTTTTATGGCCCATTTTTAATGAATTCACAGCACCTATCAGTTATTCTCTGCCCAAATCCCTCATTTTCCTCCCTCTTGAATGCAAATTCCCATGCTGCACTCTGCCTTCACCATGACTTCCCCCGTTAAACGCAGGCCTTCTCTGGGTTCCGAAGGCCTCTCGGCCACGGCGAGAACAGGTTTCTGCCTTCCTGTTTCCAAAGGGTTTGCAGGATGGCAACAAAAGCGGGGTTTAATGCGAAGCAGCGCTACCTCTGAGCCTTGCTGCATCCTTCGCTTCTTCTGTGACAGGAGAGTGAAAGTGCAGACAGGTCTAATTCAGCCCAGAGTGACAGTGATGCCTGCAAGGGGAAAAAGAAAAACAAAAAAACCCCAAACACATGAAAGCTGCTGCTGCTCTTGCTGTTCTCCAGCCCTCTGCAAGTAACACCGAGAATTGTTGGAGGGGACTTAATATTGATCCAAGAGATAGTACCCTCTTTGTGGACGCTACCGAGACTCGCTAACAGTTTATTTTCACTGCACTGAGGGGCTTTTATCGTTCAGTGAGGACCCGGGACACATTTACTGTAGATTACTTTTATTTTTACTACAGCGTCCTTAGGTACGGAGCGCTGAGGAGACGGGGCTGACCGCGACACGCTCCGCAGCAAAACCCCGCGGTCCTGCCTCCACCAGAATCCAAAATCCCGATCAACTTCTATAAAAAAAAATCCCAAAGGCTTTGTGCTGCTGCACTGACACCCTGCAGGAGCGCAGCCTCGGCAAGGCTGGCAGAGGCAGCAAGAGGGTCCATGTTAAAGACGGGGAACCCGGCACAGCACCACGGATGCCCAGAAACCTCGAAGCTCTTTCGGTGGCAACCCCCACCTGAAGCGGGTCCCCAAGGAGCCCACACTGCGCCCAGTTTGAGGCTCGTGCTGGGAACCACTCCGACCTCCTTACCCCTCTCACACCCAGAGGATACCGCAGGTAGGTGGGAGAGGCCAGGCAGCTGCTGCCTTTCCTCACTCTGAGAAAAGGGAATCAAAGAGACCCGACTGAACCCCGAGCAGTGGCCAGGAACCTGGGTTTGCCTTTTTCCGGTCTATCCACGCTCGAGCTCCCAGCAGCTTTCGGCGCCTGTCCCACCAGCGCATCCCTGCGAGCTCACGGGGTGTCCTGCAGGACAGCCACACCGCAGGGTCCCTTGTCCCCAGGGACAGGACATGGGGGCATCTCGTCTCTCCCTCGCTGGGTGCCAGAGACGAGGCACGGGCAGGGAGGCGGCTGCCCTCCCTCTCCTCAGCTTGGAGCCTCTCTCCCGACCATGAGGAGGAGCAGAGAGCAGGTGGCTGCTCTCCCAGGAACACACTTCAGGCCGGCGAGGAGTACAGCCGAGTGCTCAACAGGCTCTGGAAATAAGTGGAAGTCAAATAAGTTTGCCACTCTTTGTCCCCCTTTCAATATCTAGCTTTGATCAAAATCCTTGGATACTCAAGTGGTTGTTGACTTAATGTAGTAATGAGACATAGCCTTAAGTGAGGCCATTTCCGTGCCCATTCAGGCTCTCTGAGAGCAAGGGATGCAGGAGGAAAAGCCTCTCCTGGTCTCTGGGAGCTGCAGCAGAGCCCAGAGCAGAGGCCTGGCTCTGGCTCCCAGGATACGCAGCACGAGGGTCTGGTGGCCACAGCCGCACAAGGCGCGCTCAACAGCTCGTTTCGCGCAACAGAGCCTCGCTAGCACGGCGCTGGGTGACACCGAGAAATCCACTGAAAACACCCCCTCCGAAAGCTGCACTGGGTGGCCAAGGCTGTTCTGGGAGGCAGGGCACGCCCCAGTGCCCAGTGAGGGCACCTCCCAGTGCCGCTGCCAGGGCCACGCCCGCTGCTCTGAGAGGTGACCTGCGCACAGTTGCCCTTCGCTCGCGTCCCTCGCTAGGCCACCGAGCCAAAGCGCCGAACTCCAGCGGGGCCCGGGCACCACTGTGTCCCCACTGCCTCCCCCTGCACTGGGGAGCATCGGGGAAGAAGGTGGCCCCATCCCAAGGACACGGACTGGATGACCTTAAGGGCCCTTTCCGGCTGAAAGGGTTCTGTGATTCCCTAGGCAGGCTATTGACCTGAGCAGGGCAGGAGGGAGGGAGGGAAGAGCCCAGGCGCCTGGATAAGCACAGCGAGCCCCGAGAAAAGTAAAAATTCTCCAAGTGACGGGGAGCAGCTCAGCCAATTAGGATTTTAATTCCCCTCGTTATGCACAGCCAGTCAATAAATTCTGCACCAAGCAGCTGCTCTAGTTCTTAAGCCCATTAAGCCCTACATCTGATAGGCGGGCGGGAGGGGCTGCCGGGGGGCACAGACGGCGCGCTCCTCGAGATGTGAAACATTTCCTCTTGTGCATCTGGGGCAACCCCACCCAGCCCCGCTGTGAATGGGTGTTTTATGGAGGTGGCGAGCAGGAATTTATACAGATACCCTGCCAGAGACACGCACCCCACACACGGAGAGAATAAACAGGTCCCCGCCAGACGAGATGCGCTCAGGGAGAGCCGGTGCCGTGACAGAGCCGGAGAGCAGAGCTGGAGGGGAGAGTCTGGGATGAGCAACAGGATTTGGGGGTCTGAAACGGAGGGAGACGAGCCCAAAGAGCCGGGCAAGCAGCTGAGAGTGAAGAAAAGCAGGATCAGAGATGCCAGGAGGAAGAAAACTCACGGAGTGGTACGGCAAGGCCGGAGAGGGCTGGCTCTGATGCAGGAGGAGGCCAGGAGCCACAACAGCTCCAATAGCAGCAATTCCTGGAGTGAAGAGGCAGATGGCCGGAGCGGAGGTACCCCCCCACCAGCCGCAGAGAGATGAAAGGCAGGAGAGAAAAGGGAATACACGGGGAGTGGGAAAGCCTTTGGCAGCCAAGACGGTTTTGCTTGTTAATTGGCAACAAGCTAACACACTAATTACAAAGTTACTGGATGGTCAGGAAAAACATTGGCAGCAGAGCAATTTGCGTTCCTCCGGAGACCGAACAGACCCTGCTCTAGGAATGCTGCCTCTGCCCACCCACACCCAGGATCGGAGCGCCCCAAGGCCTCGGAGCCAGGCACACGAACAGCGATTAAAAATCATCCTGCCTTCAGCTGAGCTCTTGCTCATCTCAGGCTAGTGTGAAAGATTAATTGCAGGACGTGTGCATCCAGCCAAAATTCATCCTCTTTTCATCCCTCAGACACAAATTTGAAAAAAAGCTGCCCACTGCAAATTCCATGCCTGCTGCACAGCGGGAAAACACCAGGCCTGCAAGGGGCCACCCTCCCCATCAGCTCCACGGGGCACTGGAGGAGAGAGCGGTGACGAGCCCCCGAGCTTCAGTCGAGGCAAGGGGCACAAAGGAAAGCTTGCCCAATTCCGTGAGCACACCGGCTGCAAAGAGCCCGCTCCTCTAACCCTCCCCAGCCTCAAAACGTAATTTCCTCACTTGGAAGGCTGGCTGCAGCCATTCGCATCTCAGCCCCGGCCAAAGCCCAGTCTGTCTCTGCAAAGGCTGTTCCCGGGCTGGAAGCCCAGCACGGGTTTTCCCATGCAGGAAGTTGCGGCTCTCGAGGCCCGGCACACGGCTCCCGACGACGGGCAGGGACACGGCGCTGCCTGGGATCCCAGCGCCAGGCTGGGGCCCGGGGCACTGGCCAGCCACAGCAAAGCCCCCAGGACTTCCCCCTGCTGTATCCCAGATCCAGCACAGCCTCCTCTGCCCCCCCAAACCTGCCGGCAGCCAAGGGCAGACACGGCAAAGCTCCAGACATCTGTTGGGCCACCGCTGTCAGCAGTGCCCTCCATTGACCTCAAAGGGAAGAACATTTCCCCTGAACTTCCCGACAGCTGGAAAGCCGGGATTTGGATTCAAGATCTTCTTCCAGGAAGGAGCTCGTGGGCTCAGAAGCTCCACTATTAGGAAGAAATTCTTCCCCTTGAGGGTGGTGAGGCAGTGGCACGGTTTTCCCAAAGAAGCTCCGCGTGTTTATTGCAACTCCCACAAACAGCACTAGCAAGCTTGCTAATAATGCCAGACATCAGCAGCGGCTGCTGCTGGCAAATTAATTAGAAGCGGCATCACTGTGCTCTGATTAGTTGCCACCCCTCCACCTTGTAGACTGAGACAGATTTTGTCACCGGCTCGTGTTTCAAACGCCACTAGAAGCCCACTCGAGCACGCCCATCCAGAGAGGGGGACCTGCAGTGCTGGGCACGTGCTCAGAACTGGGAGAAAGTGTCTTTAAAACCTCCAGGGCTTGTCAAGGCCAGTCTATTCAAGGTAATTAATCTGTCATTTTAATAGCATTATGTATCTCCTCCACAAATCAGCTGACAACACGGGGCTGCTGCTGCAGAAGCATCTCGGTGTTGCCGGCCCCAGGAACACGAGGCTCGGGGCTCGGCCTTTCCCCTCCCAAAGCATGGAACCAGCTGGAAATTCATGACTGTATGGATCGGCCTCTCTCCCTTGCCTGCTGGGGTTCACACTCAAGGCTCTCCATTTCCTCACAAGTGTGGGCACCGGGAACTAAGCAAAAGCTCTGATTGCAAAGATCACTGACCACTCCAAATCCAAGGAGTGCGCCTCAAAGGCCTCTAGCTGTGGTGACCAGAGCCAATAGTCCAGATCTGGAACCGCAGACACTGCAGCGCTCACCGCCTCAGCTGCGGCAGCGACACAGAGGCGAGCGCAGAAATCTTTCCATCGCTTCTGACTACCCAAGTTAATGGTTCAGCAGGAAATCGGGTTCCTGGGGGCCACTAGCGTTAATTATTCCGCCACGTCCCACCCCTGAGGGGCGACTGAAGACACTGTGACACACCCAGGGATGATGCACCGATGTACCCGCCTGTCCACGGTCCGCCTGCAGCGGGGAGAATTTTAATCGACCGGAACCAGAACACCCCTTCAAGGTTCTCAGGGAGCAGGCAGCAAACCCTGCCGAGGACAGGTCAGAGGCTCGCTGCACTCGTGGTACGATCCCCGGGCGGGCGCTGCCGCGCCAAATGGAGACCAAAAGCAACAATAGCCTGTAATCAAGGATTATCTGCGTAACAGTTCTCCTGAAGGATGTTTGTGCAGGTGAGCGAGGAGTAAAGCATTGTTCCATCAAACGGTAATTTCCTTGTATCTCAGAGAACGAATCCCACTCGCTCGCCGGGGTATAATTCAATTAAAGGGGAGAACCCTACGCGAGGGAATGAAATCTATCGGTTTGACTGCCACGCTGCAAATCACACCACGCAAGAAAATGGCATTTGGTCCTGACACCGTGATTTATTTCCTACTCAGTATCTTATAATTCTTACAAGATAAGCCAAGACGAGAAATTATCATGTGGACATGGGGGTCGTGCCTGATCCTCTCTATTTTCTGCAGGACTGTGTGTTTCAGCCTCACCCTTGAGGAGGCCAGTAAAGCAAATGGTAATATTTTACAGAGGCCAAGCAACCCTTGCTCTGCACCCGCGGCCGGCTCGGGAAGCGCAGGCCCTCTCCGTGGGCTCGGAGGAGATCACTGGGGCTGCCCCAAGCCAGCTGTCCCGCCTGGATGAGGCCCCAGCAAGGGAGCCCTGCCAAGGGGAGGCTCCACGTCTGCCAGCCTGTAGGGACGCTGCCCGTGCCCCGGCCATGCCCAGCCCGCCTCGCCTGCCCACATTCTTCTCTCCTCCCTTGGCACCAGCCTGTAGGGAACCTTGGCCTATCTCCTGGGCCACCAGCAGGAATTCCCGGGCAGGGGGACGGGCCGTGACACCGCTGCCCTCCTCGGTGAGGATGTCAGGAACCCCTCGCCCGCGAGCAATCTGCGAACTCCTTGTCTGCCCAACGCAGCTCAGCTCTTGGGCTGCCCACGCCGCAGCCGCCCTCTGCGTGGCACCAGGGGGAGGCTGTGGGCAGCATTACCAGACACACTTGGCTTCCTTCAGAGATACTTTGTTAGTTAATTGACCCTCCTCCTCCTCCTAATTTGCCTTCGGGATCTTAAAATCTTCTCCCTCTCACCATGAGGGGAGCATCTTTTCCTCTCCTTGCCCACACTCCAAATTCCTGAGCACAGGTACAGACACATTCATTCCAGCCTGTCAAGCAGGCAAGGAAAGCTAATTAAAGTATTTGCAGCACTGCTGGATGGCACAGCAATCCTCTGCAATTGGATCTGGAAGCTGCCTGGCCAAAAATAAGTGGTATTTGAATTTATTACGTTTTTATTGTATGCAGCCTGCCCCTTTGCCACCACTCCCTGTAACACCTCTATCACAAAAACGTCCCCGCTCCACGGGAAGTCTCCTCTCGCAGACCTTCCTGAAGGGCAGTGTGTCCATCCGCACAAACTCGGCCTCTTGGTGAAGGCTGTTTTCTCCCAAGTGCCCCCTAACAAATGCGCCTACAATGCTGCCAGCTGTGCTGGGGGTGGGCAGCCGGGCCGGGGAGGCTGCAGCAGAGGACAAGCCACCCCAGCGCAAGTCAGAGGAATAGATGGGTGACGGTCACCCTGTGCTTTGCACTTCACCCCTTACCCGCCCATGCTTTTCCCTCCGGGAGACGCAGCCATGCTGAGTCGCTCCAAGTTTTACCCCCGAAGCAGAAGTTAGTCTGAGTTTGAGAACAAAAGCGGTGCTGTTTGTCCTTGCACGCCAAGGATTACGACTACTGAAAGAGTTCCTTGTTATCGGCTTGTCACTGACTCCACTTTAATCTCACCCTCTCCTCTGCTCCCTGCCTCCCTCCTGCTGCTCCTGCCGCCCCGGGATGCTCGGCCAGGCCAGTGGGATGCTCTGGGCGAGCTCTGCTGAGCAGCCCGTAGCCTCTTCAGCTCCCTAACAAGATCATCACCCCCTGCCAGAGAAAAGAACTCCCGCCAAAAGTAATTCCAGTATCCAAGCCCTTTTACTAACTGCTCTTTGACACAAACGGCCTCGGCAGCCCCAGCCAGATCCAGGTGCCACGGGTCAGATGTGTCATGCCTCCAAACACCTTTCTGGAACTCAGGTTTCCCTTTCCACAGAATTTGCTGCCTTCATCTGCCAGCAGAGCAAGGCAAAACCCGCAAATAGCCATTTTTAAGACACCCTGAGCGTTTCGGGAGCCGGGGCACCGGTGTCAGGCACACAAACAGCTGGTGATAACCCAGCGCTGTCACATTAGCCAGCACTGCAGCAGACGAGCATTATGTGCCCATCAGCCCTGGAAGCCATCGCTGTGACCCGGGAGAGAGACGGGAGACACGGAACACACGGCTCGGCTGGAGTCACACCGAGCATCATTATCGGCGTGAAAAACAGCTCGTTTTCAAAGCCTTCAGCAGGCGGAATCCAGTGCTGTCTCCCGGCTGGCACAAGGAAACCTCAGTGCAGCCATTGTCTGCGAGCGAACTCGTCCTGTAGTTTGCAAAATTAATAGTATTTAGCCCGCTAGTTTCCGTAGTAACCAGCCCGCCATCCCTCCCCGCCTGCCCGTGACAAGGTCTCTGAAGCATTTCACACAGTACTTATCCATTTTCTTGCTCTCACCTCGCTCTCACCTTTACTTTCAGCGCAGAACGCAACACAGTCCACCGCCACTAAAGACTAGGCTGAGAGTCAGATTAAAATTATCCCTGTTTGCCCTGACCTCTTTTCTCTGCAGGTGAGAGTGTCCCCATTCAGCAGCTAAATGAAGCAGAAATGATGGAGTGTTTGTTTTCCCTGACTTTTCCCCAGCTTGCCAGTAAATTTACAGCCACGAATATGAAGTGTTAATTTAATGTTCCCACTGAGCATCTCATTGTCAACAAAGGCTTCAAACCCTACGAGAGGAAAAGGTTAGCTCATGCAGAAAATGACCCTTATGGCTTGATTGTCTTCTGGTCCAGACTCGCGGGCGAGCAGAAAGCGGAGGGCTTTGACTCGCAGCTTAATGCATTTGATGGCGATAAATGGGAGCTCTCTGCCTCGGCGCGGGGACGGAATCACCTGTAATGCTCACTTATTTGTCCGCGCAGACAATCTCCGCAGCCCCAAAGGGAAGCGGCCTCGTCGCGCCCCCTTCCCCCCCCCTGCCCCCGCCAAACTAATTTGACAGAACCGAAAAGTTAAACCCTTCATTATCCCCCAACTTCAGCGGAAGGGGCTTGCTGGCTGCAGATTACAACAGGACATTAGTGGTGGCGTGAAGCATGAAATTGCTTTCTTCACCTGGTGCTTCAAAACTTTAAGGCCTCGGCTCTGGCGACGCGCAAAAAAAAAAAAAAAAAAAAAAAGTTCTTCCAGGGAGAAGTCACGGAAGGAAGGAAGGAAGGAAAAAGGGAAAAAATATTAAGGTTTAAATAATCAAAAGCCTCTGTGGGCTTTTCACGGCAGAATTATACACACAGAAGGCTTCGCTCCCGGCACACTCAGTCACTTTATCTGGCAGAAGGAGCTTATTAATGCTCACTGTAAGTAACATCCACAGAATCAATTTACGGACCAGTCGGAGCACGAGCAAGAGCCATCGTATGCTTCGTACCACATTAACCCTGCTCGGGACCTTTGGGAGAACAAACAGACCCTGATGGTGGTGTGGAACAAGGACACAACAGCTCAAAAATGGCTCAAACACCAGATTTTGTTTTCCTTACAGCTAAAACGAAACCGGGAAACAAGATGGAGATTCTGACACATGCTAACACACGCACGGTGGGACTGTTCACCGGGAAATCAAGCAAAACCGTCCATTAGGGGCCAAAATGTTAAAAAAAAAATAAACATCCCAGGCCCAGCCAGAAGCTATTGACCCAACACACACAGAAGCACCTTTCTACAAGCTTTTCTGAAAGCCCAGTATCCAGACAGGATTAATTCAGGCGAAACCCATTTTTGCACTGCTGGTGCTTGGACTTCCAAAGCCTACTTGGAGCCAAAGGTATACAGGTAGAAGCAGATGTCACCAACTGTCCCCGCAGGTTGCAGCCCATCTCTCAGTGCTTCCCAAGGCAGACAGGGATCTCAGAGCACTGAAGCACTGGCATTTCATCGGGGATTACACGGACGAGCCCCTAACTCATCGGACCGGCTGCGCACCTCCGGGACGCAGCCCCTCATGTCCGCTGCACGCACGCCACTGACACCACAGCCCCCGGAAGGCCAGGGAATGGGGGAAGCTGGTGGGCTCGTAGGGACACAGAAACACCCCCAAAGTAGCAGTGGGAACTGAATTCCAAAAGCACCTTTTGACCGCGTTCCCTTCAGCAAGAAGCAGGCACGGGGCTTGGCGCGTCTGCGCGTCCCTGGAAGGAGCAGGCGTGTTTGAAGAGAGACAGTCGCTTTCAGGCCCGAATGTTTTATTCAGCAGGTGCCGAGCCGCGCCAGGCTGGAGCTCTGCGAGCTGCTCCCAGCCACGCTGCCTTTGGGAGCCATTTGCCGGTCACATTGTCAGTTAACAGGAGTCATTTTGAAAGCAGCAATTCAGCCTCTACAGTCCTTTCGTAACACCATTTTCAGCCTGCAATTTGGATGATAGGAAAATTACAACCCTGCTGCACTATATTATGTGATATAAATGTTATTGCAATTAAGCCGATGAGGAGAAACCCCAGAAAACAAAGACGTTTCGTTGCTGCCTTCTCCTTGTTCTCTTCCCCAGAAGTCGAGCAGTTATGGAAGGGCAGTACAGGGGAAGAAGGGTTTCCATGAGCTGGAGGGGCTGCAGGAGCATGGGAGCAGAACAAACCCCCCAGGGACACACTGGGATTTCAGCCAGCTCCCTAACAAGCGATTTCCCCGAGGCACAGATGAGGGAGAGCTGCTCTGGGTAACAAGGTACAGCCAAAAGCAGTATCCAGGTATCCAGGCATCCTTCTGGGGATGGAACAGGACGTCTTAGGGCACTCCGGAGGGGATCTCCCACCAGCTGTGCCAGAGATCTTCATTCCTCATACCCTCAGCACCTACCCATAGCTTCCCTCTTCCAGCCCGGGCTCCAAACGCCTCTGGGGCATTTTGGTGTATCTGGAAGGCATAAGCCCAGGTAGCACGGCAGCACCTCCCTGTCCAGAGCACCGGGAACGTTCCTGGTGCTCTAGGACACGTCCTGCAGGTGATCTGGCCCCCAGTCCCGGCGTCCCCTGTGGGCAAGCGCTGCTGCTGTGTGGGGCAGCCTCGGGGACAAAGCCTGCTGGGGACATCTGGCCAGCTCCACAAACACCTGGAGCCTTCTTTCCGAAATCTCAGACTGGCGCTGAGCAAATGTTTACATTGAGCCGTGGTAAACGACTTCACAGATTTCACCGCTTCTGAAGAGGGAAAAAACAAAGCAAAAAGGGAGTCCCAGCACTCATCATTTACTCCAAGGTGCTGTAACCAGGTAAAAACTTGTCTTTTATATGCTGAACTGTGTCCATGAAAACACATTATCTTTAAGTGGGCACTGGAGGAACCACACTCAACATTGACTTCTTCATGCCATCGCTAAGGCTGGATACTTCAATCATTCGAAGGTTTAAGTGGGGATTAGCAGAGACCTCACCTACATCTTCCTCTGGCAGTTCAGCGTGTTTCGGGCGTGCTCTGCAGCAGCAAAGCTCCTGAAAGGCAAAGCCCCAAGGAAGCCCTGCAAACTGCACAATCTCTGTCACAGCCCCCGTCCTGGACAAAATCAGAGAGCCCAGAGAGGCACGTCGTGCCAGATCCCATCTCTCGGGCGGCTTCCAAAGGGTGCCCAGCTCTTCCCCACCCGGCTGCAGGTGCCAAGCCTGGCCAGCACCCCAGCAGAAATCCTGTTTCCCCAGCAGTGAACAAGCTCAAATGCTTTAAGAAATATCCCAAGCAACTCTGCCACACAAGAGGCCCGAGAAGCAAGACAGTCGCTTCGCTTCCTTTATTGTTCTTTTTATTTTTTGGGCTCCCAGGCCCAGACACTGGAGGATTCCAGAGACTGCCAACAGGCGCGTGGCTTCTTGGAACATCCCTTTGAACATCAGAAGGCTGTGGAAACCACCAGCCACAGATCATTGCGGGTGGAAGGTCTCCAGTCTCCTTCGGGGACGAAGAAAGTCCCTCGCCAGCAGGGAAGCCAGGGTGCTTCCAACCCCCAGCCCGGAGCAGGGCACACGGCTCGCGCCCTGCTGGCTGCATGCTCCCCAGCCCTGTGGAAGCCCTTCTGGTCCTGCCCCGTGCCCTGGCGGCAAGGGGACTGGCAGCCACACGTCCCTAATGGCTGGCTGCGATGTGCTGCCACGTCCGGCTGATTAGCTGCGGGTGATCTGAAATGTCAAACCATTATCTGCGACAGCCACCGCCACCGGCGCAGAACGCCCTCCTAATCATGGCACTGGTGGTAAGTGGGAAAGGTGATGCTTAAAACACAGAGCGGAAATGAGCTTGAATTGCTGAAACAAACCAGCAAATCCCTTTGTTCCAGCCAGCCTTTGCGAGGCAGGCCCTGCCCGGCTCGCGCAGAGGGATCGTGTCCTCGCAAGGCGATTTGCAATATCCTAATTAAGATGGCCGCGCCATTGAGGGCACTAAAAGCCTCCTTGTCCCACCCTTACGCTCAGGTAGCTGTACACCCGCCCTGCTACAGTACAGGTCCACAACCTCTGCCCTCTGAATGCTCCCATCCCTCACCCGGGGTGGGAGTGAGTGGCTGGCAGGAAATTCCTGCCGAGGGCAAGGGGGCCAGAGCTCCTCACGGCACCCGCGGCCCACGCTCAGTGGAGTAAACACCCGCCATGGCTCAGGGCAGGACAGGAGCAACCGGCTCTTCCTCACGCGCCATTTGCTTCCGGGGCACGGCTCCTGCCCGCGTGGGCTCGCGCTCCAGCGCTCTGGAACAGGCGGCCTTGGAAGCGCTCCTGGCCAAAACCAGGGCCAAATGATGCTGCATTCAGCTGCTGTCATGCCCGACACTTCTTACGGTTTCTTGGGAAAACATTAATTTGGAGCGTTTCTATGCTCCGTGCCAGTGCCGCAGCAGGGAGTAACCACCCCATTTCGAGCTCAGAGCAAGGCTCAGATATAGGGAAAAATTAAACAAGGATGAGAGCGAGAAACTGTTAAATGTCAAAAATATTTTACTGCACGTTCAACAACAAAGTCTGGGGGAGATAAGTCTGCGTGTGTACTAACATTATATAAAAAAGTGATTATTCAGCCCCGGGAACAGAGCTATTGATTCCAGTAACAAAGGGCACTATATACACTGCAGTGGGTTTGCTCTTTTTAGCCTGGGAAAATTGATTTTCTTAAACTTTCCCTTGAACCTGCAGTAGGGTTTAATCCGAACCTCAAGGAGCCTTTTAAGAACTCACATAAATTAAAATTATATCTCTTCATTCGGCACATTTTGGGTTCCTGCTGTTCCAGCAGAAACACGGGAAAGGCTGGAGAAAGAGGTGGGAGGACCTGATAACGGCGTTCACGTGACAGCGTCCCTGCGCACGTTTGCTTACTCACACCAGAAACAACAACGCGCAAACATCGAAAGTAAGCGAACCGAAACACACGACGGCTCAGTGCTACTGCGAGCCTGAAAGGCTGAAATTCCGCAGCAGAAGAGAAGGATAAAGGCGGCAGGAGTACGGGAGACAAGGGGCGCCCCACTCCCGCCCTGGGAGCACACGGTGGGCGCAGGGCACCGCGGCTCTGCCCTCACAGCGGGCACGGCTGCCCGGCCCCTGCCCGGCCCCTGCCCCGCCGCAGGCCGGCGGCAGAGGGAGGCAGTGCCCGCCGAGCGGCTCCGGCCTTCAGGCCCTGTGCCCGGACGGCCCCGGCTGGCAGGGGACAGTCACCTGCGGATCCACCCTCAGGTAAAAGGGAGGCGGGGCCCAGCCTGAGCACACCCAGCCAGCTGGTGCTACAAGTGTGGGGTGACCGAGGAGCCGGGGAGGTGTGAGGCCCTCACACACCGCACATCTCCGTGACAGTGCGTGAAGGCGTGAGCCCCTCACACACCCCGTCTCTGTGACACTGGGTCCCACAGAGGTGTGAGCCCCTCACACACCCCGTCTCTGTGTCGCTGGGTGCCCCATGGAGGTGTGAGCACCCCACACCCCATCTCTGTGACACTGGGTGCCCCATGGAGGTGTGAGCCCCTCACACACCCCGTCTCTGTGACACTGGGTGCCCCATGGAGGTGTGAGCCCCTCACACACCCCATCTCTGTGACACTGGGTGCCCCATGGAGGTGTGAGCACCCCACACCCCATCTCTGTGACACTGGGTGCCCCATGGAGGTGTGAGCACCCCACACCCCATCTCTGTGACACTGGGTGCCCCATGGAGGTGTGAGCCCCTCACACACCCCGTCTCTGTGTCGCTGGGTGCCCCATGGAGGTGTGAGCCCCTCACACACCCCATCTCTGTGACACTGGGTGCCCCATGGAGGTGTGAGCACCCCACACCCCGTCTCTGTGTCGCTGGGTGCCCCATGGAGGTGTGAGCCCCTCACACACCCCGTCTCTGTGTCGCTGGGTGCCCCATGGAGGTGTGAGCCCTCACACACCCCATCTCTGTGACACTGGGTGCCCCATGGAGGTGTGAGCCCTCACACACCCCATCTCTGTGACACTGGGTGCCCATGGAGGTGTGAGCACCCCACACCCCGTCTCTGTGTCGCTGGGTGCCCCATGGAGGTGTGAGCCCCTCACACACCCCGTCTCTGTGTCGCTGGGTGCCCCATGGAGGTGTGAGCCCCTCACACACCCCATCTCTGTGACACTGGGTGCCCCATGGAGGTGTGAGCACCCCACACCCCATCTCTGTGACACTGGGCCTGGCCGGACCCCAGCGCCAGCCCCTGCCCACACGTGGTGTGCCCGTGGGCTGTTTACAGCTCCCGCACACCGTCTCCTTTGTGGCCCTGCTGAAAACCCCCAGTGTGCAGCACACCACTGTACATTTACGCTGTTGTTTTTCCCCTCAGTAAGGCAGTAAATGACCATTTATTCAAACAACAATTCCTAAGACAAAACCAGAAACCAGCCCCGTGGTCAGATGTGTGCGCGGCGAGGCAGGGTTTGTTATTTAAGCAGCAGCTAGGCTGTGTGCTATGCAAACAAACCCCACGCTCTGTTCTCCCAACCTCCTGCTGACTTTGCAACTAATTTTGTTAGCAAGGAGAACACAACTGCGCCAACATCAATGCAGCAAAGAGCCCGGAGACGTTTGTTCATAACTTTGTAACAAACATTGATCAATCGATCTTTGCCTGTGTGGGGAGGGAAAAGCCCACAAACAAAACAAAACACATATGGGGAGGTTTTTTTTAATGGCACAAAGGGCAATTAGGCACCCAACCTTCCAGTGAAATGAGATTCCTTACGGTCCTCTGTGCTTTTAAGTCTTCCCCTTATGCTCAATGGAAGCAAAATCTACTGTCAAACCTCCAAAGGAGGAAAAAAAATCAAGAGAATGGTTATAGTGGGCCTGGTGCAGCATTTCTGAGCGCACCAGAACAAAGACAGGTGAAGGCTCCTGACAAAGGGAAGGACACCCTATCCCACATGTACAGTCTTTTGTACCGTGTATCAGATCCATGTAGAACCAGCAAAACAGAGAAAACACTAATTCGCTGTCAAAAGCAATTAAGTGCTGCGTAAACAGTGGAACACGAGCGTATTTACCCAAGCCCGTTCCTCCAGCTGTGCACCACAGCAGCGCAGCGGGACCCCGGAGCCCCTCACCTGGCCAGGCAGGACAGGAGGCACGTGGATCCGCGGTGGCACAGCTGATCCAGCTTCCATGACCTGTGGTGCAAATGTGCCCTTCGGTGTGTGGAACAAGCGGCTCCCCTGAGCAGCCTTCCCAGCCACTGGCATTGTGGTTCTGTTCAAAGGCGGCTCCCGGGCACGCTTGATCACAGGTCTAGGCAAAACTTGACCTGAGCGTGTTTCAGCCGAGCTCCAGCCCTCAGCCTGGACATTTCATCTCCATGCCCAGCACCGCTGCCTGGCGCTGGGCAGGTGCCTGGGCTCCCGCCTGCCCTTTTCCCAACACCCAACATGTTCCTCAGAACTGTGGGGTCAGCTGCCTCCCACCCCTCGCCTGCACAACAGGACGGTCCGACAGCCTTGGGATGCTGAGACACCAACCCACCTGGAAGGGGAACTGCCGCAGGAGGGACGCTGAGCCGGGAAAACCAAACAGCTCCGACACTGCGGGACCCAGGGAGAGCACCCCCTGCATGGAAGAGGCCGGGGCTGCCAGACACAGCTGCAGGGAGAACAGCACTTTGATTTCAGATACAACAGCAGCCAATGGAGAAGAATGATGAAGCACAGCTTCCAAAGTTTACTCTCGCAGCCTAACTAACAGCTCACAACAATACTTCCTGGGCAAGCAGCTGTGACCTTGTTTTTCCTTTGGAAACAGCTCTGAGGTTTCACTGACACAGACGACCACCTGCTCATTAGCAGGTCCCTGAGCAGGGAAATGCCACGGGGTGATTCCAGCACTGTCTGGCTGCTCCCTGTGCTCAGCACACGGCTCGGGGAAGGTGGCTGCCTAGGCTGTGTGCCTCCTGCAGCCGGTGACATTTAGATGGTCCCTGGGAGCTGCCGAGCCAGAGAGCCCCTGGCTGTCAATCTCCTGCTCTGCGTCTCTGGGGGCTGTGAGAGCCCCTCTCAGCAGCACCCCCTCACAGCCCCGACCCTCTGCCCACCTGGTTCCACACAAATCACCGAGGCCCTGCACTCCGACACCAGATCTGCAGCCACCCTGGCTGGAACTGCCTGAGAGCAGGCGGTGGCACTGGGCAGGGAGAGCAGGATTTTAAAATCCTTCTTGATAACTTGAGTTGTCCTAATAGTTCCGAGCATTTATACATTTACAAATATTTACAATCTTTATAAAACAGAACCAGCATAGCCTGAGAGATTTCTGGTGGTGGCTGACAAGAGAAAACAGGAATGTTTTCCACAGATTAACCAGACGAGTACTTGTGTCCTGTCGTGCTCGCAGGCCCAGGTGCTCAGCCCCAGCACAGCAGCCTCTCCCCAGGGCTGGCAGAGGCTGTCCTGGATTGCACAGGCTGAGGAGCCAGTCAATGGAGCACTGAGCAACACCATTCATCAGGGCCAAGGGGTTTGGGAGCGCTGCCTCTCCATGCACTGCTCCGGGGCCGCGGGCCGCAGACAGAGGCGGCACAGTCCCGCCGGCATCTGGCCCGCGCCCAGCCGGCGCTGCGGCAGCGCAAGCTGCATTCTGCCCTGCTGCTATTTACTCACAGCTACAGATGTTGACATAACAAAGAGCTACAGACAGACGGACAGAAGGGGAGCAGTGTTGCAGTGCAGACACTGCGGGCTCTATTCTTCAGGAAAGCGCCTCTGACTTCCCCACCCAGCCCTGCGATTCCTTTGGAAATCATCTGGGCTGGTGAAGCCTGCTTTCCTCCCGTGGGACACAACTGGTGTGAGAGAACATCAGCTTTGCTGTTTGTTCCTGTGCTGAACGGAACCCTTATCAACCCACAGAAAAACCAATTGTTTCAAACCAAGGGGCTGAAAGCTCGGGGATGCACCGGCAGCGTGCAGCTCCTGCTTGCCCCTCTGAGGGGCCGCACAGGGAAAATCCTGGCTCTGCACTCTTTAGAGAGCCAAAATTAAAGGGAGGACTTGTTCCACAGGAAAAAACCACCACACTTAAATGCTTTTTGGGAGACACCACCCTGCATTTCAGAACTGCACATCTACACACACAAAAAAAGCGCCCAAACAGCAAAATAAAAGCGTTTTGAAAAACACAACAGAGCGGTCAAAAGGGCAGAACCACCTGCAGAAGGCGGCCAGGGCTGGGCGTGGGAGAGGTGTCAGTGAGGCTGTGCAGCACTGCCCAGAGCTCTGCCCAGGCTGTGCTCAGCGCTGCTCCGAGGCGTTCGCCCCTGCTCTCCTCCTGGCCAAGACGTGCTGCGATGTCCCGAGGGCCCTGCTTGCCTCATGCTGCCGTGAGTGACAGTGACGGAGGCACTGACCCCGACTCCGAGTCCATTTGGGACAGCCGCAGCCCCACACCAAACCCTGCAGGTCCAGGGCACCGCTGGCCCCTCACACGCCGTGTCCCCACGGGCAGCCCGCGACCACTCGGATGCCTCAAGCACCGTGCAAACTCGAGAAGGGATTCAAGTTTTTAAACAGTTGCTTCTTTAAGCTTCTGGTGTGAACCAAAGTTCAGATCCTTCACAACTGGTAGGAAAAGATATTATTGCCTGGAACCATGCCCAGAAAAGCTCAAAGCCGAGCCTCCTCCTGCCTGTGCTGGTTGCCAGCTCCCAGCGCTCCGCCGTGATGCCATCTGGTGCCTACAGGCAGAACAGCCAGGGCTTCTCCCGGGCTGGGTTTGGAGACGTTCAGGGGGGAACCAACAGCCCCCAGGCAGTAACTCACAGCATTTGTTCTGCTGGAAGATTAACATTGCCCTTGCACCGCCCCGGCGTGTCTGAATGCTTCCGGCGGGGCTGCAAGGAGAACATGGGTACCAGTCACACTCAATTTCGCGGCTGCCTCCCCGGGATGGGGATTTGCAGTGTTGCACTGCAGACATCCCTGCTGCTGGAGAGCTGTCCTGGCACAGCACGCGGCCCCGGAGCAGCCTCCCATCCCACAGCCACACACCAGTGGTCCTGAAGGGGCTGTAAAGAGCCTTTCTGAAGAGCAAATAAATGAGTTGACTTCATAAAGAAAAGCAGGGAGCCAAGTATCCTCCTTCCCTCAGAGAAGGAGACATTATGAGGTAGGTGTGCTTTGGAAGACCTGACAGCAGCGGTTTCGTGGAGGGTGCTCCTTGGGCTGTGGCTGGTGCAGGGGCTGGCCAGTGGCCAGCCGACCCTGTGCCAGGATAGGGCTGCTCCAACTGGTCCTGTCACCCCCCCAGGATGCCCCCAGGATCCCAGCACCTCACAGGCCCATCCCCTGTGCTGGGAGCTGCAGCAGGCGTGGCTGGGCACATGCCAGTCCTGGGAGAACGCAGAATTCCCTTAAATTCAGCCCCTTTTGCCATCTCCAAAGCAATACAACAGGAAACAAACTCGGCACCCTTTGGAGGAAACATCTTGCAGGATGCTGTTTCCCAGCATCCCTGGGGATCATCCAGACCTGCCACTTGATTTACACTGGGTAAAACCAGTTTGTCCCATCACCAGTATGCTGTTGCTTGGACAGCACACCAGTAGGTCCTGCTGCAGCCCAGAAACGCTGTCCTTCCCTCACCATGGTCCAGAAACATCTCCCACCACAAGCCAGGGAAAGCGGAGGAGAGGGGTGGCTGGGTCAGAAGCTCCTTCCACGTCCCTGAGCACCAGCAGCGCTGGATGTACAGAAAGCAGCTGCGGGGGAACAGATCCCCAGGGAGGACAGGGGAAACACGAGGCAGCATGTTTTCCAAATAAGCCACGGGGAGCGTTTGAGCCTAAAGCAAACACACAAACTTACTGAGGATATCCACCAGCACGAAACAGTGGAGGAGGAGGAGGGGATGCTCACCCTTACGGCTCTCTTTTTCAGTCCTGGGAAAACAAATGTGCATTTTTAAAGTGGAAAAGGTGCTTGAAATCCCGCCGCAGCTCCTGTGGGAGGCCGAGTGTCCATCCAGCCGCATCTCAGGGCTGAATGAGACTGATCCCTGAGAAGTGCGGGGCAGCTTTATTTCCTAGTGCACATTGCCACCTCGTGGCTTTCCTCCGGCTTCCAGGAGAAGGCTGCAGGAGTCGGAGCCGCAGCCAGCGCGCACGGCGAGTTGTTTGCAAATCGTTCCATTTGTTTGATCACAACCTGCAGCTGCGGAATGACCAGGCTCTGGAACAGCACTGGTTATGGTTATAGAGCTCAGCCTTGGCAGCCTTAATTCCGTAGCAGTATTTCCCCTGGTTCCAGCTGGTATTGTCTGACATTACGGTAGGAAATAAAATCAGGCAACCGAAGAATTTTACCTATAAAAATCATAAATAATTAATTAAAAACCCCAGCAACTGCACCTTTCACATTTCTCCTGTTCCTCTGCTAATTCCTGGGGAAGCTAAACAGGTATGTTAGCTGCATAATTATTTGTTTGCAGAGGAGGTTGACACTGGTTTACAGAGTACAGACAACCATGTAATTCCTCTGTAGCTACATGGTAATTATTGCACTATTATAGAGTAATTAAGCATGCAAATAAGCATTAAACCAAGGGGTCTGTATGGTAGCTGCCAACAACCGTAGGATAGAAAATCAGCAGTAAATCAAATTATAATGTACTACAGGGGTACCAGCTATAGCAGGTAGTTAAGAGTATCATCTTTTACGCTGCAAGCCATTTCCGTAGCTTTTCTGGCTGCACAAGTGTCTGGCCTAACGACCCAGGAGAGATCTAATTTTGCAAGTTCTCTGTGCAGGTTAAGCATTTTGCCATCCCATTACACCTCAACTTTTCCTGAGGATGGGAACAAATCCATCGCTTATTCTAAGACTGGTACAAACCCTCCAGAGAAGTGTTCTCCAGGAGAACTCTGTGACACACTGAGTCTGGCTGTGCCCTGGTTGGTTTCTTTAAGGGACAAATCCGAATACTAACATACCCCTGTCCAGCTGTGAGCTTACCGCCCTAAGCACAAAGTGCTTTGCTGGACATCGAAGCCAAACTGTTCCAAGCAGCCTTCAAGCCTGAGCTGCAGCAGGACCTCAGGCCGTGTGTAAGGGTGGGACCAGACAAACTCAAACCTCCGATTCATTTCTTCCCAGAGATTCTCCCCCTGCCTTTTTTTACTTTTGTGAATGTTTTAGCACAGCCTGTCCTTAAAACTGGGCTGGTGTGTATGAAAGAGAGATCACAACATGCACTGGGACAGAGAAGCTTTCCCAAGTGAACCGGTTGTATTTTTACTCCCAGTTTGCACCCAAGCTCGTGAGCCAAGCAGGCTCAGAAGGACCTACACCTTTAACATGCTTTCCTAGGGATGGCTCCTGCAGGCACTGCAGCTCCAAGGGAAGTCGCAGGGATCTGTGCCCTGTCATGCTTACTGAAAGGAATATCTGCCCCAAAATAGCAGCTTCCTTAATTTAGTCAGCAACTTCCACTGCAGAAGCATCTCTGCTATGCCCTGGCTTTGTGCAGTGACGTGGCTCTTGCACTAGTCCAAGATGCACACAGCCAGACTTGGGCAAGCTGGCATTAGCTGTGGCCACTGCATTTGCCGTAACTACTCGGCACATGTGCCCCACTTTTCCAGCCACGGCTCTTTGATGAAGACAAATAAATACCATAAACCATTTACACCTAGGGCCAAAATACTGCCATTCCCGCTTCCTTCTGCCCCTCCAGCGGGCCCTTCGCGGCGCTCAACTCCACACCTGCTGCAGTCCACGGGAAGCTTTGCCTCCGCCCCAGGGAAGCCTGGATCAGGGCCCAGTGTAAAGGCAGGAATTAATGAAAGCCATTGCCCTTGCACTCGTCTGCAGTGAGCTGCTCCTCGTAACAGCTGCCCCTCCTGCCGCTGTGCTGCCATTGCCTGGGCACAGGCACCCAGATAAACCTTGCCCAGAAACGCCAGCACCGTTTTAGACATTTATACATACTCATTCCAGTGACCAGCTGGAACAGACACGTTTATTTTGCCCCCAGACAGATTACCTCTGAGACACATACCGAGGCTCTTCTGGCCCTTGGTTGCCTCACTGTGTTTCCAAACACAGAAATCCCGCGTAGTTTAAAAGCAGGCTCTTATTACCTTTAATGCATATATTTGTTAAGGCAGCAACCATGATCACAGCCACCACTACCCTTCCCTTGCTCTGCCCCCTCACTTAGCAACCAGTCCGAGTGCTGCCAGCATTATTCTTGGCTTGCCAAGGAAACTATTTCTGTCCCCTGAATTTCATTTCCTAGCAGAGTTTAATTTATATTTTGGTGCTTTACGGTTGTCATGAAAACCCTCCTTCCCCTGCTAATGACAAGCTATGCTGCAGTCTCCTGCTCCCACTCCACAGACCCCAGCTTCCACCTCCATCCCTGGGACTGCACCCACGGCTTGCTGAGGACCGCTTACTCGTCAGCATGTGTGCGAAAAATAACACCTTTCCAGATTTCATCCATTGGGACCTCAAGAGAGGCTTCTCAGGAGAAAGGAGTTTTCCTACCTCTACACTGAGGACAAATCCATGCAGCTGGAGTTCCCTGCAGAGGGAGCAGGCTCTCCATCCCCTCACAGCCAGAGATGTGAGTGGAAATCCTGCCTTTCAGATAAGAGCATGGCATCTGTCACCGAACTTATTTGCAGCCCCTTGCCAGCTCCGTCAGGGTACCTTGCTCTTTGCATGGGAATTAAACAGAATTCCTGACTCAGGCTCCAGGTTCCCTTACTCAGCACCGCTGGCACGGAGCACACCTGCAGACGTGCCTCAGCCCACAGAGCGGGGAAATAACTTCCCCACATTGCTCAACTTTTCTAGAATATTGGTCAAGTAGTGCTGGAAACCAGCGCGTTGGGCCGGGCCAAGGGACTCAGCGGGGTCACACCATCCCACTGCTCCTCCCGGTGCGTCCTGCTCCAGCACACGCTGGTTCCCATGGACACCCACAAGAAAGGAGGAAGCTCCCTCCCTGAAGGCAGGTAGGTGTTTTACCTCTCACACCCCCAGCACCAGGAACCCCGAGTCATAGCAGCACTGCAGGCACCTCCCACGCCCTGCAGACACACGCATGTGAGGTTCACCCATGTCCCACTCTCCAGAGCTCATGGTGGGTCACCCCCAGGAGAAGACCAGGCCCAGCCAGCGGCACCACCGCTGGTGCCAAGCGGGTGACAAAGGGATTTATACCTTTCCAGCTGCCAAGGAGAAGGAAACACCCCTGTAACATGAGCCCAGCACACACCATGCACGAGCACTCGCAGCCAGCAGCACTGGGGGTACACGGGCACGTGGCAGGACCTGCTTTAAACACCAAAGTGACCCCTCCAGAGGCTCCTGAGTAGCTCCTGAGGGTCTTCTCCCAGCCTCCCAGGCTTCTCTGCTGCTCTGTGGTGCTTTGGGGCCCTTCAGAGCACCACCAACCCCAGCCCTGGGCTTTGCCCCCTCTGCCGCCTCTCCGGGTAACAAGGAATGCTGGCAAAACTGCAGCCTCTTCCCCTCAAATGCAGCTTTCCCTACACGGGGTGCAGCTGGGCAGCGCATGCTAATAATTTGTCAAACACTGAACTGGAACTGTGGATAAGAATCACGCTTTTTGTACAGAAAATTGAAAATGAAATAGTGCCTAGAACTGCAGCTATTACACAGCACATTATCTTGGAGGGCTTTGGTGTAATTTAGATAAAACACCGTATCTCCGATTTCAGAAATGTCAACATCGTTCTAAATGTACATGTGTTTTTCCATCCGTTTTCTGTGAAGATTTAGAACTCCACGAGCCTCTCTCTCTCGTTCTCTCCATTTTCTTTTTAAATTGGCAAATGAGTGTTCCATCTTTCAAAATTTCAGGTACATTTTTATATGTAGGAAAAGTACATGTTCACAAAGATGCCCCTGAACGGCTCCATTATGGATCTCATCGGCTGTGACACACTTCCCGAAACAAAATCTATGCATTTGGATGAAACAGAAAAAATTAATACCAGAACAAGGACGAAATGTTTCACTTCCCTCACGCGCCCCCGATATTCACGTGGCGCTTCATCCCTAACTAACGCCCTGCACCTTTTCTTCAAACCTCCTTCAAAGAGGGAAACACTCCAACTGCAACGCAGAGAATTCTGTTCGAGCATACAAATCCCCCTTTCTTTTCGGTGGCCCACGCTGTCTGCAGAGGCTGTGCAGGCGCCATCCTTGGACACATTCCAAAGCCAACCGGGCACGGTCCTGAGCTCCCTTGCTCTGAGTGTCCCTGCCTGAGAAGGAGTTGGAGTAGCTGATCTCCAGAGGCACCCGCCAGCACCACCTACTGTGCGGGCTCCTGTTTCATTGGAAGTTCATCGGAAAATCTGTACCGTCAACATGAATTTTATCTGGTTTTTGCCATCCCCAGCCTCTGATCAGGTTTCAGGAGTGTCTTACACCCTCTTGCTAATTGTCCCGCATGGCTTCACGCTGTTCTCCCGGGAGGGGGGAAATAAGGGTTGGCACAAAACAGGATGTACCTCCTGCAAACGCCAGAGCGAGGGAGGGAGGATCAGGAAAGGGGGCTTTGCTGCCGTGGCTGCTGAACTTCCAGCACGGCCAGGTTTGGCTCTGCTTGCCTTTACCTGAACCAGCAGCTGGACAAAAAGCTGGACATTGTCATTCAATTCTCTGCAGCCCCTCCTTTCCCGACCCGGGAGCTGGAGCGAACAGCCCAGGCTGTGTGGGAAGCCACCACGCACTGTGCAGGAGGGTCGTGGCAGCCCTTTATCCTGATCCAAGTGCCCTGGGAGCGGATAAAGGTGCAGATGGCCACCACGTGGCTGTTTGCAGTGACACCTGAGTACCCCGAGTACCTGTGACCGTCCACCACGCTCCACAGGGTACGACATGAATAAATAAAGAGGTTTCTGATTAGATTAGGGCCGATCAAAAATACATAATAAATTGCCATTCTTCTTTTTCACAGAGCCAAATACTTTGTGAGAAGAATGCCACTGTCATCTAAACCTTCAGTTTAGCCTTCAGCAGCTCCCCATGTTAAGCCTCGGCACCTCCCACTTCCCAAGCGCCGTGGATAGTCCTGGGCACCTTCGCTCACCACTCCTGCACGCACACACACACACGGAATCAACCCGGGGAATGTTTATAGGGATGCCAGTCTGCAGCTTCAATTTACAAGTTCATTAACAGTGTCCCTGCAAAGATCAGGGTTTTTTTAATTGGAGCTCTAATTAGCAATGAATTCTCATTATTTCTCATTGAAATCCCAAAGCAGCTCTGGCACATTCTCTTTGTTCTCTGAAAACGGGGAAGTGGAGAAGTGTAAGGGAGATAAAGACACGGCTGATGATATACTGGGAGGTGTTTTCTCCTCGAGCCATTCCTCCACTTTAACACATTTTGCAGCAATTTTCCTTATTATTTATGGTTTGAAGAAATATCTATTTCCATAAAGAAATGCTAACACCACTGTTGGCTGCTCCCTACCCTTCCCAGAAGGACATGTCCCCGGGATAAGGTGCACCCTTAAGGTGATGAGGTTGGCTCTTCATTCTGTGCTCAGGCAAAGCCTCTGTCGACGTCCAGAGGTGTTTTCCAAGTGCGGGGGCACAAATCCGAAACGTGGCCATGAGAAAAGGCCTGAGAAACAGCCAGCCACCCCTTGACTACAGCGCAGCAGCTCCGACAGGGAAATGTTAATCAGGAGGAGAGGTTTGCCAGAGCCTTCATTAGCGCCGATGAGGTCAGGGCCTGGATCAGGCAGCTGGCACTGGCACCGTTTCCTGGGAGCAGCAAGGACTGGCTCAGGCTCAGGCAGAGGTGGCTCCGAAGGTGACCGGCTCCCAGAGGCTGCCTGAGCAATCCCCCCAGATTTACTGGGCTGTGCTTGTCAGGCCCTCACTCTAACTCCTCCAGAGATGTAAAAGCGAAGTATCAAGCAAGTAAAAATACATCTAATTTTCTCTTGGGTTTGAGCCCTTTCGTGGCCCGAGCGCTTTGGAAGGGCTGTGGTAGGAAAAGAATCAGCACCGCTCCTTTTTGCTGTGGCTAATAAGCAAATAAGGGAACAAAGAGATAAATTTTCCCCACGGAAGAACAGTGCAGCACCTGTGGCATCTCTCCCTCCTCCCACCCGCCTGCATCCACTCCCGGCTGGAGCCCCGTGGCGGCACGGGGACATCTCCTGGCGGGCGACCGAGGAGCACAAGCGCGGCAAGGAAAGGGCGCCCTGTGCCCGCCCCGGCGGCAAGCAGAACTCGGCACTGGGAGAAAGGAGTCGGGCTCTTGGACTGTGCTGGTGTCTGCTCCAAACCCAGAGACGTTTTGGGCTCTTGGCAAATTCTGGTTGGTTTTTTTTCAGAGGGATGGAAAATCATCACATTGTTTCCACAGCCCTTCTACAAATTATTTCGATAATAAGGGACCTCCTGTGACATTAAGTACATTTTAATTACAACATTGTCTGTAATGCATATATCTAATTGCAAATAATTATTTTATCATATTTTGTCAGTAGGCCCGTTAGATGCATCAGATATTATCTTCTGACTCAGCGGTACAGGTTAATTAAAATTTCTCTTTTAATACCGTTTCAAAGCTAACCACATATTTTCATCTGAACACCAGCTGTGTTGGTAAAAAATATTTTTTGTTGGTTTTTGTCATGCTTGTCCGTGGAGGAGAACCCGAGCCATTTCTGCAGGCTGTAATTACTGCACTGCTTTCTGCAGTCGTTCATTTGCAAAGCAAGAAAAGAAGGAAGAATGTGTGGAACACCGGTGGCCAGCGGTTGCTTTGTGTGTCACCGGCTCATTTTGAAGGGGTTTTTGTTCTCCCTCTCATGTGCGAAAAGCGTTTGAGATCTTCTCTTCAAAAGGAGAACTGAAGATACCACACAGCCTGGTTTGTCAATCACTCAGGGTTAAGACAATCAGAGTGGTCATTCTGGATGTTGACAAAGCCCAGCTTAAGGGCGATCCCAGTCAGCTGCTTCCTTCCTCATTTATTGTTCCTGCGAGTGATAAAGAGCCAGCACAAGCGGAGAGAAAAATGAAAATACGAACGTAATGCTGAGTCAAAATAAAAGAGAGTTTAGGTTAAATAGATGGCAATATAAACCCAAGACAGCCGAGGAGAGGACAAGGGGAAAACAAAGGCTCCAACTGCAGCTGGCAGCACCCTTCACCTGTACCTTTCAGGAACAAGTGACCCTTATTTCACTCTCTGTGCATCATTTCCTAGGACCAGAAGGTTTCTGTGAGCCTGACTGTCAGCATCTCAGCGCTGTTTCAGACCCCACACACTGTGCCTGCATGTCTGGAGCCAGCTCCGGGCACGGCAGCGGGACACGCCCGGCAGGGACGGGGTTAACAGTGTCCCCAAAGGAGGGGAAGGGGGCTCTGCCTTGCCGGGCCAGAGGTGGATGGTGCCAGGAGGAAATTGCTGCAGCTCCACCGAGATCACGAGTGACCTTTCCTCTTGGAGAGAGGCGAAGTAAACAACACTTATCTCGGATTTAGTGCAGTTGAGACAAGCAGCACTTTATCTCCGTGCCGCGGCACGAGGAGCGGGGAAGCAGAGGGATGATTTTCCTGTTTTTACCGTGTCAGCCATCTCTTAGCCCAGACTCAAGTCGAGCTGAAACACCTCCTCATGGAAAGACCTTGGCCGGAGCAGTAGGTTACGGGCTTGCACAACGTGCCATAAACCTCTTTGTGCAGTTCAACCTTCCGCAAAGGCACTCTGAGCTCTCCTTACGCGGTGATATTTTTACTCCATGAAATTTCCACATCCTCCGTACAGTTTCCTTTTGGAAGGTATCAGGGGACATGCAATCCCTGTTCTTTCTATTTTGGACTTTTTTCCATCCGTAGACGTAAGTCCTTCCCTTTCCCTCTCTACACAGTTGGAGATTCTGGCAGAAGGAAATCTGACAGGGTTTTTTGACAGTGGATTTCTCCTGTCTATCATTTTTACTATAAATTTTACTCTTTTTTTTTCACTTTTACTACAAGAATGACATCCGACTGCCTTATATGCTGCAACGGGTGGAAATTTTCCATCAGGTTTTTCCTAAACAAAACTCCACAGGCCAAGGGACAGTGAGAAATCCTTTAGGTGCCAAATGAGAGGGGCTGGGGAGCTCCTCGGTGAGGGTTATATGGACGAGGCAGCTTTGCTTCCATAAACTCAGCGAAATTCCAAACATTTGCAGAAGCTGATCCATGGACAGCGGGTCGCAGGACCCGGACTCAGAGAAACTCAGGCATTTAGCAGAAATCCAGCACCTGCTGTGTGGCTGGAGTCTGAAGCAGAGTTTTGCAGGAGCGGGGCTCCACGCCTGCGTGCCCTATAGGAACGCTGTTAGGAAAATCACCCATCACAGCCAGATCTTTCCCACACGCTTAGTCATTCCAGGGCAGAGAGGGCAGAGCCTCGTTTCCCTACACAGCAGCACACTGGCACAGCACCAGAGCTCTGCCAAGCCCCTGCAGCTGTGCCAGGAAGCATCAAGTGAGGAATAAGAAGCTCTGGTGCCTTAATGGATGTGTTGGACCAAGGATATGCAAGAGGACACAAAACCAACTTTCTAAACACAACTTGAAGCATTTGGTTTGAAGGACGGAAAGTCAGTACAGGCATTCCCTGCTAAGGAAGCCATTATCTCACCTGCAGGCTGTCCAGGAGGCAAGTCCTCCTGTATTTACTTTTCCCCCACCTTTTTTCCTGGCCCCAGTATGAAGTGTTATATTGACACGAGTCAGCGGAGAAGTTCCGTAATTTAATCTCTGCCATTAAAATTTCAGACTCCCCGGGAAAAGCAACCCTGCCTGTTCATCAGGTCCAGTGAAATTCAGGCGGCAGCCGGTGTCACCTTCCCACAAACTCCACGAACCCCGCAGCACCAGGCCGCTTCCCAGGATGGGGCCGGGGGGGAAGGAAGGGCCGAGCCATGCAATTCAGGGATAGCGTGCTGGCCCGTGGTGCAAATGCATATGAATAATTCAGGCCACTCTATTTTGGACTGGGAGTGCGCTGCCCCTCACCTGCACTGCTTAAGGCAACGCCTGAAATAGAAACTCCAGTAGGAGCAGCCCGGAGGGCAGTGCCAGCAGCCTGGCAGGGCGGGCTCTGCGGGGACAGCCTCTGCAAGGTCAGCACTTCCCTTTGCTCAGGGGAGTCTCGGCTGGGCTGTGACACCCCAGAAATCTCCCCCGGACTGACGGGACGCTGCTCTTCCTCCCGTGGACCCAGGCAGGCAGGCAGGCAGGCTCCTGCACAAGGAGGGGTTTTCCTAAGGAATGCCAAATCCCTGCTCAGTGCTGCCATGCCTGTGCTGGCGTGGTCACCTCACCCAGGACACCACACCGTGCTGGGACCTTCAACAGTCCGGTTCTGCCATAAGTGATTACTGCTTTGTCCCCTTACGGACTGCTTTATATAGATTTTACCTCAGATCCTGAAAGCTGAATGACCAAATCTCTTTCAGGAAATTATTCTGCCTTAAGCACCGGCTTTCGGAAATGCATCATCTGACTTTCTGGGAAATGGTAAATGCTATATTGTCAGAAAACACAAGTCACAGGATTTTTCTCCTGCACAGGCTGAAGTCACCGCTGCAGGTTTACTGGCACCTCTGGCTTGTGCTACCCTACGTCAGCTCCTAAGTGAATCATTTGAAAAGTTGCATTTGATGATAAGTGAACTAAAAGGGAGAGCAAGGGCTGTCCTAGAGCACTGTGATTCCAGGCATGGCAGCTGTATTCCCTGGAGCTTTCCACAGGGAGAATTTCTGGCACACTTCAAACCAGCGAGTGCCTAAAGCTACGTGGTTTGGTGCTAAGCACCACAACACTCCCCTGGTTATCACACAAGTTATCAGACATCACAATTCCTGAACCTGCAAGGGTTCCTTTTTTAGCAAAGCAGGACACGACAAAAACATGGAACAATCTGAAACCACCAGGAGACACAAACTGGAAGTTGTTCGTTTTGTAACTCAATTAAAATAAAAGGGAAGGGTAAAAGAATAAACGAGAGCAAGGCAAGACTTTAGCCACGTGCTTCCCCAGCCAACTGCACAAATCCATTTGTGGCAATGGAAGGGGACAGCCAGAACAGCCCAATTGGCTCTTCTCAGGAAGATTGCACCACATGACCCCAAACTAGACAATTGCTGCAGAATGATAGCTGCTCCAGAAGGAGATGGCGTGTCACGGTGCGACAGGAGGAACAGGCAGTAGGAATTACCACAAGCCTGAGCTGGGCTCCAAGGCGGGGGACAGCTGTGAATTTTCTGTGGCTGACTCCAGGGTGTTCAGCCTTTCTGTGCGAGAAAAGGGATTAATGGGTTTTTTCATTTTCAGCACCGTGCATCATCACTATCCATCTCCCTCACTCCAGCAAGCGACTCCTTCCTTCTTAGCACAGGGGCTGGGCCGGCTGCGCCCCTTCCAGAATCCAGCTGTGCTGCAGAGGGGGAAGCTGTGCCTCGCTCACCAGCAGGGCGTAGGAAGCTCTGCCTGCAGCCCCCTCCTCCACAGCCCCCGATGCCTGCTTCTTTATTTATCTTTTATTTATCCGCTGTAACCTCCAGCCAGAGCCTTCCCCAGCTCCCGCGTGCACGTGGCCACCCCAGGGGTGGAGGAGCTGGGACTGTCCCTTCCCCAGTGGGACGTGTTTATGGCTTGTTGACCTCTTGCTCTGGTGACCTCAGGCCTCTGCAGCAGAAACGATCCCTGCGAGGGCTCAGAGGAAGTGAGATGTGGCAGTGGTGTGTTTTCTGCTTCTAACAACAGTAGTTCTTGTGACATTTTATTCTCTATGCCGATTCGCCGCTCAACAAATAATCTCCATGTGATGCGTAGACTGATTTTTAAGTAATTTTGTTAAAAACTGGGGAGTAGAAACGCAAGTCATTTCCCTGGCACACGTTCTTTTCTTTCTTAGGACGACAGCCTCCTTTGAAACTTACTAGAGTTTACTGTTTTACCCGGGAATTTTACCGAGAGCAGCCGAGGGCCTTTAACTGAAACCCTGCTGGCTGCTGCTTCAGGGATGGCTGGTGCTTGTGCTGCGTAACTATGAGCCTGCTCTGTCTTTTACCTTCCCCGTGTGTAAAGACAGCACGTATTATTTATATACTTACAGTGCAAGCAGTTATTCAGAACCTGAATGTTTTCCCATGGAGACTTGCACTGAATATCGGGGAGAATTTTTTCCCTGGGTGGGCGGGCAGGCCCTGGCACAGGCTGCTCAGGGAAGCTGCGGCTGCCTCTGGATCCCTGGCAGTGTCCGAGGCCAGGCTGGGCACTGGGGCTCGGAGCAGCCTGGGACAGCGGAAGGTGCCCCTGCCCAGGGCAGGGGGTGGCACTGGGTGCGATTTAAGGTCCGTCCAACCCAAATCTGCGGTTCTGCGATTCCGTGATAAAGCAAGAGCCTACCTAGGAGCCAGCTCCCCACGGCGCCTCCATCCCAGCTGCCCTGCCCCGGGCATTCCCGCGGCTCTCCCGGGATTCTCCGGTTCGCCTCTCGGGGGTCCCTGGAGCCGCACGGGGCCGGGCTGTCCCCTGCGCCCCCGGGCACTGCGGGGTCCCGCCGTCCCTGCGCGGTGCCCGGGGAGACCGGCCCGGGGCTGGCACTGGCGGGGCCGGGGGTTCCCGGGGGTTCCCGGGGGTCCCGGGGCGCGGCTCCCGGCAGCCGCGGTGACGTCAGCGCCACGCCGCCATGACGTCAGAGCGCGGGGCGGGCGGTGCCGCAGCTCCCGGCGCGCCCCGCGCAGCGGCGGCGCAGAGCGGGGGCGGGAGCGGCGCGCGGGGAGCGCTCCCGGCGCGGCTCCATCCCCGCATCCCTGCCCGCCGCTCCGCCGGGATGTTCTCCAGGAAGAGCCACGCCGATGTCAGGAAATCCACGCAGAAGGCGCTGGACCCCAAGCGGGACGTGCTGACCCGCCTGAAGCACCTCCGCGCGCTGCTGGGTGAGCGGGGGAGGGGGCGCGGGGGGACGCGGCCCCGGGGCCCTGAGCCCCCTCGTGGGGTGCCCGGGCGGAGCCGCGGGCGCTGCTCGCCCTCCGCTGCGGTGTCCGGGCGCGACACCAGTGAACCCGAGCCGTAACAGCTCTCCGTGCTGGGTGGGGACAGAGAGCCTCTCCTGCCCGGGGAGCCCCGGGCTCCCGAGCAGCTCGGCGGGCTCCCCGGGCTCTCTCCCTTGCAGAGGCAGCGGTGCGTGTCCTTCCCGAGGGCTGCGGGAGAAAGTTTGGGGTGCGCGGTGCCCTGGGAAAGTCGCGTTTGCCGGTGTCCCGGTGCTCGGGTACGGCACGGTGGGCTGGGGGCGGGACCGTGGGGAAACTCACATCCCCGGTCAGTGTCGGAGATGCGCTCGCAGGAGCCCTGCTCTTGTCGGCAACATCGACTCGGGGCTCTTTGTTGGCGGTTTAAACTCTAAGAGAAGTCACGGTATGGTGTTTTGTGGTGACTCCGTGTTTGGGGCGAGGTTGGACGCGTCTCGGGGCGCCTTGCAGGTGAAGCCTTTCACCCTCATCGTGGTGGAGTTTCAGCTGCGGTCCCTCTGGGGGTGGAAAGCCGCTGATGTGTTTCAGCTGCGAGCTGTGGTTCGGGAGGGTCTGGGTGGCCTCGTGTTCGCTGTTGAAATGCAGCAGCAGCAGGCTCTGCTGAGGGGAGAGGCTGTGGCCGGTCAGTCCGCTTGGCTCCCGGGTGACGCCGGTTTGTTCCAGGTGCGAGGGATCATCGCTGGCGTGCCGCAGTTGTTCCTTGCGATCTGCTGCGCTTCGGGAGCTGATGGGGGGCAGCTGGTCAGGGGGCAAAGTGCCGGGCGGATCCGGCCTGGTGTCACGCTGTTGCGTTTGGTGACTCTTTAATTAAAGGTGCTTGCGGGCGCTGGTTTACGGTGAAGGGTGTTGCGGAGCCCCGGGGCTGCCTGGGGCTGTGCTGTGCTGTGTTGTGCTGTGTCCAGCTGCCTGGCTGGTCAGTGCGGGCACTGTCCGAGCAGCTCTGGGTACGGTCCCCGGGTATCTGCTCTTTGCAGTGCCTGTGTCAACATTTGAGGTAGCATGGGAGTGGCTTTTGGAAGATGCCGTCTTGATAAATACCCTTGCCAGAGTGTCTTCCGTGGTTCTGTTCAGCATGGAAAATGAAGCAACACATGGGAAGAACCTTTCTGGTATTTAAGAAAAACAAAGCTTTTTTATAAAAGCTCAAAAGGAGTTGGGTTTTTTTTTTTTTTTCCCTTGTCCCCTCTCACCTTGCCCTGGCCAGGGGTAGGAATGTGTGTGTGTGTGTGTTACTCCTGCTGCTTCACTCGGGCCACAGTGCCCGGTGTTCCCCAAAGAGCTGCTCCTGCTCTTGTGTTTCCTTAGGGGCTGCCAGCTTCTCTTCCTTTGTTGGTTTTAAATCACAGGACTTTAATTGTAAACAAAATGTCAGTTACTCTTCTGTGATCCCGCTGGTGCAGGAGGATACAGATCAGAGGGAAGATGATCGTAGGGGAGGGATGAGCAAAAGGAATGTGTAGTTCCGTAAATAAGGGCTCGTGTGAGCTGTGGATTGCGTCAGGTCCCTTACTGGCATGGGTGTAAGTTTGTCCAGTGCCCGAACTGAAATAAAAGATTCCACCTAAGCTGGTGCTGCTTATAATGTCTCTCAGGCCTCGAGCGGCCTTTGGGATCTGAGCTCCTGCTCTGTGGGGTGCTCTGGCCACGTGGCAGGCCAAAACACTACCCAGAAGAACAACAGGACTCAAAAGTGGATGTTCATTTGTGTTTGAGAAATGACCAGAACGTTTCCCTTATTTTTTTGTTGCTGTGGAGATGTACTTGGGGCCAGAAGTTCTGTAAAGTTAGTAAAGGTCTAAATACAGTTTGTGGAAGTGCCAGTAGTGTGGCCTTTGTTTCGTTTTTTTTTTAAAGATAGACTTAAAAACTAATGGCCTGATAAAGAGTGGTGGGGATGTACAGATTTGGCTCTTCCCCATGGACTGGCCATAAATGAAAGCTCTGCTCTTTCCCAGGGTGGTTTCTGTGGGACTTTTGTAGTGTAAGAATGGATCGCTGCGCCTTAAGAATTTTTTCTGTGGCTATTCTTGGGTAAAAAATTTCTTTTTTTAATGGAAGCATCTCTTTCAACAGTGTTTTCTCCTCGGGCCCAGTTGGAATACTCAGGTGTCAGGAGTACTGCTGCCAACAGATGTGGGATGCTGCTTTGTCCTGGGCTTTCAGTCTTTTCTCCATTGAGCAGTGGGCAAATACATGGAAGACACACCGAGTTATGTTAAAATACGAAATTTGTGAGGTTACCAAGTGCAGTCCTTGATCTTTGTCTTTAAAAAATACCTATCAGGAAAGCCCATGCTTTTCCTGGAACTGCCTCCATCAGAAATGGGATAACAAAGGAGAGTAGTGGGGTTTCAGTCCTGGCACTGCTTGGCCTCGCAGTTGTGCACAGCTGCAGGAGTAATATTGGCTTGGTGGAAACTTTCATTTAGAGACACTCAAAAGGGGATGTGTGCAGACTTCCTGCTGAATTCAGAGCTGGTGTTGTTCCGTAGTGCTCGTGTGAAATTGGAGGTGTTAACGTTATTTTGGAAGCTGTTCCGGTTGGAGGGGTGCTTTGGTGATGGTCTGCTTCGTGCTGACATACTTCTCCTGGAGATAAGTAAGAATTGCATGTTATTTTTGGGGTGAGGCTGGTCGTAAAAGTTTTATCGTTAACCAGGGTGTGGCTGCGAAATTCTCTTGATCTCCTTTAATTTTTCAAGTACTTGAGGATTAAGGGAGCTTTGAAGAAGTAGCATAAAATCAAGTGACTTTGGAAGTTCACGGCATTAAGGGATGATTTCTAACAGGTGACTGTGACAACATTTGTGACTTAACAGGAAAATGAAGGGCAAGGCCGTGTGCTAAGGACAGGCTTCTTGTCCCCTCTGGATTTTGTGTTTTAAGATGAGGAAGAGCCATGAGAGTTCGGCAGCAGCCTCAGGTCCTCACTGAGCGGTACCCGAGTAGTTTGTTGCTCCAGATTTTAAATTTAATAGTAAGGCAAGTCAGCGTGACTGACAGTTTTCCAGCGAGCCAACACGTCCTGCTTGTACAGAAGGAACCGGAGGTGACCCTCGGAACGCCCGGCTCTTCCCCGAGCGTTGCCGCAGCAGCAGCAGCTGCTGTCAGGTGTTGGCCAGAACCGCGGGCTCGTCCCGTTCGGGTTTGGGATGGCTGCTGGCGCTTGCCTGCGGCGGGAGGGCCGGGTGCCTGTGCGCAGCTCTGGTAACCTGAGAGCTGTTTGTGAGTAAACATAAACACGACCCCGAATTCCCGCAGTTCAGCCCCAAGCTTGCTGCCCCGCTTCCTTGGGTGCTTATAAATACCCCTTCAGGCCGGTGCATTTCCCCGAAGTCAGGGGTTTTTATCTTGTTGTCTCCAGGGATAAATAGAGCAGGAAACTTTCCCTGATGTTTCCCATTTGAGAGGCAGGAATGAGCCGTCCCCTGCGACAAGTGAAACACATCAGTAAGAAAGGGCTGTGGCTGTAGGGATGCAGCTCACACCAGACTCACCCGTGAGTCACCGCTGAGATGCCACTTTTAGAAAAAAGGAGAATTTGCTTTCTTGGTGAGGCAGTTCCTTTCTCCTCCCTTCGCAGTTCAGAGGGAAAGTTTCCTTTTTGTTTAGATTTTAATGACCTCATTCCCTCATATGAAACCCCTGTAAATGAAAGCCTTGTTTTCCCCCGGAGTTGTGTTTAACAGGACGCATTCATGGAGAGGAATAATTGCACTTAGCTTGCAAATTCAAGACCGGTAGTTTGTAGGAAACAAATACCACGTTAAAGAGTTTCCCTGCACTAATTGTTTCCATAGTGCAAGCAGCCAAGCAAAGCCTTACTGCTGGAAAGGTATTAATTTAAATAAAAATCAAGCTGTCTAGGGCTAAAGTTATTCTGTCTTCTGTAGTCGTGGGATGTTATTGAGCCTTCTTGCTGGAATCAGCTTTATTTTGGGTAATGAACAGGTTTCTTGCAAGGGGAGGCTTCAATGAGCAGACACGATGTTAATTTCTGCCCTCCACCCTCTTCCGGGTGAAATCACCTGACTTCCCTTGACCAAATCAGTTGCAGTAAAGACCAAAGGGAGGAAATTCACGTGTGTTTGGCCAGTGTCAGGCTTAGAAAACACTGGACCTTTTTCTTGGTGGAAGAGGAACTTATTTCAAATTTCGGACCCAGGTTAGCACTTAGGAAAGTGGCACGTGCTTGTGTTGCTGTTATTCTAAGAAATGAATTGGGAATATGCTGTTTTCTGGTTTGATCTGCTTGCCAGATGAATGTAAGAACTGAATTTGCATCCCAAAAGTCTTTGCTGGTGTTTTTCTCCAGCAGTAACCTGCTTGTTTTGTAAGACTCACCCCATTAAAAAAATTTTTTCTTTTTCTTTTTCTTTTTTTTTTTTTAAACTGGAAAGCAAACGAACCAAAGCCCCACCACAGACTCTCATAAATTCAGTGAAACTCCTCTTCACTTGTGAGGATGGACCCACAATTTAGTACAGAATACTCTGTGGAGTCACTAAAATAGTTTTGTATTGCATTTATTTCGTTCTCTCGTGCTAAATTTGCAGAATGCCTGAAATTCTTGTCCTTCTGCTCTTGTGTAATTGCTCTGTTTGTTCCTCTTTTCAGATATCGTGGATGGAAGTGACCTGAAGCAATTTTTTGACAACAATTATTCTCAAATTTATTTTATATTCTACGAAAACTTCATCACACTGGAAAACAGTTTGAAACAAAAAGGTAAGTGTTAGAGTTCTTCCAGCAGCCGTTGGTCAGCGCTCCGTGACTGCGCTCCAGAGCACTCTGTTAGAGCCTGTCCAGCGATTGCCTAGCCCCCAGTTACCTGTATCTACACGAACAGCTCCATGCAGTGCTGCGTTGGCATTCATTGTTTTCATTTTGCGGCAGCGGGAGAGACAAACTGGGAAATGGCTCTCTGAAACGAGAGCAGCAGTTGGTCAGATTCCTGAGTTCCTTCCAGCATTTCCACACGCGTCCTCTCACCTCGTGCTGGGCTCCCGCAGCTCCCTCTGCTCGCCTGCGGCACGGCTGGAGCAGAGGGAGGCACCGCAGCCGGGCGCAGCTCGCTCTTGGGATGTTAAAGAAAGATGGGAAGCAAACCGAGCGTAGCATCTTTGACTTCAGCTGAGCAGCAGCAGCGCCTTCTTCTGCTGTCTTTTGTTGTATGTTTCTGGCAAGCAATGTTGTTTTGTGTCTTGCAGGGAATAAATCACAGAGGGAGGAGCTGGACTCCATCCTCTTTCTTTTCGAGGTAAGTTTTCCATACCATGCAAATGAGTTTGTGTTTTAAATCTCATTGTCGTTCTGTGCCTACTTGGAGCTTTGCAGCGAGGGGTGAAACCGGGTGCCAGTCACGGTGGTGCGAGGTGAAAGGGGCTTGAAGCTTCAATTTTATCATGCGGGGAGAGTGTTGGTCTAATGAATATGCTGAGTTAAGAGATGTTGTCAAAATGCCTTGGAAATCCAGCAGGAACACCTCTGTCCCGAGGACCTGGGGGGTCGATCCTCTGACAACAAGCCGGGGGTTTCTGTAGACCTTGGGAACATGTGATCAGGAGTTGCACTGACTCTGTTGGGCTAAAGCTCCCAAAAGGTCTGCTCTCTGTTGTTTCTTTCCTGTTTTAATCAAACAAGGGTTTGCTCCTGTGCTTTCTGGGGGGCCAGCTCAGGACAGCAGCACCGTTCCCCTGCTCTGTGTCGGTGTGAAGTTGGGCGCTGTGTTTGTCCTGAACGGGCCGCAGCAGGAGGCTGGGCTCTGCTCCCCTCACCTGGAGGCATCTGTTAGGATTGCGGTGTTTGGTCTTGCAGCACAAGGGAAACGAGAGCATAGGAGTTGTCAGCTACTGCACATCAGTTTGACCTGACTGTGTGAAATGCTAATTCGCTAATTTTGGGGGATTTTTTAATGCGGTGTAACATCTTTTGCTTCCAGAAGCTTATCCTTTCCTCCTCCCCAGCCATCAGAGCATTGGGAGTGGCTGGGGAGGAAATGTTACCTAGGTAACTTTTGCATAATCAAATTAGGATTGCTTTAATTTAAACGAGAGTGTAGTCCAGGATAGATCATTTTCCAAGGTACCTCTTTGATTGGAGTCATTACATAAATGTATTTGGATGTGAGAAAATATCACAGGACTGGATGAAGGCCTGACACATAAAAATGTTCTTACAATGCACACTGAAATTCTTAGCATAGGCTCTGCCTGTCTCTAGTCAGAATGCACTGGCACCTTTATTTACAATTTTTTGGCAATTACAAGGTATGTAGTTGGCCAGATTTATCTCTTAAGGTTGAACAAGCGCTTATCATCTATTGATTTATTTCCATTTCTCTCTTATTTCTTTCTGTGTTGTTCTAACTGCTATCTTTTTACTTGAGTATTGCATCATAGAAATGTAATCTTCTTTATGTTTGGGGGTTTTTTTGGTAGGAGGAAACCCCTCAGACTTTCAGTGGGACTCTAGAAATCAAAGTTAAAACAAAGGTTAATTGTTCTCCACTCCTCCACTCCCTCTAAAAGACCCCCAAACCCTCTGAAGTATGTGGCTCCATGGTTTTGCATTAATGAGTAGTTTGTAGTTGGAATGGTATTTGTAATGATGAGAAGAATGATGCTGTTTAGCCTAATGTGCCTGTAGTGGGAGGAATGGCCATGAAAACGATGATGACGTGGAATCCTGGGGTTCTGTGATCTCAAATTCTCACTCTGATGTCTCCCTTTTCCTCCTCTCCCTCGTTCCCCTCTCTGTGAGACTGCGTTTTCACGCTGAAATCTGAGCCGTGCTTTCTGCTCCTTGTGACATTAGTACGGGTCTGCTGTAGGGTTGTGCCCGAGGCAGTGTCAAAGAACACGAGCTCATAAATCTGCCAGGACTGTCTGAGGCAGGAGAAACTCTTCCTTCTCCTCCTCGGTCCCTGGCCCAGCAGAGAACGTGTCACCGTGTAAGTGAGCAGGGCTGTGCAAGTTAATGGCAGCTCATCAATACACTGGGGCCCTGAATAAGGGATGGAATTCCTGTGCCCGTGCCGTTGAATGGGAAATAGCTAATGCTCGCTCACCTGGGTGGAGGGAATAACTGCGCGCTCCTGGGCTTTAGGAGCGGGTGCCTAGTGACCACCCCTTAATACTCCTTAAAAACATTGGGAGAACCTGCTGTGTGAAGGAGAAAAAAATCCATGGTGGTGTCTGAACCAGGGGGTGCTTGGGGTCCCGGTGGAGGGGAGCTGTGCGACAGCCTGGTCACCCTCAGCTCCGGGGGAGAGGACGTCCTTGAAGCGTTTGTGCGGAATTCGGAGCGGTTCCCCTCGTGGTGGGCATCTGCTGGAGTGATTGTGCATCTATAGTCTGTGGATAGCTGACCCCGGGTGAGTTATGCACGGGAGGAGAACAGCCCAAGAGCCTCAGCACAGGACAGGGAGGCAGAAATGCTGAGGGATGCAGCATTCGTACTCTAAGCCATAGGCAACAAAACTAATTGATTGTTAAGCTTTCCGTATTTAATCTGATGTCAGCGTGAGCCAGGGGGCTGCTGCATTTTCTTCTAATTAGCTAAATAGGTAGTTACGTAGGATTAACAAATCCTGAGTCCCGGTGCTGAGGGTTAACAGCTTAAAAACCAATAAAAATATTTACGAGGGAATTGCCTTTGCCTTTCCTGGAGGTTCGGTGGGATTGTGCCGCTGTTGTGGAGTGACACCTAGCGTGTGTATTGGGCAACGAAGGCTCTTCCCACAAATCCTCTGGAAACTGGCTTTGCTTGGTTGTAATTTGTGGAAGTTTTAGTTTCACACGCCATCTACACAGCTTGGCCACTCAGCAACAACATCGAGTAGCATGTTACTCAAAGAAGAAATGTTAACCAGGAAGGAGGAATGTGAAGGGTTAACAGTTACAGTTAATACTGCAGAATGCTTGGATCTGACTCTGTAAGGTGCTTTGGCCTTGTCTTTTCCCAAATAGGCATTTGTGAAGTGGTACTGCAGCTGTACTGTTATTTTTCCCCTGTTTCAGCTAAAAAGCCCAAAATTATATGGCACAAGTTTTTTTTTTTCCTGCTGGGGCTTGGCTCTCTCTATCTGCAGTGCATTTGCAGAACAGTTGCTGTTGTTCCTTGTGTCCCTGTTCCCTGGGATTCGAGGGCAGCTCTGAGCCCTGTGTGTCACAGACCTCCCAGAAGGTGCACCGTGTTTGCGTCCATTTTCTGGGTCCAGCAGCAGTGCTGTGCCATCATTTGGTTGTGAAAGTTCAGGGGGTTTTTGGGGTTTTTTTTAGTAATAAAGTAGTTTCTTCTTTCTTGCAGCATTAGGTACTGATTCCTCTGACACTGGGTTTTTAATCTCTAATGAAGTAAAAGCAGACTGATGGTTTTGGTGTAATGCATAGATTAGTTTCTTCTCATTCTCTATAGTTTTTCTCTGTCAGTTAAGAACAGGCACATCTGTCCTGCTGATGGTGTCATAAAATTCATTCCACTGATGTAACATGTTCACTGGATGAAGTGTTTTGCACTCAGAATTTTTCAGATGTAGAAAAGCTTCCCAAAGTCTGTGTTTTGTGTGGAGTTCGTGTTTCCTTGAGCCCGGTGCAGATGTGAGCAGGCTCAGTAGAGTAACAAAGGGGCTTTTTTGTTTATAGCAGTGAAGGTGCTTATAGCTCTACTTTTCTACACGTAGAAAATTACTTTTTGAACCATTTACAGTTTGTTCTCCTGTGGTTCTGATAATGTTGCTGCTATTCTTACAGCATTCTGTGGTAAATTCTAGCTCTGTGTTTCACATATCCGACTTCAGAGATCTTACCGTTTCTTGTTATGCCTGGGGCAGTGATAAGTGCCCTGTGTGCTTTGGGCAGACGTTTTCCCTCAACAAATAACTGTAAATAATTTATTAATGCAATAAATGGAGTATCCCTTCATTGAGATTGAACTGCTGCAGGCGCACTGACTCCGCTGGCCTCTTGGCTCATCCGAGTCTGCGAATAGGAGCTGGAAAATTTCTGGATTGCTGCAGGTTTTGGTAGTTGAACACTCTGAAACCGCCAGCAGCACTTGAGCACAGAGGCCTGGGAGAGCTCTTCTGCCTTGACTTGGCTTACGGTAGATCCACCTGCCACTGTCTCCTAGGAATTCCCAATCCATTCCCCTGGAAGGGGCGTGACTCCAGGCTTGCCATTGCCACTGCCCCCGGTTGTGCCTCCAGGAGTGGGTTGGCTCAGCAGGGGCACCTTTGGTGTGGCTGTCGTTAACCGGAGACTGGGCTGGCACAGAATGGCAGCGGAGCTGGAGAACATCCCGTGGGATCTCCTGTTGGTTTGGTCCCAACCTCCGCTTTCCCTGTGTCCTGCTGCAGGACAGCCAGCACGCAGCGATAGGCACAGAGCTGCCAGTCACAGCACGCTTCAAGGAGGGGGGCGAAAAGAAAAGGCTTTCTGAAAGAAATAGCAGTTTTGGTTAAGTCAGAGCGAGTCTGTCGAAATACAAACCTTGCTGGTTTTTGTTTTACTTCGATGAAAGACACAGATACAGCTTTCAGAAAGCAGCATCCTGTGTAAACTAAGATTTAAACTTAACATTATTCCTAGTCATGCAGGAAGTCCAAACAAAAAAGAACTATGGATAATCAGTTAAAAGAACTGACAGATACCCTGATGTGTTGATCAGTAGTAATACCTAATTTCTATTTCAAGTGTGCTGTAATGGATTACCATATAGATGCAGCAAAGCACTGAGCATTAAATAGATCTATGTGTTTTCTCAAAAAGCAATATTATTTCGCACTGTGGGGTTTCTTAAAATATTTCTTATTAGTGTAGTGTGAAACTAGGAACAAGATGTCAATAGCCAGCTCGGATTCACAGCGGTGTGGCTGCCAGCCTGGGCTGGAGGGGAAGAGACTGTCATTTGTTTTGTAGCAATAGCGATGCACGTTCTTCAGTGCATCGGGGGTGGGCATGCTGTACGGAACGTCGCCGGAAATGTGAAGTTGGGAGGGGAACAACTGGAGCTTGTTCGTGACTTGTGCGGCCTCGTGTCACACAGAAAAATCCCCCTTGGGAGTCGTGCCAGTGGGGCTGGGGGCTAACTTGTAACCTTGAGAAATTTATATTTAGCGGTGTAGGCTTTGGACACGGGTGACTTGTCTTTGCGTTGCGGGAGCAGGCGTGGGCTCTGCGTTTACATTGCCCACGGAGGCTCTGCTGCTGCAGTGCTGTGCTGTCTGCAGCACGGGAGGGGGACACGGGCTGCTTTTTTAGAAGGCCTGGTTGCTGTGGGGTAGGGACCGTGCAGGGGATTGGTCAGGTCTTCTCGTTTTTTCAGCATACACGTTATTTCTTGTTCTCCTGGCTTTGAGATGCTGTAAAGGAGAGCACAGGAGAAATGACTGAAGTGTCTGCATTTTTGCTGTGTGAAAAGATTTGGGGATGTGGGAGCTTTCCTCAGACAGGAACTTTGGTCCTCTTACTGATGGCTCAGCCCCTTGAATTGTTTTGATTCAGTCACCTGGCAAGGTGTTGGGTTCTGTTTTGTAAAGAGAAAAGAACAGTAGGCATGTTGTTTTCTACCCCAGCCCCCCAGTTCTGTGCGGTTTAGGGTTTAGGCTTGCCTTTCCTGCTTGTTGTTGACCTCTCCAGCAGCATTTGTTTTCCTGGTGTTCCCTGGATACAGCCTAAAGTTCACTAACGCTCGGTTGTTACCAAATTCTTCTTTAAGGGGGTCTTTATTTTGGGGCTTTGCACCTTCTACCAGTCCACGTGGCTCCCACCTTGTCACAGCTCACTTTCTGGAAGGGAACTTCGTCTTCAAATTTAGGTGGAGCTGTGCAACAGACTAAAACAATGGGAGCAAAATACACGGGTTTTGTCTGTTTTTCCACGATAAATGTGCCAGCGTGTGGAGTTTCATCCCTGCAGGGTGTTGTGTGACACCTGAATCCAGCCCGGTTTTTGTTGCTGGTTTGCCATAGGGTTTTGTTTCCTGGAGCTTGTCCTCGCACACCTCGGGCACAGGGCTTGTGGTGAGCCTGGGCACAGACCCAGCTCCCACGCGGAGTTCCTGGGTTAGGTTAGAAGCGCTCCTGGGTTAGCTTAGAGCTCCTTGGTGCCCTGTGCCAAGTTAAGTAATGATTAATGTCAGAAATAGTCTGGAGGAGTGGTGGGCTGCCAGTGTTCTAATGTTCAGATGGATAATGGTAGCTCTTTGTCCATGGACCCTGCAATCTGATTGGCAGAAACCTGGTGCTTAACTAACAGGTAGAGCCCTGCTGTGGGTCATGGCCTCACTTCTAGCCAGTCAGATCCCTCATCCCAAGCATTCTTCCTGCCCACGGACCGGGAGCTCGACCTCTGGACCCTCTGTTCCTGGGGTCCTGCTGTCGCAGTGAGCTGGGGGAGTGACGCTGAAAAAAATAGGAGGAACATGGAAAAGGGGCATGCCTGCTTTACGTTTTTATTCTGGTTAGCCTTTTAGAAATGCTAAATACTGTGTGGGAGCACTTGCTATGGTGAAGGTGTGCAGGAGGACCAGCCTGTCTGTGACCTGAGGTCCAGCTCCCTCTGTCCGTGAACTTGTCATGACTTCCATCTTCTGCCATGGAGAAAGGAATGTTCCATTTCCAAAAAGACTATTTTGAGTGTTGTATATAATCTCTGAAGCCCTTTATTGTCGGAAACAAGAGGTCTGTCCTGCTCCACGTCCCGAGCACATGCTCTGGCAGCAGTGCTGGCTCGTGTCGCCTGGCTCCCAGGGGTGGCCCACAGTGCCAGTTACTTTCTGGGCTGTGATGCTGTTTGTTTTGTGTGCAGAACACCCCCAAACTGTTGCTTAAGTGACTTATCATCCATTTGCATCCTGCATGTGGTGTTGCTGAGAACTTAACGGCGCTTTGCTGCCCAGGAATTCGTGCCAGTGATTTTGTTTGATAGTTGCAAGGAGGAGCTCTGACCATCAGTCATTTATGACACTGTTTAATTTCACTTGATTTCCAAAAGTAAATGTTTAAAACTGGTTTCCTGTTTAAATATGTCTTCCTAATTCCTTATTTCAATGCCTGCAAAGCCCGGGGATTATTGGCTGAGTGCTTTATGAACTGCCCGTGCTGGGGATTCAATTAGTCTGGCTGCGCGTAATTTGGCGCGGGCGCAGCGAGCCGCTGCAAGCACAGGTAGAGGAGCTCTGAGGAGCAGGAGCTGCCCCGCTGTTCCCTGTGCCTCAGCCGGGGAGTGGAGCCTGGCAGCCGGGGGAAACACTGACCTGAGCCGCAGCAGGAGTCGTGGCGGGCGCTGCAGAGAGTGCCAGCCCCAGGCGGCTGCTCGGACGCGTGTGAGCCCTTCCGCAGCAGGCCGGGGGAAAGGAAAGGGCTTCAGATCTGCCTCGTGGTGCGCGTTCAGGAGCGCTCCGAGCGTCCTTCTCCGCAGCCAGAGGAAAGTAGTGGACACGAGTCCTTGCCAGGATAGGTATTTGCTTTTCTGTTTTGTCCCCTGTGCACGTGTTCCCCTTTCATTTGTGTCCTGTGTATTCGTTTCTCTGCATCCTCCGATGAGCCGGTTTCATGACGGAAAATTTGACTGGTTTTGTTTCCTGCAGAAAATATTGCAGCTACTACCCGAGAGGATTTTTTATCGATGGCATTTTCGCAGCATAGGTAAGAAGAAACGGTTTAATACAAAAAAATACAAACTTTCTAGTAGCTTTTTTGGGATTGGTTGTTCTCTTAATGGGCGATCTGCCTTTGAGAGTGGAATTATGAATGTGTGGTATTTGTGCCAGCGTGGCCCCAGCTGTCTTTCCCAGATTCTCGTGAAATGGAGGATTTTCCCAGCGTCCCGTTAGAATATGGCCTTGGCCATGACAGACACAAGGTAGCCATGGGTGGCCTCCTCAGACCAAGACTGACTGTTCTTTCCCCAAGCTCCGATGGTATTGGAGCTTCTGGAAGGAGGGAAGGAATAGGAGAGGAGTCTGGCAGAGAGCCGTCTTGGATGGCCAGAGCACCTTGAAATCCAATGGAGTGGTTTAGCTCCATAATTTCCTCAGAATCAGATGCCTTGGATTCATCACTGCTTTTAAAATTCTGCTTCCAAATGCCACCAATGTGGTACCAATGGGTTTTTATGTTGCTTATTAAAATTTTGGGGGGGGTTCTCTTCCTTTCAAGTAGGACTTTTTTGTTGTGGTTGGGGTTGGTTTGCAGCACCGTCTGACTGGCTGCCATGTTTGTCATCAGAACAAGGAATTGCTGTTGCAGAAGAACAATGAGCGGAAGCTAAAGGTCAAGGGAAGGGCTGTTGTCACATTTCCACTCAGCACTGACATAAGTAAGAGGAGGCATCTGCCTGGCCACTTCACAGCAGTTCAGCTGAACTAGTCCAGGCCAAATTGGTTCCAGTCAGTTGCTTTGTAGCTGACATATTCTTTATGCTGCTATTGAGTGGTCATTGTGGTGGGATAATTTTTTATCTGTGTCCAAAAAAGGACGTACAGAATTCGGCAGAGCATTTATTTACAGCTCTGCCTTGCGATTTCCTTTTGCTTAATGTTCATAGGTGTTCATACGTGTTTCCTGTATGTGTTAGTAATTCCCATTCAATCCTGTGAAATGGTGAGATCTTGAGGAGGAATGTACATCATTCGCAGATCTTGCTACTAACGAAAATAATTTGAGGCGTGGTCCTCTGACGAAACCCACAGTACCCCACTGGAAAGATGCATCATGGCTAATCTTGGGCAGTGGTGATCGTAACTAGATTCAGTTGGGGCTTTCCCCCCATAGCTGTGTTAAACCCCAGAGTAAATGGCATTAAAGTAGCCTTTCATGGAATGTTTTTGAAAACATTGTTGTGGGAAGTGTCTGAGAGTGTCTACTTAATTTTCCTGATCCAGGGTCGATTCTGAAGAAGCTTCTGCACACTGGAAATTCTCTCAAGGTATTGCATCGGTGTTTTCATATTCCGTTTCACTTTATGAAGTATATTACTTTGCACCTTTCCAGTGTCTGTGTTTTTCAGATTGTTAGACTTTGTAATTTTTTCTTACTCACCTTCCAACCAGAAGTTTTATTAATGCCATCCTCGATTATTTGGGTATTTGTTTTCAGTCATTTTTCTGCTCTAGTGACCTTTGTAAAGTTACCTGACGAAGGTATAAGTAGATAATGCTTAATATCTAGTTTTTTCAGCTCTCTCTGGCATTAAAGCTAGGATTATATTAATAATGTGAGTACCCTTGGTATGATGGCAAGACTTTGCAGCACCTAGCTGGGATGAAAGCACTCGCCCTGCCTGCTGTGAACTATTTGTCCGCATTACGGCACTTACAGAGCTGTTTTGCTGCCTTTTCCCCCAAATCCACGCCCTTGCAGCTCAGATGCGAAGGCATCCGCCTGTTCCTGCTGTGGCTCCAAGCCCTGCAGACCAACTGCGCCGAGGAGCAGATCCTGATGTTCGCCTGCCTGGTGCCCGGCTTTCCCCCGCTGCCGTCGTCGCGCGGGCCCTGCACCCTGGAGAGCCTGGTCAGCCCTCCGGCCGCGCCCGACGGTGAGCGGCTCCCGGGGCTCTCCGGGGGGGAGGTGGCTGTCCTGGCGTCCCGAGCCGTCCGCGGCGTGTCCGGCTCCGGAGCCGCTCGATGCTGTCCCTCTGAGCGGCCGGGGTTTGCTGTTTGGCGCTCGGGTGGTTTTGATTCGGATGCAGCAGTATAGGAGCATTTTGCTGCCAGCTAAGCAGGGGTGGAGGTTTCCACCTCGTTGGTTCCCCTGCCGGTGCCAGCCCTTCCAAGCCCCCAGGGATCTGGTGCAGTCCTCCATGGGATGTGCTAGGACTTTGGGCATCCGAGCAGCTTGGTAGTGCACTAATGGGTGTTTCCAAATCAGTCCTTTATATAAAATATCTTCTTATCTCACTGCTTTCATGTGTGCTATGATTAAAATATTTGGTTTTAGCCAAGATTTTTCCAGAAGAAATAACGCCGCTTTTGCCAGCTGTCTCTGGAGAGAAAATTGCTGAAGACCAAACCTGCTATTTTCTTCAGCTCCTGTTAAAATACATGGTAATTCAGGTGAGGAGGACGTGTGTTTGTAACCGCTCGTATTTGGGGCAGGAAATTAAGCCTACACTTAGTCTGTGTGGAGCTGGGCTTACCCTTCCCCAGCACTTCTTTTACTCTTGTTTTTAAATGGAAAATCATCCCAAAGGTTATTTCCTCATGCCATTTTTGGTGAAAATAAGAAGTTTGTCCCACTTTTGTGATAAGAATTAATGAACGTTATCCAAACTTGCAGAGTGACTGAATATTTTATGTACTCGTGATTGCATTTAGAAAATTGGTGTGGGGTGAAGCTTCAATTTGTTCTCTTTGGGCACACACCTAGATGAAAAGAAATGTAAAGGACCACTGGAGGAGGAGATAGAGAGATGGCTTCTGAGATGCTTTTAAAAGGATGCAAGTAACATGTACATAAAATTTAATTAGAAGTAGATCAGATGAATCTGTGCAGGAAATAAATTAAGATAATGTATATATTTAAAAAGTACAAATTAAGCAACATTTGAAATAAAGTGGAAGCTGTGCAGACAATGAACATTAAAGAGCTTGGTATTAAAAAAAGATAAATCATAATTAAATGCTTTGAGATACACTTTTCAGTATGAAAAGGCAAGACCAAAATAGTGTTTGGAAGGGGTTTTGTCATCTTGAATAAACGCTTTATTTTTAAAAGTGGCTGTATGAAATTATCAGCTTCCTCCACAGCACCCTTTGTTTTACATATCAGAGTCTCCCAACGCTTCAGTTAAAAATAGGATTTCACTCTTCTTTTTATACTCTTTTTACGTGTTCGGGATCTAAACAGACCTGCTTGCACTGTAAATCCCATTGCACAGTGGTTCCAGTGTTTGTTTGTTTGTGTTTAGTGTGATGAGGAAGATATTTATAATAAAAGTATAGCTCAGAGTAACTTTGTCAAAACGTAGGAAGCCAATTTACCGAAAGCAGAGTATGACAGTTCCTGTCCTTCCCCGATTGGAAGAGCGCAAACCCGCCGGTTTCCACTGAGCTCGCTGTCTTTGGGGCGCTGCTTTATTCCTTACGTTCTTACTGCGGTTTGCAAAGGTGGTTTTTGTTGCTGTGCTGGTTTTCCACCTCTTGCTGAAGTGAGGTTTCTCGGTTTTTGTGTTCAGGGTGAAACAATTGTCAGTGTAACACGTTAACTTGAAGCTTTTTGTTTGTTTCTCTTAAACTCCTGACAAAGGCTGCAAGCTTGGAGTGGAAGAACAAGGAGAACCAAGACACTGGGTTTAAGTTCCTCTTTACCTTGTTCAGAAAATACTATCTTCCTCACTTGTTCCCATCTTTTACAAAGCTAACCAACCTCTACAAACCTGTGCTTGGTAAGTGGTGGGTCTTGCCTTTGAAGTAGAAAAAGCCAGAGCCCGCTCTTGGCAGCATCTCTGTTGCCTGCTGGTGTGCTGCTGCAGGTCTGTGGGATGGGGGATTTTTTCCTCCCCAGTTCCATGTAAAATTACCTTACGCTGTAGCAGGAGTGGTTCTCTGCTTCAGCTTTTGCCCTTCCTTTTGCAGCCCTTCTCTTTTGCTTTCCTTTGTTTTGAGCGATACAAGTGATAGCCTCAGGGAAGGTCTGTGCTGTTATGCTCTCCTGAAGAGAGATAAAGTTAGGATAGAATACAAGCGTTAATACAGTAAAAGCAGTCAGTCACTGCATCTGTTACTTCTTGGGTGATGTGCTTGGTGCATTTAGCCCGAGTTGGGAAGCAGTTGCTAAGATTCCACTTTGTTTCTCCCTTCCTTTTTGTCCCACCAGACATCCCCGATATCAGGCCGAGGCCGGTGTACGTCACTGCAACACGGAACAACGAAAGTGTCTACTGCACAAAAATCCCCTACATGGCAGCTCGAGTTGTTTTTATCAAGTGGCTCGTTACCTTCTTCCTCGAGAAGAAGTATTTAACTGCTGTTCAGAATACAAAAAACGGAGAAGAAGTGCTGCCTAAAATTATTCAGGTGGGCTTTAAAGTTTACCTCTCTCCTTGCATACGTGCTGACCTTGCAAGTGATCTCACTGTGCTGACAGCTGAAGCATAAGGAAATGCTACCCCATAGTGAATAAATTACATAGCTGCTTTATTTGCTTTTCTTTTTCATTGAAGGAGGAGGAAATATCCAAGGAAAACATTTCAGTAATTCACTAGAAGTTTTTTTTCTGCCCCCCCCATATAACTTGTTGCATTACCGGCTTCAGCAGTATTATATTTAGACTCTTGGGATTTACTCTGTGAGCTGTCATACTGGGTGGTTCCATGGACCATTTCCCAGCAACATCAAAGGCTGCTTTGTTTTCCTCTCGGTTGCAGCAGCTGTTTACAATGAGATATTAGAGGAATATTTTGTTTATAAGCTCCTGGTTGAGACTTCTCTAGAATTAGGTGCCTCACAATGAATTTTATAAATTGATGCTTTTGAGACACTCTCCAGCTTCCCGTTAAGAATTTAGAGTCAATGTCAGCTTACATTCTGTCTTGAACCATAGGTGAGTGTCAGCTGTGGGCTCAGCTCAGCAGAGAAGCAGCACAGTTTGAGAGCTTGCAGAATACACGCAGTGCCAGAGCAAAACCTGGCAAAAAGTTGTCGGGCACAATAATGTTCTACGATCCATCTTTTCCCCAAAAAATTTGTCTCCACTGTGTCTGTGCCTTCCTCCACACTCTTAGTGTGGAGTGAACAATCCTGGCAGTTGTGTGCTGTAAGGAAGCGTAAAGGCAGATTCCTTCTTGGGTCGAGCAGTAGGCTGCAATTTGCCGTGCCTGGCTGCTGGGGCCGCACTGCTGTGCCAGGCGGGGTACCCCGCGCGGCGTGTCAGAGCCCCCGAGGCGTGGTGGGCGCTGCTGCAGCGGGTCTGGGTGCTGCATTACGGGGTCTGGGTGCTGCGTTACGGGGTCTGGGTGCTGCGTTACGGGGTCTGTGCTGTGCCGTGCAGACGGTCGGCGTGAGCCAGGAGAAGAGCACCGAGCTGGAGGGCGGCGCGGCGCCCGCGGGCGAGCAGGACCGGAGCCACTCCAACAGCAGCACCCTGTCCGACAGGCGCCTCAGCAACTCCAGCCTCTGCAGCATCGAGGAGCAGCACCGCAGCGTCTTCGAGATGGTGCAGAGGATCCTCCTCTCTACGCGGGGATACGTCAACTTCGTCAACGAGGTGTTCCGGCAGGTCCGTGCCCGGGGCTGCTTGCCGCCAGGGTTTTTATTTCCGACGGGGATGGGTGGTTGTGAGAGACACCGTGGGGGTCTGGTAACCGGGCCAGCTTTTAGCTTGGGCTCCTTCCTGGCTCTAGTTTAGCGATCAGATAATGGAATTGTTGTGGAACTGAAGCTTGCTGCTTCAGGTGGCGGTGTGGGTGGTGGGTGTGTGTGTATGCACCGCGTGTCCTAGGTAGAGTGAAATCTCTGAAAACTTTCCATTTTAGGCTTTTTTGTTGCCGCCTTCTGATATATCCGCAACACGGAAGGTGGTTAAAGTGTATCAGAAGTGGATACTGCAGGAGAAACCCGTGTTCATGGAGGAGCCAGACAAAAAGGAGGACAGCCAGGACGCTGTTGCTCCCTTGGAAGACTCCTCAGTGCAAACAGACGGTAAACATGTATGGTATCCCTGTTCCTTACTTTGCTCTGTCCACTGCAATATGGGGCTTTCCACCTCACTGTGTAGAGGAGTAACAATTAAAAAGTGTGTGGGCAATAAAGGTTAAGAAATGCTTTTATTTAAGGGCTCACAACTGAAATAGTTATTGAGCATCCGGCAGGACTTAAACGGGGAAGGTTTGCAGCTGGTTTGGGAAACATCAGTTGTGGTTATTCTCTGCCTGCAAAATACGACAGCAGGAGCTTCAGGGAAGAAACTCTGACAGGTTCTGTGGTGCTGAAATTGACTGTCTGCCGGCCTAAGGCACGGAGAACTGTTTCATTTTGGTGGTGCTTAAAAATTTGACAGTATGTATTAATTCGTGCATACTGGATGAAACATTTGGAACTGGACACTTTCCTTACTCTAGGAAATGAAAGTGTAGATACACCGCACATCATCTTTTAATACCCTGTTTTGAACCATCAGCAAGGGTTCTTTGACACTCTTGATGCTGTTTAAAGGGAAGTTTTCTAGTACTGAGGAAGATGTTTGATTTGTAAAACAGTGAGAATTACAAGGTTTTTTACTTTATTTCCTAGAGAATTTATAGTTTTGCCAGACTTAAATTCAAGCGTTACTACAAGCAGTTACTACAAAAAGTGGTGTAAGACATTTTAAGTCACGTACTTCCTAAAACTTCAGTGGGCCTTTAAATTCCACGTTTGGAAATTAAGAAGCAATAGACAGGAATTCCCTTCGGGAGTGAACGTATGCGGCGATAATTCCCTCATTTTTGCTGCTGGCCTCAGGGATGGTTTTGTCTCAGTCTGGGTGCGTTCCTTTCTGCCCTGTCACTAACCGGGCTGTGTTTGGCAGCTTTCCTCGGAGGCCTCCGGGCACAAGCGCTCCTCCAGCTGGGGCAGGACCTACTCCTTCACCAGCGCCGTCAGCAGGGGCTGCGTGCTGGAAGACGAGGACAGGGATGTGAAAGCTGGTGCCCAGGCTGCGCTGCAGGTGTGCTGGGGGGGAGCGAGGGGGACACGCTGTGACCTACCTGGTCACGGAACTTATGCTGCAAATTCTGTTACAATCTCCCAGGTGGAGGAAAAGAACTACCAGGGCTTGATTGGTTTTGTAAGGCGCAACTTGGACTTCGTGTATCACTCTAAAACATGCATGTCAAACCACGTGACCGCATCTTAAAGCCAGATATCCATATTTTAACGTGGGAAGGTTAATTTCTTTTCCTACTGCAGGTACTAGGAATTAATCAGAAACCATGCATTTAGTTTTGCCAAGCTTCATTTATTGAAAATACTGGTGGCTGTTTAAGTATATGATGGCAGGAAATGAGTGGCTGTAGGAATGTCCTCTTTCCTGCCCAAGCAGAAGAGACACCCACAGACCCCGTACTGAGCCTTGGTGGGTCTGCGATGCCACCTGGCTGCTTGCTGGAATAACACGGGAAAATAAAGTGATGGGTAAAACCAGACACTTGCCCTAAGGACAGGGAAAGGTTTAACTACAGGAGCATGAGGGTTTTGTTGTGAGTCTCGGCCTGTTTTCGTTTCTAACACTGTGCAAATGGACTGTCAATGCCTCTGTCGAAGGTATTCCTGACAAACTCGGCGAATGTTTTCCTGCTGGAGCCGTGCACTGAGGTCCCTGTGCTGCTGAAGGAGCAAGTGGATGCTTGCAAAGCTGTTCTCAGCATCTTCAGGCGCATGATAATGGAGCTGTCAATGAACAGAAGGACGTGGTAAGATTAGTAGGGCATCATTTAAGAGAAACAGTTTTTGCAGTCCGCAGCCACCTAAGGTGTTTTGCACGTGATCTGTAAAGTCTGAAGTCTGGCCTCGTTCTCAATAAATAAGGCTTGCTAGAGGACAATGAGCGGTGCACTAACAGAACACGTTTTGTTTTGGATCAGGGAACAGATGCTGCAGGTACTCCTCAGAATAACAGAAGCTGTGATGCAGAAGCCAAAAGAGAACCAGCCAAAGGACACATTTGCTCAGAGCATGGCGGGGCTGCTGTTCCGAGTGAGTGAGTGGGGCTGCTTGGTCTGTTCTGGCACAAGTGCCCGCAGTTTCAGTCGAGTACTGTGAAACCTGCTTGTGTTACTGTGGAGGAGGGGTTTTTCCTGTTTTGCTAGTAATTGTTTTGTAAACTGTTCCTAGCGGAGGGGGAGCTGGGTTTGCCCCGCTCTTCAGGGCTCCGTTACAAAGCCTGGTAGCACAGGCAGGCATGGCCTCTGTGGGATATTTTCAGTGAGTGTCTCTAGAGTGTAAGATTCAAGTAACTGTTTTCCTAAAAGTCCAGGTGGCAAATCAGAACTGAGTCATGCTGAGGGAGAGAGACATTTATGCTTCCTGCTGTACTTCCAGCCTGGACAGCGTAACTGGGCATGTAGCACCGCCCCAGAGCTCGGTCCCTGCTGCTGTTCTGTGGGTGTGGGACAGCTCTTCATTCATTGCGCTGTTGCTGTACAGCCTGTTAACATTTAGACAGCCTGAAATATTTCTAGATTTCCTTCAGTAACTTTGGCCACTTCTATTCCTGGGAGTGTTTTTTGAAGGATAATAGCGCTGCACATCAGCTGTGCCTCACCAAGAGCCCGTGCTGATGTGCGAGTCGGAGCCGGCTCCGTCGGTGTGTGGGCTGGGCTTGGCATGCTGAACTCATCTTGTCAGACCTGCCCGAGCTGCCACTGGTGTCTCTTCCCTCAGACCCTCATTGTGGCTTGGATCAGAGCAAACCTGAGCGTGTACATCTCTCGGGAGCTGTGGGATGAGCTGCTCAGTGTCCTGTCCGCCCTGACGGACTGGGAGGAGCTCATCAACGAGTGGGCCAACATCATGGACTCCCTGACAGCAGTCCTGGCCAGGACCGTGTACGGCGTGGAGATGACAAACCTGCCCCTGGACAAGCTCAGTGAGCAGAAGGAAAAAAAGCAGAGAGGCAAAGGTTAGTCTTTGTGCTTCAGTGCTTTTTGTATTGAGGCAGTTAAATATCCAAGCTTAAGCTTAAAAATTAATGTAACATTAAACACTGCTTAATCTGCTCTTAGAACCTGTTTAATCAAATGTGAAGCACTTTGGGTTTGTGTATTGTCGTCCTTCACTGGGGAGGAGAGGTGGGTTGGGGTCAGGCTGTTTGGCAGGCTGGGGTCAGCACCTACAGTCAGTGCTTTCTGGGAAGCAGAAGTGAGACGTGGTTCCTGTGCTGTAGGCTGACACAGGCAACTCTGAAAATTCCTTTGCGTGTGTTTTTGGTAAGGTTTCTAATTTACAGTATTTTAGCTGCTCTTACATTGAAATCGATGTGTGTGGTGAAGCACCAGTTGGTTTTCATTAATAGTAGAGGTTAATCTGTGTGGTTTAAAGTATTAATATTTGTCATGTCCGAGTCCATTCGTACTTCAGCAAAAATACGTGCCAAAGCGTCCAGTGCCGGAAAATTTTGTGTTCTTCATCTCCAGGTGGTGTTCTGGAGCCTCAGAAGACAGCTGTAGTAGGAAGATCTTTTTCATTAAGCTGGAAAAGTCATCCTGAAGTTGTGGAGCCGATGAGATTCAGAAGTGCCACAACCTCTGGGGCCCCAGGAGTGGAGAAAGCAAGAAATATCGTCCGTCAGAGAGCCACAGGTTAGACCACAGCTAAGTGCTCTGGTACCCAAACACGCAGTCACACGCGGGCTTTAAATCTGCCTTTGAGGGATGGCTGCTGCCAAAAGCAACTTAATTATTAACTGCCCCATCAGAGAGGTTGCATGTCCGTGTTTGGAATGTCTTGGCCGGTGTGAATCACAGAGTCAAGGTCCTTTGGGAAAGTCTGTACGTAAGCTTTTAGCTACAGGACACCGAATTGCGAGTTAAACCTGTGCACATTAGGGGCTTTTCTAGAGAAGTACGTTGCTATTTTTATTGGTTCCTAAGAAAGCATCTGCTGCTGGCAGGCACATAACAGATACTGATACAACTATTTCCTGGGAGCACAGGATAAACCAGGCGTTTAGTAAATAATTTTATCCTTTTATAGTCACTTTGTTTGCTCTCTTTTTCTTGGCATGATGAAATTTTTCTCTCACGTTTGCTTCTGGAGAGAGGAACGCAGGAGAAGGGAGGCTGGGGTGAGGAATGCTGAGGGGCAATGACAGAGAGCCCAGACATGGAACAGATCCTGGTTTGTTCAAGCATTTCAGCAGTCTGAACCTGGCCTCTCTCTGTGCCATGGCAGCGTGTTTCCACGTGCCAATTCACTGGGGCAGACTCCCCTGGAAATCCCCTCCTTTGAGCAGGAGCCGCTGGGCTGCACAGCTCCCTGCCTGGCTCCTCACCAGGAGAGCTGGAAGGAGGGAGGACACTCGGTGTGGTTTGTGGCTGCAGGCTCCGTAGCCGAGCCCCCAGCCTGCGTCACAGAGCACTTTGGCAGTGGAGTCAGTTCAATCCGAGCTTCGTTTCTGAATCCAGCAAGTCCCTGTTTGTGCTCCGGTGGAGGGTTCTCTCAACTGCTGCAAAACATTTTCCTCCTTGACACCCTGCCAGAGCAGTAGGGAGAACCTGGAAGTGTTGATCCAGGGCTTTTCTTGTTTCTGTGTGTTCAGATTAAAGGCACTTCCACGCTTGCTGTGGATCAGAAATCCCTGATTATCTCCCTTTCAGTGTGAACACCATATTAACTTGTGTCTTGGGGAGAAACTCCTGGGCTTACTGTTGTAAAGCTTTATCCCAGAACATTGGGTTTTGTTGTGTTGTGACTCTCAGAGCTGCAGTATTTCATTATGTTGCCTGACGTAATCATTGCTCTATTTTTTTCCTGTAAGCTAAGCGAAGCCAGTCTATCAGCAACTGTGTCCATCTGTATGAGGCTTTGCCAGCTACTAAAAGTGTACCTCTTCTGCTTCACACTGTGAGCTCTCTCTTCCCTGGTATCTCTTACACCTCTTGCTCTCACAGACTGTCAGGTACTGTACTTTAAAGTCCTCTTTTATATCCATGTCCTTTATATTTTTGAACTGCTCTCTGTCCATTCCCTTTCTGTCTGGTTGGTTCTTCTCGGAACCTTTGCGGTGCTGCAAGCAAAGCAACTTTTGTTCGTGTTGGTGTTGAAGGTTGCCATCAATTACAGTTAGATCTGTATTGCCTAGTAACTAAAGTAAAAATTCCTGAGTTTCGCTTCTGGGAGCGATCTGTGGCTCCCGAGTCCTACCCAGAGTTGTCACCTGCAGCAGCAAGAGAAGGAGAGTTTTGCGTGTGGCGCTTTATGGCCCTTGAGGAGCTCCTGCTCTGTGAAACACCTTGGGCGCGTTTTCATCTCAAGTTGTCTTAGGGGGAACGCTGAACTTGTTCCAGGTGGTGAATTGCATTGAATGTTCTGTTTTATTGCTTTCTGTGAGACACTGGAAGTCAGCTGAAGTCAGTCAATACCAGAAACGTTGGTTTTTTGCACGCATGCCTCCCGAGATGACTTTCTGAAATACCTGCGGTGTTTATCGAGCAGCAAAGCAACATTAAAACTTGCACTCTGCTGGATGGAAACACTGGGGTGTTACTAGTTTTTTGTGGGTTTTTTCCAAAATGCTAAGAGAAATGCATTTCTACGAGCGCTGTGTTGCTCCCTAATCTCAAGAGTTCCTGTTGCTCCTTCCCTAGCATGTCGGTTTACTTTCTCTTTGAAATTTTCATGCCTCTCTCCCCTCCTTTTGTTTCTCATTTGCAGTTACAGCCAAACCAAAAGCTGTCTGGTTGGGTTTGTCCTCACAAGCTGAAGCCAAGTTACATGTAGTTCCGAGCTTTCTTTTTTCCTCTGAGTTTGTGTCTTTCTTTACTCCTCTCTTCCCCTCTTTCTGGCGGCGCTCAGGGAGCGCAGCCACCTTCTCCCCACACTGCATTTAAGGGAGTTTTGCTGCCTCTGCTCTGTTCATTCTGTTTCCAGAACGAACAGGAACTGGCTGGGGTCTCCAGCACTGAAAACCCACTTTGTTCACTGGCCCTTCTCCCTCCTTCCTGTCAACCCCCAAAGCCGCTTCTGTCCTTTTCTAGACCTTTTACACTGCTCCTGTGTCTCTCTCTAAACTTTACAGTTTTTCTGAGGGTATTTTTGTAGAACTTAAATTAGAACTTGAAAGTTTTACCTTGGGAATTTTAAATATTGGCAAGGGTCACTTTTCCATAGAGCTGTCTTAGGCAAGGAGTTCACACGTGTGTATATATGAGCTCCTGCAAATATTTTATGTTGTCATTAAATCAACAGAAGTCGAAGAATCTCAACAGCTGGAAAGTTCAGAAGGAACAGAAACTGCAGGCTCGTTTGCAGACCAAGAGCAGCAGCTAACTCGGAGTAGCAGCGCTTCAGATATTGCAGATCAGATTCCATCTGATTTTTTTCAAGGTAATTTTAATAAAATACGGCAATACTGTGTTTCTGAAGCAAAAGTGTTGGGACTCATTCAGCCTCACAAATGCTGCTCTTACTTACTTTGGTTTCTAGCTCACCTCTGAGATGTTTTTTGTCTCGCTTTCTTAGCCACTACATAGTCGGTAAGTTGCTGGACCCTTGCGAGTTGTTGTTTTTAAGAAATGTAGAGACCACGAGTGCAAGATGTGACCTTTTGTAAAGCAGGGAGGCCAAAAATGGAACCTGGAATGTGTATGCATTTTGTATGGAACTCCTTGACTTTTTTCCCCCCTGACTTGCATTTAAGTTTTGTGCATTCCAGCTGCGGTTGGAGTTGGGTTCCTTTCCTGTAAGTACGTTACGCTTCTGAAGGGTTTTTCAAAACGTCTTGTGTCCCATTTGAGTGTTGTATTGCCCTTAACTATAAACATGAGATGCGTAAACATCACTGAAATTTACATGAGACGTGCTGTGTGTTTGGGTCCCACAAGTGTTTATACTTCTTGTTTCCTTTCTGAAACTTCTAGGTAAAAAGGCTGGAAATTCGGCTTCAGACTCCAGATCAGTTCAGGAAAATAAGGGATACACAAAGGAGCATGAAGCCGAGCAAGTAAGACAAACCTGAAAGTCATTACTGATAAGATTCTAGCAGTGTTTTCTTTCTGGTCAGGTGCCTTTTAGCATTTAGAAACTCCGGGAAGTGAACGTGTGAAAAGTGATTAATCCCATTTCTAGCATGGAATCTGGAACTGAGCTGGAGCTGGTTGTTATCGTCCTGCTGGGTGTGATCAGTCTGTGTGTCTCCTGATCTCGTCAGCTGCCTCTGCAGGTGTATCTGTGTTCTAGTCCTACACAAGACTTCGGTCCTTTTTAAAAATATTAAACGTCAACAGGAAGTTCGTAACTTTTAGAAGATAAATAATTCATGTCTATTACAGAGCTACAGTACACTGGAATAAATGTTTGATGTAGTAAAAGTACTGATGAAAATGCTTCTCTTCAGCACAGTTCCTATCACCAGCCGTGCATGGCAGATGTTAATGTGAGTTGACGTTAGCACAGGCAAACTTCATACATTTTTAGTGGCAGCTTTTGAGTGAACGGTTGGAACAACAAATGACTCAGCCTGATCATCTTTGCGAAATATGAAGGGCTGAAAGATTTTTTTATACCTTAACAGATGATTTCAGCTGTGTTTGAAAAGCACAGGTAAAAAATCCTGCTTGTTGGCCTGAGAAGCGAGGTTGTGGAAAGGAGAGTAAAGACTGAGATGGGAAAGCCTGATGTTTTCCTGAAGACATTGCGGAGCGCTTGGGCAGTCTGAATATTCCTGAGAATGTCTTGACCGGGTTGTAGCAATTTCTCGTGACTGCATGGGCGTGAAATTTGCTGGCTGGAATGTGGCACAGTTCTAGAAGCCGTATGTGCTGAGGTGAATTTTTTCTCTGCAGGTGCTAGTGTGGAGGAGCAGCAGTACAGCAGAGTTAGATCTGAAAGCAGACTTGCAGCAACCACACGAGTATTACGGAGAGAGAGAGAAAAGTGAGTGTTTCCCTCAAGTGCGGCGGCCGAAATCAGCGTTGTGATTTTGTTGCAGACGGCCGAGCCGCGTTTCCGGGGCGCTCTGCTGCTGCAGCCCTCGGGCGCAGGCGTGAGCCCGGGGCTGTGCTCTTTGTGGCCGCAGGTGAGAGCGTGAGCAGCGACACCTCCCTGGGCTGCGGGGCCGACGTGGACATCGCGCTCGTGGCCTGGCAGGCGGCCGAGGATGACCCCGAGGCCGGGGCGGCCACGGGAATGGGCGCGGACCCCGCGGCGCCGCGCTGGCTCCAGCTCAGCCCCTCACAGGAGCCGGCCAACCTCACAGGTACTGCGGGCCCCAGACTGGGTATGAGCTCGCCCTTGTGTGCCCCAAAGAGGAGCTTGGGCTCTTCACTTGGCTTATACGGCACCAAGTGCCCTTCATCGTGCTCATTCAGAATTGTTTTGCCCACCCAGAGTTGAAGGAATTCGGATCGTCAATTTATTTGCCAATAAATGATGATTCAGAAGGCCACCACCCAGCTGAAGATAACTGGGCTTCTTATGGTACCAGAGCACCGCTGCCCAGCTGGGCTGCAGTAGCTGGTCACTCACGGGCCTGCCCCGCTGTTCAAGTACAATACACTAATTTTCATGTCAAACGAATGGGTTTTATTTCACAGCAGAATGGTCTGAGGAAGCATCTTACTGTATTTTTTGACTGATAGGGAATAAGTGGTTCATTCTTTGCCATTTGTAAAGGTACCTTTCATCTAGTGATGTGAGTCAGATGTTAGTTAGGTCAGGAACCTAATGCAGCAACGTGGGAATATCTTACAGGCTGGTTTCCTAATGGATGCACAGTTGCAAGGGTATTTTTTTATATCCACTTTTCCTTTGAAATGTCTGTGCTTTAGCAAACCAGCACAGCCACTCCAGCAGCTCAGAGTGCTGCTGTAAGAAAGGTACTACTGCCCGTGGTAAGGATGATCGTGTATGATAAATGCATTGTTTATGGCTGTGGCGCAAGAATTGCCCCTTTTGAGGGTATGAAGAGAAAGGATCACGTGTAGTAACCCGGAGGGTAATGTGGAGGGAAAGGAGAAGTGGGGTAGCAGATGTGTCACTGCCCAGCAGAGCCACAGCGCCCCTCTCTGCATTCCTGCTTCTCACCCAAGGCACGGCTTTGCTTTGCTGGGGAAGCCTGATGGGGTAAGGCAGAACAATGCTGACGCCACCACTGAGCAGCAGAGATGCCATTTCCCTGAGCACAGATCCGTAGAAGATCATTCTAATGTTCTTAAATAACATCTGGTTTAGCACCTTGGGACTTTGTAATGCTACCACACAAAAAGTGGAAGAAAATTCCCTAAGTTGTTTTTTAGATATATTCAAATGTAAGAGCCTCTGAAATGCCTTTTATTTCACTAACCTTCCTCGAGTCCTCTGAGGACATGAGTTATTTCCTTCTGCCTGTGCAGAGGTTTCCTGCAATGTCCCTCCACACCCCTTGGCTGCTGCAGGTGCACCCAGAGCCACGGGTGTGCTCCCGCCTGCGGACAGGAGAGCTGCTACCAGCTCTGGTCACTAAAATGTGCACTTCAGTGCGGGATTGGGTTTGTACTGCTTAAGAACATGGATTCCATTAGCCTGACAGTCTCCTCCAAGCCCTGCTCTCTGTGCACTCTGCTCTCGCAGGAGCTGCTCGGTGTGAGTGGTGATGCCTGAGCACATTCCTCAGGACTCTTCAGCCATGGCTTTTTATTCTTCTGCCCAGTTGTGTTGCCAGGTCTTGCTACGCTGTGTGGTCTTAAAAAAAAAGAAGTGATTTCTATAAATACAGAAACATTACCTGTAAGAGCCAGTTATTGACTGAATGCATCCCTCAGGTGCGTGCATGTTGCATTTGACTGCATTTGCCTGCCTGTTGAAAAGCCCCCTGGGGGTGGGGATGGTGTGGTGTGGCAGTGCTGTGGCACTGTCACCTGCGAGCCCCTTTGCCTGTGTTTGCTGCCGTGTTTTTCTTTGAGTCACAAGAAGCTTCAGCAATGAAAGAGAGATTTTGGGGAGAGAAACCTTTTGAGTTGGAAGACGGTTAGAAGGAGTAATGGCCAGATTTTGTTGACCAAATTCATACTTACTCTGCGTTTCTGACTTGTGGAAATGGAACACTTTAAATTGACAGACAGTAGCGAGTTCCTGGCTGACGACTGCAGTATAATTGCTGGTGGAAGCCTTATTGGTTGGCATCCTGATTCTGCTGCTGTGTTGTGGAGGAGGATCCTGGGAATTCTTGGAGATGTGAACAACATACAGTCACCTAAAATCCATGCAAAAGTTTTCGGCTACCTTTACGAGCTGTGGTATAAACTTGCAAAGGTATGTGGTACTTAGAGCTAATGACAGCGGTGCGTTTCTTTTGCTGTGGTTCAGCGTTGGCACCTGCAGCGTGAGCATGGCATGGGGAGGGTTCTGTCGTAAAGGAAGCTTTATCTTGCTTGGTTTCCTGTAGCTAGCTCCAATAGGGAGTCCTGTCCAATGATGGGAGAATTTAAATGGGGTGAGGAAACAGCAGCAAAGAAGAAAGAAATACAGGCATTGGTGTTTGTGTAAAGGCCCATGGTGTGACTCAAACTGGTGGTGTTTGCTTTGGCCAGGGAGCAGCAGCATAGAACAAGCTTTCCTCGGTGGCTTTGGCTGAAGTGGGAACTCTGTATAGCACCAGGTGTAGCGCCTGAATGTAAATGAAGTAAAATTAGAACATAATCATGTGAAAAAAAGAGCATTAAAACAGTGAGACACTGGTTTTATTAACGCTCTGCTTCAAAAACCATTAGATCCGGGACAACCTGGCTATCAGCGTGGACAATCAGTCGACTCCCTCTCCTCCTGTCCTCATCCCTCCTCTCAGGATATTTGCTTCATGGCTCTTCAAGGTTAGTGCTGAAATTCTCACACGTGAGTATTTTCCTCCATGTCAGAGCTGAGTTGGCCTGTATTTAGTTGCCTTATTTTTGCCTTTTACCATCGCTGCTGGCTAAGACAGCAAGTGCCCTCTGAAGGCTCTTCGGAGCTGGGTATAACTGTATGTGTGCTTTTTTGTGGGAGAGCTGCTGGCGAGGCAGCTTTGCCTTGGCTGGCTGGTGGGGAAAGCAAGGAGTGATGCGGGTGTTGTTGTTGCAGGCAGCCACGCTGCCCAGCGAGTACAAGGAGGGGAAGCTGCAGGCGTTCCGGCTGCTCTGTGCCATGATGAGCCGGCGCCAGGACCTGCTGCCCAACTCCGACTTCCTGGTGCACTTCTACTTCGTGCTGCGCCTGGGCCTGACCAGCGAGGACCAGGTAGGAGCCTTGCTTCGTGTGCCACCGCTCCCTGCGTGCCCTCCTGAGTGCCCTGTGCCGTGGCAAACAGGATGTGCTGCCAAAACCCACTGCTGCTGCTGGGGATGGAAGCTGCTCCGGGTCTCCTGTCCTGGGGTGGCCTCGGGGATAAAGTGTTCCGTGCGAGGCGAGGAAAAGACTTACTCGAGCTGTCAGACGATGGTTGTCTCGCAGAAACAGCTCAGTGCTCGTAGAAACTCTTAGGAAATATTCTTTAGACAGAATAAAGATTATCTAAGAGCGCCTCCAGGTTTTTATAGCTGCAGGAGTGAGAGCAAGGGCTGGAGCTCTGCTGGGAGTGGCAGCAGAAAGGGCACAGAATTTCCCCTCAGGAAATTCTGGGAGTTACTGCTGGTGCCTTTAGGAAACCAGCCAGGTTTGATCATTTCTGAGATGGAGCAGGGAAGGAAGGAAGGAAGGAATCGCTACCGGACTCTTGCCCTTCAGTTTCCCTCCTGAAAAGTTAGAGCAGTTGGAAAATACTCCTTTTAAACAGATAACAATATAAAGGCAGGAGTTTTCTCCTGGAAAATCCTGGAAGTCCTGCTGCAGCTGCCCATCACTCCAGGGCTTCCCCGGGTGTTTTGCAGCCCCACACTGCGTGTCCCTCCATGATTTCCCTGGATATTTTGCAGACTGCTGCTGCTCTTTGTTCTTCCTCCCCGCTCTGGTGGCTGCGTCTGCCTCTTGGTGGCACACTTGACCACAGGTTTGCTGTTGTGCGTGCGCGTCCTTCCCGCTGTGCTTTCCTCAGCTGTGGAACTGCTGGGTGAGGTGATAACTGGCACTGCCTTGGAGCAAGGTGTTGATAGGAAGCAGGATCCTTATACCTGCTCCTCTATTTCCAGGGTGATTGGCTCCAAGGTGCTTGCTGGGCGCTCAGATGGCGGGAGCCTCTTTATCAGAGAGGGTGTGGAATCAGAGAGGGCCCAGGATTGCTGCAACAGGGATCCTGGCGTGCCCTCCAGGGTTTCAGTTAGTGCAAACCAAAATAAACTTGGGGGTGGACTTCTTAGCACACATTCGGTTTGTCTGCTAAGCACAGGCATAAATTTCTCCCTTTTTAGGAATGTTCACAGAAGGAAGGGAGTAGGAGGTGCCTCATGGAGGAATTTTCCTTCTGGATGGATCACTAGTGCAACTTTAGCGTTTATGTAGGAAAGCCACAGAAAGACAGCCCAGCTCCAGTAAATCACCTTGGCTGCTTCAGAAGAGCTTTTTAGGTGGTTATGTAATTTAAAAGTGTCACAGTCAGAAACCTCTTTGACCTGAACAGTTTTCAATATTTTGGTTTGCATGACAAGTGTTTTTTGGAACTGTAGTTCTCTTTTCACTCCTCACTTCGGGATGTGAGGATCTCCTAATTGCTGCTGTGTTGTGTCGCTTTTGGTGTTGATAGAAAAACAAAATAATCCAATTTTGAGTATGTTATAAATGAGTACAGTGTTATTCCCAGCAAGTGCAGCCCAGCTTTGGTCTCGGGGGGTGCATAAAAGAGCAGTGTGAGGGTGTATTTTATAGGAGGCTCCCGCGGCGCTCCGAGCCCAGGATGTAGCAATTAGCTCGGCAGAGGAGACGGTGGGGTAATGAGCTGCAGCTAATTTGTCCACGTGGAAGTGTCTAACAACAAACATCCCTGGAGAAGCGAACAATTCCGTGCGAGGATTGCATCACCTTTCCAGGTGGGAGCAGCCCTGGCACAAACGGCTGCCGTGTGGAGCGAGCCGTGGTCAGGGGGCGCCGGGAGGGGCCCGGGGCCAAGGGACCATCTGTGGGGTGCCTCCCTCCTGGCCCGCTCCAGCCAGTGGCATTGCTCTGCTGCTGAGGGGGCCTGGGGTTTTTTCCTGGTTTTTCATGAATGAAGTTCGTCAAGGCTCACAGCCTTCCCTCCCTGGCCTCCAGCATGAAGGAAGGAGAAGTGGCACGTTCACTGCCACACTGGGGGTTAGTGAAGGTGGTTTACCCATGCTTAGGCAATGGAAAGATCAGGAAATGTTGCTGGGGTGCGGTTTGTAGGGATGCTGTGGGGTGGCCTGCTGCAGTTTGGGGGGAGGCATAGCTGCCTTCTGCTGCCAGCTGAGCCTGATGGCTGGAAAACTCCTATTCCAGCAATTGCAACTAGGTGTGTCTTTTGATTCAGATAATAAATACAGCTTTTTTGGTTAACCCAAAACCTAACGCTGCAATGCACAGCTTTTGCAAATACCTGAACCAGGAAAAGAAATGTATTCTGTTATTGCTGGTTTAGTACTGCTGTTGGCTGTTTACCATAGCAGTACCTTTTGCTTCATTCACATGGAAAAGTCTCCTTGCTCCATAGCTTCCTCCTATTTGCTGAAGACCAGAAGTACCAAAATACAATCACAAACAGCTTCTCAGAAGATCAGCTGTTGAGAAAATTGTGGTTCTTCATCTCTGGTCTTTCTGGTACTTACATAATCCTTTGAGATTGCTGGTGGTTTTCTCCTAAGAATCCTGTGGATTTTTGTGACACAAAAATTTCCTATTTCTGTCTAAATTTCCACTTGTAGTTTGAGAGGAGAAGGCCGTGCAGGTGAGGTGCTTAACCTTGGAGGGACACTGTAAAAAGAGGCAGGTTTTCAATCCTTTTTCAAGTTCCAGCCCTCGGCTGTTCAGTGTAATTTTTTAGCCAGTCTCACCCTCCTACCAGGGTGAGCAACGCTGAGGTGTTGCCTGCAAAGTGACCGAGGGGGTCAGTTGTATTCCTGACTTTGGGAGTGAGTGTAAGAAATAAAATTAGTAAAAGTATGGTGGTACTTACTTGGCAGAGTACCCCTGGGACAGGATGCTTACATTTTTTAGAGAACATAGTCAAAGGTGGGGACTTCTGAGGCTCTCTGTGGAAAGGACAGTGGACAGCCAAGGAAGGAGACGCTGCTGGCGGCTTTTTCAGTTCAGTGATATGAAGAGCAGAACAAGCTTTAAATATGGAATGAGAGGAAAATCGCCCCAGTCCAGCCAAGCTGGCAGATGTCCTGGGTGATTAAATGTCAGCACACGCAGCAGGCCTGCCCGTGGAGCGCAGCCTGGCTGCAGCCCCAGCCCTTAGCAGCTTTGTTTCAGCTCGATTCCTTTGAGCAGTGCAAGGATGCCGTGGACGAGCCGCTCTGTCGGTAGCCGTGGCGAGGAGCCGGTGCCCGTTGTCCGTGGCCTCTGTGTTTGTTCTGAGTGCGCTGTCGGTGATTACGGAAAGGAAGCTGCGGCAGCTCTGCGGTGAGCTTCCGTAGAAACGCTGCCTCGAGCTCTCTGCGTGGGAAATGGCTCATTTGTAATAGGAAGCGGTTTGCAGTAGAGCTGCTACCGGAGGAGTCATTAATTACCTGTTCGTATTAACGTTGGTCTGACATTAAAAAAGCCCCAACATTTGCGGGCTTTTGTATCTTTGTGTCCAGTTGCTGTTACTCAGCAGCCAGGAGCAGTGCACAGCAGCAGTAGCCTTGTGAAGGTGCAGTAAATGAGTAGCTTTGCTTTTGTCCCCTGTGGAACGGGTGCTTCTTGCCTGGATTTCTGCCTGATGGCGCTGCACACGAGGACCCTTGGTTGTACAGAAAGCATAGTGCCATTTAGATTCTTTCCCAGACTGCCATTTAAAAGGAAACAACCTTAACGTAGCCTATTAAGGCTTAGATTCCCCTGTTTCAGCTTCTCGAGGCTTCTTTCCAATGGCCACCATGATTTTCTCCCTCTTTTAATCCACCCCCTATCTCATTCTCTGTGGAAAATTTGCCTGTGCGCTCCCATTATGTGCTTTGAGTGCTTTGAAAAAGTGTTAACGGACAGCACGTTTCCAGTAGGGACAAACAAAAGTCCAAATGCCAGGGTCTCACAGGAACTCTCACATCCCCCTCTGCTCGCCCCAAGCAGGCTAAGTGGGAAGCGCTGGAGAAAATAGCTGCAAGATTGACTGGAAGCAAGGGGGGCAGCCGGGTCCTGCCAGTTGCAGGAGCTGTGCATTCTGAAATGGTTTTGGTAGTTGTGTTCTTTTCTATTTATTTTGCCCTAATTCATTTGACCTTGCCAAGTGGCTTCCATCCCACCCAGACTCCTGCTTTGTGGTCGGTGGGTGCTCTGTCTGTCAGAGCTCGGAGCAGTGCCACCAGGGGCGTTTGGGAGAGAGGAGTGTGGTGACACAAAGCCACCTCCACATGCCAGGCAGCGCCGCGGCCTCGGCACCCGCACCTTTGTCCCTGTATCCACTGGCTGCTCAGGGACTGCTCTGCATGTGCACAAAACAGAAGATTCATCCCAGTCCTTAATCCCAGTGGTCTCCCCGCTTGTGAAAGTATGGAACATGCTCCAAAATGGGAGAACTTAAAAAAGGCTCCCTCCATTGTGTTGCAGCCTTGAGGGACTTGAGCAAACATAACTGGTTTGGGGTTAGGTCTTACCTGGCACCTTGAAATGGAGTTTTCTGATAAGCCAATCCTGGATCTCCTGAGCTTGTCAAAATACTTCATAAATTTTTATTGGAACTTAATTTTTGACAAGTTAACTCTTAACCTCAAATGTAGCGATAGGTAGGGGAAACTTGGAATAAGTAAGTGGAAATGTTTGTTCCTTTAAAGTAAAAGAGGAAAAGGGAAGATTTACCACCTAAGTCTTCTGTAAATTAATAATCTTTCCCGTGCTGTAGATCTCAGCTGCCAGTGAGGTGTCTGTTGGTGAGGAACAGAGTGAACTTTCAGTGAAAAATCCGTGTTGTTCCTTCCTGTTGAGGGACAATTGGAAACGTGAGGAAGGCAGCTGGCGGGCTATTCGGTTACACCTGTAATCTGCAAAAGCTCGGAACAAAAATTAGGTGAAGAATATTTTTGCAATTGACCTTTCAGCGAACTTGCATAAATTTATTTAGCTTACTCAGTGGATGTTCATGACCTTATAATTTGAATTACTAGATTAACCTATACTGAAATACGATGCCATTTATAGGGTTAATGCATTTGAGAAGGACACGCATGTGATTGCCCCCTCCTCTCCCCTCTCCCCCCAGCTTTAACACCACAGAGCATCATTTTGAATTGAAATAGTCCGTAATGGTCCTTTTTTTCACTTTTCTTTAACAACATGAACACTAAATTATAGCTGTGCAATTATGTAAACAATGGAAATGCTTCCAGAATGAATACTTCCTTTTAAATTTTCATTTTGTGTAATTGCTGAAAGGTTTGGAGCCATAATAAACCAAAATTATTTTACACATTTGTCGTTCTAAAGGTCAATTATGAAAGGAGTAAAGCAACAACACTGTGCGGAACGAGTAAACCAATTTCCATGGCCATCACCATATGTTTTTCTTATGGCTTGTGTTTTCCAGTTGCTGTGTACATAGCATTCAATTAAAGTGATTCATTGACTAGGCTGGAGCTGCTGCCCGGAGTTTACGTTACAGGGAAGGGAAGGAAGCGGCCCGGCTCTGTTTGAGTTACCTGATTTTGCGGTATCGCTGATAGCACAGATGTTCTCGCTCCCTCGCCTTCTCACAAGCCTCTCTCTGCTGATAAGCTCCAAAGCTACCAGACTGCTGCCCCGGATCCTGTTTGGTTGCGAGCTGGGTGCTTTGCTGATGGGGAAAGGGGGAAAAGCCTGACGGGTTACCTGTGAGCGCCCTGCTGAGCAGAACAGCAGCGCCGCGGGCGGGGCACAGCCTGCCTGGGCCTGAGCTGGGCTGCAGTCCCCCAAAGTGGGGTGAGTGCCTGAGCTGAGCCCGGCTGAGCGGGTCAGAGGGAAGGCGAGGACTGCTTCAAGAGCTTCTGGAAGTAAATTTTTGCTTTAGGGAAAATGATTTATTTTTAGCAGCGCTGCATCTCGTGACCAGCGAGCGGATCCCTGCAGCCCCACTCCTGCAGCCTTTGGGAACACGTGTGCTGTCACAGCATTCGTGTATTATAGGAACAGTTTTATGGTTCTTCTTTATTCCTGTATTGGGAGCGTTCTGAGCCAGGGAGTAGGGAGCAGAGCCAGAATCCCTGCCCTGGTGTGTGGCAGATGGGAGCGCTGGGGTGAGGACGGGAGTTAATGCAGTTGTTTGGAGCGGTTCCCTGCACTCCCTGGCCAGGTTAGCCCGGGCTCCTTTATTGTGGCACATGGCAGCAGCAGCAGCCTGCTCCCATCTGCTGCCCTGAGCAGGGGCCAGCCCTGCCGTACCTGGCCCTGCTGGACAGGTGTGGCGTGCCGGACCAGCACGGAGCGTTAATCAGCCCTTAATTATAACGAGGTGGGTCCTTTGTTCTGCTCCGACTGAGAGTTTACCTCCCGGCTTTATGAGCGGCTGCATCCATCCGCTCTGGTTCTCAATGTTTGCATTGACCCGTATTGACTCAAAATGTATCAAAGGAAGTGATTAAAATGAGTTTAAACATTAACTCGAGTGGCATTTTAGCTTATTCAGGAAAGTGAAAGCATTATCTGCTACTGTGTTAAGAACTAATACTGTTTATTTAAATATATAACAGTCGTTTCATAGGATGCTGCTGTTGAAAACACTTCGTGGAACACTAAGTAGGGGCTGTGTGGGGCTTTGAGAAAATAGCGCTAATGTTAAAGCACCTCTTCATGTAGAGAAAGTTGGGTTGGCTTTAGCTTCTGCTGTGGAGATTGAGCATGAGGACACATTCTGGGGCTCTTAAGTTCATTCAGGCTGTCGTTGACACATCATGAAACCAGTGGATGTGAAAAAAGGGTTTTCCTTTGCGGCTTTTCAAAATTTTATTGAGTGAAAGATTGTTTTCTACTCAGTATAGAAATAGCTTGATCTAACTCTTCAGCAAATGCAGTGTTGCAGGTAAGGATTATGTAGATTTTACGCCTAACTTTAAACCTGCTGAAAGCTTGTAGGGGAAGGAATCTTAACTCAAATAGAGGAACTTCGCTCTGGTTCAGAGAGAGCGTGAAGACTTGAAGCGTGGAAGGATTAAAGATGAAATGCTTATCTTGAATGTACTCTGTACCACAGGGTGATGATGAGCAAAGCTGGGGCTGCTGCTCTGTTCCTTCAGGGCACAGGGAGCAGGCAGGCCTTGGGGGGGCAGCTTGTGTTCTTGTGGCACGGAATTCTGAGAGGTTTTAGGAACTAGCTTCTCTGGACTGCGGCAGTGCTTCATCTTAAATCCATTAAACGTTTGGATGCTTGAATCTAAAGTCTCGTTTGACAGAATGGTTGTGCTGAGGCACAAAGAGACGTGGCTGCATGGTGCGGGTTTTTAATAGGAATTTAGGGGCACAAAAGTTACCAAAGTACCAAATGCGCTTTTGTTACTCTACGCCCCTGGAGTGGAAGGTGGTGGTTACGTGGAGGTCAGTCTGCACACAGAGCTCTGGGAATTTCCACCTCGATCAGTGTGGGACTAGCGAACCTCAAAGTTACATCTTCTTGAAGCCTCCCTTTTGCTTTTGGGCTTTCTGGCTTTTCTCACAGGTGCCTTCTCTTGCAGGACATCCTGAACACCGTCATAAAGCACTGCCCACCGTGGTTCTTCTTCCTGGGCCTGCCTGGCTTCACCATGCTGATCAGGGACTTCCTGGGGGCGGCCGCGCGCGTGCTGAGCGCGGACACGCCAGAGGTGAGCAGGGCTGGCTCCGCAGAGCCACGCTGCCGGGGCTCTGGGGGTGGGTGTGCGAGCGTGTGAGATCCTGGGATAAGGCACCACACTGGTACTGCTGAGGTGTTTCATCCAAAGGCTGAGGTGCAAGGAAAGCGCGTCCTGGCAGCGTGAGCTGCGTTGCAGTGAGCAAACACCGAGAGCGGGGAACTCTTGGGGTGATGCAGCATCTCTGGCTAAATGTCAGCACTGATAGAAATGTGACTCTAAATGATTAAGTTATTGAAGGGTAAGTAAAATAGCAAATCAATGGTGGGTTGCCAAAATAAAGGTAAAGGTCGGGCAGTCCTGGGAAAAACAGGAAAGCTCTGTTGCATGCGGAACACCAGCTCAGGGGAGACCTTTCTGTCTGTTCTGGCTCAGGGCTTTTGCTGCCGCTCTTGACATTTGCGTGGCTGAGCGGGTGGCCGTGCACAGGGCCACAGCCCTCTCCCGCTTCAGCAGAGCTGGAATGGTGAGCCCAGCCACGCTTCCTCCGTCAGCCCTCAAAGAGCTTGATCGGCCTCACTGTCGATCCAAAGCTTAAAGGGCTAATAAGAAATGGATGCTCGATTTTTCCGAGGAAAAAAACAAACCGGGACACCCCCTTCCCTTTCTCCTGCATGTGTAAAACTGGGTGTGCCTTGCGTTTCCAACATTACACAGTAGCTAATGTGTTTATAGCTCGTGCCATGGTGCTTTTGATGGTTTTATTGGAGTAGAGATCTCCCTGCGCGTTGGTATCACCTACGCAGTGAGCGAGAGTGGGGTGTGCACCCACTCTGTGCCAAAGGATCGCCTCACAGCAGTGCTGGATGAGTGCTTCAACTCCTCACTCAGCTGTTCCTCAGAGGTACTTTGTTGGCATCAAACGGCTGATTGTCAGATTGGGGAATGAGGGGAAGTATTAAAGATGTAGATCGTGCTCAGGAGTGGGGCCGGGTGCCGCTGGAGGAGCAGCTCAGCCCCACCAAGAGAACGGAGCAGCACAGCAGAAAAAGCAGGGGCAGGAGGGTGTGTGTTAGGTACTGCCTAAACCCAGCTCCTGCTGGAGTTGGGAAGGAAAAGCTCCTGGAACGTGTTCCCTGAGACACCCGAGTGCTGCACGGTGAGCGCAGCAAGCTGAGGATGGCAGTGCACGCTGGCCTAGAGCTGAAGGCACCTCCGTGTGTGGAGGGTTTTTAGGGAATATTTCTGCTTGCTTGCCCTTCTCCAGGCTCCCCGTTCCGAAGCTCACACCATCCTTGGTGCTCTTGTGTGCTTTCCAAATACCTACCAGGGAATCCCACAGCTGGGACCCGTTTCAGAAGCCAGTGAGAGCATCACGGGAACTGCAGATGTGAAGGTAAAGCCACATTCATTGTAAATCCTTAGGTACCTAACCTGGTTTTACTGTGCAGTGACTTCATTCCTGCCCAAATGGTTGCCCTCACACAAGCCTCGGCCTCCTGTTCTTGCTTTCTTCATCAGGCCTCGGAGACTCACTGGAGGCGTCTTAAAACTGTCCTAATTTTACAAGTGTCTTTTCTGTAGTAAACAATACACTAAATTTTTCATGACGTGTTTTGGTTAGAACCTAAACACTGCAGTTTGTATGAAGCCACCACCACTTGTTGTTCGTAGCTGCCCCTTGACATTGGAAATGAATTGATTTCCTCTTGCTGCCTGTACACGAGTCGTCAGTTGATTTGATTTGTCTCCACGAGGACCTGTATATTTGAGTTGTAATTGGTGTTTCTCCCTTGACAAAATACAATTGGCATGAGATAAAGATGCTTTAGCAACAGACTTGAGAATTGAAGTGACTTCATCTGTAACTATGTCAAAATTAAACAGCTTTAAAGTAGATGTATGAAAAACATGCTTATTCTAATTTATTTTGTTATTTTAGTATTGCCTCATAAGCATTTTATTGAAGAATGCTGCAGAGGAGCCAAGTGAAGCTGCAAGGTAAAATACTGAGTAAAAGAAATGGGAAAACTGTGGAATTGGTTAGGTTGGAAAAGACCTTTAGCATTATCAAGTCCAACCACTTATGGCTTGGAAAAGCCTTTTCTTGCTGCTTATTTTCTGCTGCTGCCTTGTGGTTTGGTCCTGTGAAGTGGAGCCTTACTGTGCACCATGAAGGTGCTGGCCTCTCATCTCTCTGCATTTTTTTCTCCCCCCCACCCCCACTAAATATTCCTCTGAAATTTCTGACAAGCTTCCCCTTTTTCTTTCCACCAAGGTGCATAGCCATCTGTGGCCTCGGAGTGTGGATATGTGAGGAGCTCATGCAGCGCACAAACCACCCCCATGTGAAGAAAGCCATCAATGTCATAGGTGTGACGCTGAAGGTATTGCTGTGGCAGGCTCTGATGGCTGGGCTTTGGGAAAAAAAGGCATTTTCACTTTGCAGATGGTCACTGGCGGTCTGAGGCTCAGGCTGCTGCTGTGGTATCGTGTGCAAGCATGCAGAATATTTGCAAAAATAGCCTGTGTGCCTAGAGACTCTTCCCTGGCAAAGTCACGTGAAAGATCACGCAGCCACTGTCAAACCTGGTGGTTCCTGACGCTGACCATGTGATTTCACAGCGCTAACGCTGCTTGCTGTTTGCAGAGATGCAAAACAACGAAGCATAGAAAAGCTAAATGCGTTGTATTGTATCTGGACATTTTATCTGGCTTTTGATCACCTTTTTTCTTCCAGTTTTCCAGCAAGCTGGTAGCTCGGGTGGCTTGTGACGTCCTTCAGCTGCTGGTGTCTTACTGGCAGAAGCTTCAGGAATACGAATCCTCCCTGTGCCGGAAAATTACCGAAGTACGTCAGATTCTTTGAAATGCTTGCGTGGAAATCATGTGCAAAGTTGTCTCAATTCCTTCCTTGGGCTGCTGTGATTTTGTTAACTCCTCCTTTTTTTCATTGTTAAGAATGTACTTGCTACACTCCCTGGACCAGTGCAGGTCCCTCATTTGTAGCGAATTGTTTGTGAAGTGCTCAGTAACACGTTTCCTTTCGCTTGGACGTTGACTGGCGCAGGCAGTTGGATGCTCCTACTGAACCTGTTCCGTACCCTGTGCAGTGAGGGTCTGTCTCTGCAGAGGAAGAAGCCGAATGCCTTTCTGACACTTTGTTTGTTTGGCTGTAGATCCTCGTGGCCACCATTGCGTTTCTCCTGCCGAGTGCCGAGTACTCCTCCGTGGAAGCGGATAAGAAGGTGTGTCGCTGCAAAGAGCTGTCTCCGTTCTTTGTGCTCTTTGAGGGGGGTTTTAAATGAGGTCGCTCCGAACCACAGTTGAATTTTAAACTTTCCAACTCGTACCTTAGAGTCTGGGTGAATTTATTAGAACGTACCTAAACACCACGTTCCGTGCTCTTATTCAGTTTATAGTTTCGCTGCTGCTGTGCTTGCTGGACTGGTGCATGGCACTGCCCGTGAAAATGCTGCTGGAGCCTGTGTCTGCTGGCGCCGTGGAGGATCAGCATGCATCCAGAGCTCCTTTGCTGGATTACATTTACAGAGTGAGTACGGGGAAGGAACGTGGTTTGCTCTGCCTGGCTGCTTAAAAGATGCCTTTCACACACCCTGAAGGCACAGAAGCAGATTTGTCAAGCTCTAGAAAATCATGGCGTGCAGGTGAGAAGTCACAAATGCAGAATGCTAAAAAGATAAGACAAGGTGTAGAACAGATAGGGGATGGTGGAGACCAAGGTGAAATGCTTAAAATAATGAGCCCGGGAAAATCATCTTTGCAGAAATACTTGGATTATTTGAAGTGGGCTGTAAAAACACAAACTGGGCCCTGAAGTGAGCTGTTGAAGTCCAGAACCGGTGCAGATACGGAGACTGTTAATTTAGAAGTGCTGTTAATTTGGACACAGATGGGCTTGGTAGTGTGTCCTGGCTTCCCCGGTGTCGGAGCTGGGGGGGCCCTGCTCGCTGGGGCTGCTGGGGGCTGGCCTGGGTCGGTCACTGGCTCGGTGCCCCCACAGGTCCTGCACTGCTGCGTCAACGGCTCCAGCACCTACACGCAGCAAAGCCACTACGTGCTCAGCCTGGCCGACCTCTCCTCCTGCGACTACGACCCCTTCCTGCCCCTGGGGAACGTCAGGAGCTCGGAGCCAGCCCAGTGCCCCTCCTCCACTGACTTGGGCGACCTGCTCACCGTGGCTGAAGGTAAGGGAGTGCCCAGAGCACGGGCTGGGCCAGCATGTGTGTGCAGCAGCTGGGAAGTAGTGTTCCAGGTTCCATCTCTGCCTTGAAAACGTGCTTCTCCTTACTGCACGTAGCAACTGTTCCTTCAAAACTGGGCAGAGCTCTCCCCGGGTGAATTCCAGTTGCCTCTGTGATAGGATGTTTGAGTTTGTTGCCAATGCTGCTCCTTAGAACAAATTTCTGTTTTGAAGATGTAAAGGGAAAGAGAAATGCTGTGAACCACAGAAAAATGGTTTTAGACTGAATATGAAAAAACCCTAGAAGTTAGGAGGTTTCTGGCTATAGGAGGAGTGACATTCCCACAGGAGAAGTGGAGGCACAGTGTATCACAGAGCACAGTCACTTTACGAAATACGATGTATGTGCCCGTGCTGAGGGGAGCATCTGAGCGTCCAGGAGGTCTCTCCCTGCCTCACCCAAGACTCTCCCTCCTGCCAGGGATGGAGGAGCATTGCTTTCCAGTGACATCTCTGGTTTACCTTGGCTTTTGGGCCATGGCACCCTCCTGCTCCTATGGCTGTGGGGATGTGGTGAAGTAAAACAAAACCGTGGGACAGGTAGGATTTCTTGGAAAGCTGTTGGAAGTAGTTCCTTGAACAGGAAGGATCAGGAGGTCAGACAAGGTGAGCTGCTGTAATGTGGCAGAAATCTGCAGGAGCTCCTTCTGTATTGCCTCTCGTTGCTGTTACCGATGCACTGTGTTTTCATTGATCGTTTCAGAGAAGAGGAGGAGGAATTTGGAACTGATCCCTCTCACGGCGCGGATGGTTATGACTCACCTGGTGAATCACCTGAGCCACTACCCGCTCAGCGGAGGCCCCGCCATCCTCCACAGCCTCCTTAGCGAGAACCACGACAACTCCTACGTGGAGAGCTCCGAGCTGTCCTCGGAAGTGTTCCGGAGCCCCAACCTGCAGCTGTTCGTGTTCAACGACAGCACTCTCATCTCTTACCTCCAAATCCCTGCCGAGAGGAAGGCGGGCGCTGAGCCGGCAGCGGCCCCCTCGGACGTGAGGGTGATCGTCAGGGATATCTCAGGGAAGTACTCTTGGGATGGCCGGGTGCTGTACGGGCCTCTGGAGGGCTGCCTGCCGCAGCGCAGCACGGCCAGCGCCTTCGTCGTCTCCGGCGACGCGGAGCAGCGCTCCCTCTCCCAGAACGAATTTTCCCAGGCGGAGGAAGGAGAAGACGCCCTGGACCAGCTGCTGGAGAGGATTGGGAGCACCAGCCCCGAGTGCCTTCTGCACCCGCAGCGCAAGCTGAACGAGCCGTCGCCGCCGCCCTGCGGGATGAGCCCCGAGCAGGAGCGCGCCATCACCGAGGCGCTGCTGAGGCAGAGCGCCCAGGAAAGGGCGTTCATGCTGGAGTGCGGCTCGGACTGCAGCATGAGGGTGGCCCGCCAGGAGCCACCGCCTCCTGCCGAACCGCAGGCCTCCTTCTATTTCTGTCGGCTGCTGCTGAATGACTTGGGAATGAACTCCTGGGACAGAAGGTAGGAAGGGAGGATCCAGAACGTGCTTGTAGTAGGGTACTCTTCTCACTTCTCATCCCCAAATGTGTACGTGCCTAAGAAAACGAGCATTGTGTTGCTGGGGGCTAGAGCAGAGTTTTGAACTTCAGTGATTATTTGAAACGGGTCAATAGATGGTGTATAACAATCATTTTAAGAAATCGTGTCGTGTTAATTCATTCTCTCAGCTACTTGGATGACAAAATGCTGTGTCTGCACTGTGTTGCATTCACCTTCAAACATTTTTTTATTTACTTTTAGAAAAAGCTTTCATCTGCTGAAGAAGAATTCAAAATTGCTGCGAGAACTGAAAAATCTGGATTCCCGCCAATGGTAGGTGATGTGTGGTGAACACACCGTTGATAAGGTTCGTGTTTCCCAAGGAAGAATGAGTCACCAGAACCAAAGCTTCATTCCCAGTGAATCCAAATATTGGTATGAAAATCGGACTGTTTGTTTCTCCAGAGTTCTGTAGCCTGCATGGAGGAGCCACCCTCACTGGCACGTTCTCTGCGTACGGAGATTTCCAAATCAGTGGCAAATAATGAGACAGATTTTTTTTCAAGTTTGCTTTAGCTGAGAGGGGAGGGAATCAAATTGTTTGTGGCCTGGATTCAGCTGACACAGAACGGCATTTTCTACAGGATGAGCCCTGTGTCAGGAGCCATACTTTGGGGGGTGATCTACCCAGAACTGCTCCTCAGCCAGGAAGTGACAGAATGGAGTTCTGGATGTTGCATTTTATTTTTCATTACTCGGCATAGAGCTGTTTGAAGAACAGCTGCAGCACTGCGGAGTTCTGAGTTCCCTCTATCCCAACAATTTCCGTATCAAACGCACTTTGCTTGCTTTCAAGGAAGCCAGCTGTCCCTGTCAGCATTGTAAAACTCAGCCCAGGGTCCAAAAGTCAATAATGTTTCTTCTGCCTTGTATGTCATCACCCCGTAATTAAGATTCTGTAGGTCAAATTATGCTCCCATTAACACCTGTGCCACCTCGCTGTCTGTGCAGTGCTGCACAGATCTGAGTCATTAACCCTGTAACTGGAATTTGGTCACCAGTTCTGCGGCTGGTGCACAGGAGGAGCAGGCTTGACTCTGCTCTTGGAGCTGGGGTCTCTGCAGTGGGGTTTTGGTGGCAGGAAAATGGGGGGACATCTGAAAGCGACTATGTTTTGTGTGCCTAAGAGAAATGGGTGTACGGAGCTAAATGTGGGCACCTGCTCGTATGTTTGGAGTGCAGGGGAATCTGAAAAACAATTTTGAGCTGAAACTTTTGAACTTTGATTTATTTTTCCATCTCGTGGCAGTCGTGAAACTCACAAGATTGCCGTGTTCTACATCGCCGAGGGACAGGAGGACAAGTGTTCCATCCTGGCCAACGCAAGGGGAAGCCAGGCGTATGAAGATTTTGTTGCTGGACTGGGCTGGGAGGTAACAGCCGTAAATTTAGACAAGCTGCCACGCTGCTGGTGGCACTGCACAGCTGTTAGTTCACCAAAAAGAAAATTTCTCGACACGCTGATGGCTTGGCTGCTTTTTAGCTCTTGCCGTGGTCAGGGCACACACTCAGCACAGGAGTTCTTTATGACGTGTGCAGGTTTCATTTGCTTTGTCAGAATGGCGTGTCGCCATCTAAATGCCATCAACGTTTTTGGGTTTGGGAAATACAGAGTGTTTGGGAAATACCCAAGTGCCACAGGGAGATGCAGCATCCTCAGGCTGGTGCTGTCAGGAAAGCAAGCACGCCTTTGGACTTGGGCTTGACTTCAGAGAGGTGTTTCTTCTGATTAAACTTCTGGAATAATTTCTTGTGAGGTTTTTCTCTCTGTACAAATCTTCAGTTTCTTCTGCAGTTTTTCTGGTTCTTTTTCTCTCTGCCTCTCGTGGCACTCCTGGCAGTGGGAGCTGTGAGCCCCACAGAGCCCTCAGCCAGCAGCGTGTGGCAGAATGCTGTTGTTTCCTTGCTGCTGTTTGCTGGAGGAAGGTAAAATTGCTGGATAGATGATGGCTCAGGAGCTAGTTAAGAGAGATTTACTTCTAGTAAATGTCAAATGCAGGCACGGAAAAGACAAATCTAATGGGAAGATCGCAGAGCTGTAGGGGAAGACTTCTTTTTCTCTGGAATGGCTGCTGAGACCTGGGGTGGTGATTTCATTAATCTTGATACAGAAGTAAACGCTGATCGTGCATCAGTCTTTTCAGATTGCTTCTGTTTGTTTGTGCCTTTGGCTCCTTCAGGTCGACCTATCCACGCACGGCGGGTTCATGGGCGGCCTGCAGCGCAACGGCAGCACGGGGCAGACCGCGCCCTACTACGCTACCTCCACCGTGGAGATCATCTTCCACGTGTCCACCAGGATGCCCTCGGACTCGGACGACTCACTGACCAAAAAGGTAAAGGCCTTGCAGTGCGTTTTGCACCACTGCAGTCATCAAGTGCTTCGGTGAAGGTTTGAAGTGGAAGCAGCTTGTGCTAACTGGCCCTGGCCAGCCGTCCCTGCGGTGCCACGTGGTGCTCCGCAGCTGGGTTAGCTGAATTAAATGGCATCTAAATTCTGGGTTCTGAAACACAATTAACATTTCCATGGTAGCCTCAAATGCCACTGTGAGTAATAATATTAGCAATAATTTCATTTGTACGTTGTCTGCCTGCCAAAACTGCTGTAGGTTGGTAGAACAAAACAACCAAATGTGGCATCGTGAAACCTTCCAGACAACTCGTCCCATGTGGAACAGTAAAGCAAAAGGGGGGCAGGGGGTGGGTGACAGGCTCTGGAACCCAAGCAGCCAGCTGAGGGTTCAAGCCAGTAGCCACTTAGGCACAACTCCGGCAAGCAGCCTCTGCTTCAAAGACAGCCAGAACCCAGCCCGAAATTCTGTTGGTATCAGTGCTTAATCATTTGTCTTTCCTGACAAGGAGTGATTTGAGATTATGCTGTTTGCCAGCTGCTGCTTACAGTCAAAGGAGATTTTTGAGGCATACCGAATCTCTGCCTTTTTAATGAGGATTGGCAACTTGTCCTGCAGAGGTTGTTAGCGTGCGTCAGTAACGCTGTCCAGTCCACCATGGGATGCTGCTCTGCTCTGGGAATTGTCTGTACCACTGTCACTGGGTGACTGCGTTTGGTGTCGTTAGTTTCAGAATGACACGTGCTTTTCCTTGGAGTTTCTGGTTACTGGTTCTGAAAAATTGCCCAGCATTTTGTACTAAAGTCAGATGTTGTCTTTTTTCCGTGACATCTGTCATTTAAAGAGAAGAAAAAGAAAAGCAAGCAAAGCGACGTGTTTCTCTTTCCGTGTGTACCTCGCTACTTTTGTGGATACGAGGCTGTGGAGAAAAGTACTCCCAGTGCTTCAGGATGGAGCAGTGGGGCAGTGGTGTGTAGGACAGGGCTGTAGAGTCTCTGGGACCCTGCCAGGGTGGGACTGTCTGTATTTTTATTGTTCCTGACCTGTGTTTGTCCAGCTGCTAGACCAGAACTCCAGTGATGAATGATTTACAGTTTCCCTAGGCAACATGTTCCATATTCCTATGCTCCACTGCTTGTGCCATGAAAAAAATCTCTTGTAGGGGCTACTTTGCTTCAATGTAAGCCCGTTGATTCTTACCCTATTTCACATGGATACGAAGGGCAGATTATTTTGCAGCAGACTTACGCATGTCTGAGAACTGCTGCCATGTCTTTCCCAGACTTGTTTTTCCTACACAAACTGTGGCCATTTATTTAGCCTAATCTTCCCTTCCTTGTAAGTCCTGGCTCCTGGGTTTTGTGGAAGTGTGGCAAAGACACTGGGATGTGGTCTGGCTGTTGAGTAGTTCATCACCTGGGAGGGGGAGAGCACAGTGTGGCAGAGCTACCACAAGGGGAAGATGGGGTTTATCTGCAAACAGCCTGCTTATTCTCCTAATTCTCGTTCATGTTAGGGGCTGTCACAGCCACTGAGAGTTACTCTGTTTGTCTTCCCTGCTTTCACTCTACGAGAATCTAAGAAACAGAAAGCAAAAACATTTAGTAGCTGTCAGTCTCCAAGTTTCATGGTGCCAGGAGGCCAGGCCAGCTCCAGCACATGCTGAAAATACCACAAAGGGATTGCTCTGGGACCCTTCAGGAAAACCTGAGATCTGCTGTTGGAATGGAAGCCCGCAGGGATCAAACTGGGAATTCCAGTGAAGGACAAAGCTCTGAGCAAGCTCGTGGACCTGAGGGAGCTGCAAGCAGTGGCTCAGAGCAGATGACTTTCAGAGGGCTTTTTAATGCATACTCGTCCGTGGTTCCACACACAACAGTTCCATTCAGTTTGTCACAGCTCTGCTGTGAGCAAGCAGTGCAGTTCTGGGCAGATCAGCGTGGGCTCTCGGCAGATTTTACAGAGCTGCAGCTGCGAGCGGAGCAAAGGTGCGTGCGTTTCAGAAGCACTGCAGTTTCTGGAAGGTGGACAGTTCTCTGGGCTTAGGTCCCTGCCTCAGATTGTCGGGACAGAATGTCCCAGTTAAAAAGATTGTATTTATTGCTTCCTGCCATTAATGCTTTTTTTCCATGGGAATGTGGGAGAGAAAGATGGATTCCCATGGCATTCATTCCGTTCCTGCTCCTGCAAAGAACTGTACCTGGTGATACGGGACAGTGGTACTGGGAGGAGGAAACTTTACCAGGATGCAGTGGGGGCCACAACTTCTGTTTCCTTGCTCTCCCTCTGGGATCTAAGGTCGTCCCCCCAATCTCTGAAATCTATGGGATTGCTGTGGGTTTTCCTCTCTGCTTATTTTGCCTCAGACCAAGAGAGGCTTCGTCCCTGTCAGCACGCTCCGAGCTGAACAGAAGGACTGAGCACCTGCTGGCCTGTGGAGCAGTAGCAAGGCTATAAATTCTGGGGGCTGGGGAATTCAGCAGATGCGGTAATTTTACTTAAATGTGTTATTGTGGTTCTTTTATTTTTACTGAACGCAAGGATAAATGAAGTTCTGGTATGAATTCCCAAGAATAGGTGCGTTTCCACTGGGGATGAACTTGGCCCCCTTGTTTTTGTGCAGTAGAGCTGTCATTTGCAGTCTGCATTTTTTTATTTGAGGTATATTGCTGACATTATATTGCTAATTCATGAGGGAAGAAAGAAAAAAAAAAAAGAAAGAAGGAAAAACCCCTCTCCAAATAAGTCTCAGTCCTGGCAGAAATCTTTTCTAGTGGAGTAAACAAAATCCAGCTGATCTCTTTTGCTGCTGTAGGGTTCAGCGTCATTGGTTCCAAACTTTATCTGTCTGTCTTGTGGCAAGAGTGAAAGTCAATCCCAGGAATGGCATCCTACTGTCCCTGTCTTTTTCTGCTCAAATTGTGCTTAATGGATTAAAGATGTGCTGCAGAATTTCTCTGTGATTTGTTCCATCTTCTCCATTGTCAGAGCAGAACTTTTTCAATTCAGAAATCTGGTTGCAACCCCGTATTGAACTCTTGCTCCTTTGCTGCAGAAATTTGTTAGCTGGGGCTAGATTAGATTTTTAGCAGCTAATCTGACTGCTGTAGGGGTTTGCAGAGTGGGGACAGAGCTGTGCTATTGGATTTGTCCAATTCATTTGACTCCAGGACTATAATTGCACTTATGTCTTACAAGGCTTTTATGGCCTCGGGCTGGCGAGCAGCAGAAAAACAAATTGGCAGTGATACAGTGAGAGTGAAAGGGAATGAAAGGCACACATTATCAGTCCTCCAGGCAGCCCTGCTCTGGCAGGAAGTTCCTTGGTTAATTTACAAATAAAACTTAGATTTTAGGATGGGCACACAGTCAGCCAGACAATGGGGATGTCAGGCCCCACTGTTACTTAGCAAAAGTAGCAGCCCTGCCTCCCCAAAAGCAGGAATTCTTCCGTCAAACAGACGACTCCTCTCTGGAGCCAGCTGGCTGTGTAATGCAATTAGCAGGGAAAGGAGGTCATGCCGGAGGTGTGCACCGTGACCAGTGTCAGCACTGCCTGCCGGCCGCGGGCACCCGCGGAGCTCGGCGCTGGAGCTGCGCGCCCGGGGCCGCGGGAGGGACAGCGGGGCCCCGTTAGCCGGGCCGGGGCCCCCGTTAGCCGGGCCGGGGCCCCCGTTAGCCGAGCCGGGGCCCCCGTTAGCCGAGCCGGGGCCCCCGTTAGCCGAGCCGGGGCCCCCGTTAGCCGAGCCGGGGCCCCGTTAGCCGAGCCGGGGCCCCCGTTAGCCGAGCTGGGGCCCCCGTTAGCCGGGCCGGGGCCCCCGTTAGCCGGGCCAGGGGCCCCGTTAGCCGGGCTGGGCTCGTTCCTGTGCGCCCGCCGAGCACACGCTGCCATTGCCAGGGCTGCCGTTCCCCGCCGCGTTCGCAGAGCCATCGTTCCAGCCTCTTGTTGGGCTTTGCTTCTGATACCGATCTGATTTCGTGGCTGCTTTGGGATTTTTTTTTGGTGTAGCTTTTTTCCTTGTTCCCCCCCTCCACCCCTGAATTTGGTGGAGAGAGCAGCCTGGAGCTCTGGCTCGGCATGCGTCAGCCGTGGGGCTTTGAACATTTCAGCACAACTTGCTGAAGTCCTTCAGGGCACTGAGTCTGCCCCACAGCTGCTGTTTTGAATAAACAACACAGGGAAATAGCAGCTGGCTTATTGTCACTGATGAGATTATGATAACGGCTTTTTATCAATGAAGTTATCTCTCAATAACAAGTATTTTTGATTAATGCCAGTTTTTTCTTTGTAGCATTATACCTTGTAGCTGTGGTGCTTAAGGATGTGTGACTTGGAAACAAGGGCAGTAACTCGAGCTCTAGAACAAGTCACTGGCACACGCCAGTGGGGATCGTGGCAGAGTTAGGGATTCATGAGCACAGCAAGCGTTGGTTCAGCTAAGTTCCCTTCTTCACTGAATTTTGTTCTCAAGACTGCAGTATCAGTACAAAGTGTTTGATTATTATCAGAACAGTTCCTTGGGATTTTAAAAAGGGTCCCTCAAGCAGTATTTGGACATGCTTGGATGACTTTTTTCGGCAGTATGTGCTGCTTCTCACCTCAAAAGCCATAGGAGGCATGGCAGTACAGAGCCTTTTCTTCAGAAGAGCTGAGCTGGGTTTGTGAATTGCCCTCTGCAACCAGGCAGCGGCACTGCCTTACGGAATTCCGTGTCCACGTTTACTTGTTGGGCTTCCTACAGCACAGGTTGCTGGGTGCCACCTTTGTGGGCTCTCTGTGCTGGGAAGCCAGCGCCAGAGCTGGCTTGGGCTCAGCCTCCAAACGTGGGCCCTCGCAAATCCCTGGCCGGGGCTTCACTGAGCTCAGCTGGGCTGAGCTGGGCCCGTCCTTGGAGCGGGGCAGCCTGGCCAGGCACCCTCAGCATCTGGGACCTGCTGTGCACAAAGTCTGCTCACCAGATGGATTTTAGGGGTTTGTAAGACTAAACTTGACATCTTGCTTCTAATCAGTTTGGAGGTGACCTGGCTGCACCTGGTCATGGAGAGTGAGATCAGGATTTTGCCCTGTGTGTAAATTCCTGCTTCCTCTGGTAGACGTCAGCCTGTGGCATTACCAACACATGTTTTCTTGTGTGTTCCTTTGTTTTTACTGGGATTCTGCACAGCTATTGAGGTGACCACCAGAACAGCAACTTCTACTTGTTTTGTACGCGTAAGAAGCTCTAATAATAGTATTGTTAATGTTCCCGTGTTTTTTCAAGACAAAAATGGTTCATGTTTTCTTCAAACAGAGCTAAAATTACCTTCTACTCATGGGTGTAAATAAAACGCAATTATTATCTTCTGTCTCATTTAAAATAAGCTGAGGATCTCAGTCCTTCTGTGAATGGAGCTTTACTTGGTTCTGCTGGAATATGAACTGTAAGCCAAGGTCACAGTTGTAGCTTTTTCTTTGATTTTTCACAGTGTGGTTTTGCCACATTTCTCTCGTGACTGAGGGGGTCCAGTTTGGCACCAATACGTAGGAGTGAAAGGTTTTCCTTCTAAAGGCACTGCCTGGTTCTGAACAGGGAAGTTTCATCAGCGCAGTGCGGGCTGATCCAAAGCATGCTGGTGTTAGTTGTTATTTACCAGTGAAAACCACCACCTTCTCTTCCCTTTTTTCTCTCCCCCCACACAGAGTGAAGTAGCAGAGCTTCGTTTTGGCTTCTTTGTTCGGTCTATTGTGCACATTGTTCCAGGGGTAGCACCAAATTGGAGGGTGGGGGGTGTCTTTTAAGCTCTAAGTGGGACTTAAATTCTCTTTATGCTTGGAGCTGGCATTCTGCGTGTGGATTACATTTTAACTTTAAAGCTTACAGTTGAAACCATTGTGCGAGGCTTGTACGTGATTGCCAAATAGTTTTTGCCATCTGTTAGATCACCTCCAGCAGCAGAGCAAACACACACACGCACACACACACAGAGAGGCTCTCGGATGCTTTCTGCGGATGTCATGTTTAAATTTTATCTGTATTTCATGCAATTCTGCTCCAAATGAAAAGGTGTAACTCCCACGGTATTCCCCATTCTCCTCTACTTCGCATTGCCCAGATATTTTGCTGACGTTTCAAGCAGGAGCCCCCTCCAGACACAGTCAGCGAGGAGATGCTTGTGGATAATAAATTCAGTTATAGTGGTTCATGACAGGCAGTTTCTTGACGTTCTGAGTCAAGGCATTTCATATTTCTGTGACAGCTGCCTTATTTTAGCTGGAATACAATGCTCTGTTGGTTAATGCTTTGTTCTAGTAATTCGGTTTTCCATCTTAAATCACTGTAGGTAATGTACATTTACATATCATGCTAATGGCTAGTTTGATAATGACTTAATTAAGCCATCAGACAACAATGAGTTCTAAATGAAGCAAATTATTGAGCTGATGCTTTCATGAGCAACTGGAGAAAAACAATATTTTAACTTTTTCCGTAATGAAATATTCCTGCTATCGAGCATTGTAATTCAATTTGTGAGCCGTGACCCCTCCTGAAGCGTGGTTATCGCTCGGATTAATAAAGAGCCAATTTGCCGTTGCAGCTCCGTCACTTGGGAAATGATGAGGTTCACATCGTGTGGTCCGAGCACACCCGCAACTACCGCAGGGGCATCATCCCCACCGACTTCGGGGACGTCCTCATCGTCATCTACCCCATGAAGAATCACATGTTCTTCATTGAGATCATGAAGAAACCCGAGGTACGTTCTGGGTGCTCTACTGGCTCTGCTGTGTTGTGCAAGTCAGCAGCAGTTGCGTTGCTCAAGTAAGGCTCGGTGGCTTAGAGTCTGGGGGTTGCTTTTTCCCCAGCGAGTACAAAACCAGTCTGTGCTATTCGGGTGAAAGATGAGCTGAGCAATGAGCTTACTTTAAAACTGGAGTTACTAATGGTGCTGGCAGTGACTGCTCATTCATTTTATAGCCACACTTAGCACTGAGAGAAGCATTTCAGAGTTCCCAGCCCGCGGAAGTTACTGGGTGAAGAACAGTATTTAGCACCATTGTGAATTTCTTCCGAGGCAGCGAGAGCGAACTGCTCCCGAGGCGAGCTCCTCGTGTGGTGCTGGGTCAGTGCTGCCCACGCGGTACCGTGCAGAGCCTCGCGCGTCTGCGGGGCTGTCGCTGCCTCCTGCCTGGGTGGGATGGTGTGGGCGTTGGACATCCTGTCACCAAACAAAGTATGGGAGGCTCGCAGCTGAGACAGCTTTTGGAAAAAAATGCCTTTTTTTTTGCAAAACGTCAGAGATGTGTGTGTAGGTACATCTGTGCACGGGTGTAAAAAAAAGCCACCTCTGCAAGTGCTTGTCTGGTACATCATGGATGCAAAAATATGCATTAAATATACTTTGTGAAGGTAATCAGTGTGATAAACGCCTTTTGCCTTATACGAGGGACAGTATTTGTCCAGAGGAGTAACCGGCTGTTCTAGATGCCTCCATCATATCCCTTGTCACCAGCTGCAGACAGTGTTTTTTGAGTTGCAAACGACGGAGCTGTTAGATGTTGACAACCAGGGGTTTGTCAGTAGACATTTCAAACTTGAAAATTTTCTAGTAGCGGGTTGTTGGGGCTTTTTTATACTTCGTGTTGAGCTCTGCAGTTTACTTTTTGAGCATTTTAGCTTTTAGCGTTCCATCAGGGAACTTAGAGAGCCGAGTGTTAGGAACAGGCTCGAGACGTCTCTGGAGCGATGGCGAAAAGCTGTGTCACCTTACATATTGGTCAAAGCCACCCGACGGGCAGCCAGGATAAGAGCTAACTGGAAATTTAGTGTTATCCCTACATTTAAAGTACAAACCATTACAATGTAATAAAATTAATCCAGACATTTCCAGGGCAAGTGTGGCTGACCTTTTGTTCACCAGCTACTGACCCCAGGGTGAATGAAAGAGGCTTGCAGAGAGAAATGTCTGTTGTTTGGCTTCAGTCCCTGGTATTTAAATTGCATTCCCTAATCGAATGAAAAGGCTGTCCTCTCTATCAGGTTACAGAATCCATGGCAACATTTGGCCTTTTATATCCATAATGTTAGCCTTTTTGTTTGCAGCCAAGTAGAGACACCTGGAGCAATGTTAACATTAACCGCTTTAGCATTAATAGCTTCATTATAGAAGAATTTCTGATCAGATAGCTGTTACTTTTGTTATGTTGCTTCAGCTTGTATTGTTTTCATTTTTGATCTCCCTGCTTGGCAACCGGGCAATGATTTGCAAATTTTTTTTGTCTTGATTAATTAAGCAATATAATTATCAGGAACCGTGCTGCAGTCTTTGCCCGACAAAGCTTCGGAGGGAAGACAATAGTAAGTCTGTTAGTGTGAATGCATTCCACGCGTCACAGATGCACGAGGATATTGGGAACAATGAGAGGAAAAGCTGCCTGTGAGAGGGGACAAAGCATGCCAGGCAGGCTCCGCACTGCACATACCGCCAGGGACATGCTGCGGGTTCCCTGGGACACAGATGCCTCGTTAGATTGCAGCTCGTCATCAGAGATTAATTCTCAGCCATTTGGTACAATAATTTACCCATTCCCCACTCTTTTAACTAGTGCTGCTCGCTGTCGAGAGGAAGTCTTTGTGCTCGGAAGGTTTATTTAACCTTGCCTACTTTTACTGCGGGCAACAGAAATAATGATTTTTCTGTTGGAAAAATTGGAACAAAGCAGGTGTTTGCAGTGGGCTGAATATTAATTTTTGCTTCGTGGATAACTTGCGGTGACATTTGGAGCACTCACAGAAGGGGATCTTTCCCTCTGTTTTGTAAAATCGATTCCTGTCAAAGCAGACTGTTTGTTTGTTGTGGCCATCAGAGCCCTGTTTTCCTGGGCTGGGTGCGCGGTGCCGGGTTCGGAGCGGAGCCGAGCGGGGAGCGCGCCCTGCGCGTTCCCCTGGCCTCCCCCCGCCCCCGACCCTCGTTAGGGCCGAGCCCCTGTGCAGATGGAAGCTGACGAGATGCAGCTCCATTGACTTTAATGACCCTCGGTGAGGCTGCTGGATCTGCTCGGGAATGAATAATTCCGAGCTTTGTGTGCGCCTGGTCCGGCTGTGCAGCGCTCGGATCGCGGCGTGTCCGGAGCCCTCGGCTCCACTGCTGCTCTCCCTGGGTGGGATACACACACCTTGTCCGTGGGTTACGTCTGTGAATTCCCTAGTGCAGCACGAGGAAGTCTGCCTCACTCCCCAGCTCCAGGTGGGTTTGAAGCAGTGACAGCAAGTCCTGTAAGCAAAACCTACTTGTCCAAAAAGCCCGGCAGGGAATTTCCCTGCCCCAGCAGCATCTGCTAATCTGACTTTACATTTCTGGTATTTGTGTGGTGGTATCATTTTAATGCTGGTATGTACTGAACCTCCTTATTTTGTGCTTCTACATTCTCCTCTCCCACTGTCAGTGCTTCTAGGCAGGGCACGGGATAAGAATTTCACCTAACAACATTGCTGCCCAAAGAGGAAAGACTCGACGCTCTGTAGCATTATCGTTTTGGTGGCACGGGCTTTCCTCTGTCCCTTTTCCTTCCAACTGCCTGGATAGTAATGCCAGCAGTGAATAAAAAAAAAAAAATCTAAAAGAAGGCAAAACCGCTATGGCAACATTTTACACTTTTTTGGGGGGTGGGTAATTATTTTAAGTAAAGGAATGACAGAGTAAGTGTGTGCAGAGACAGCTGTCATTTGCAGATGTTACATTAAACCCAAATTTCTTCTGTAATTCATTGCCACTTCTAATTAGAGGAATTCCCTAGATGCAGGGGATTTATATTATTCCCTTTGTCCATTTATTGAATGACTGTCACAGTCACCCACAAGCAGTTGGAGAAGAATAATAGAGGGTATTTATTTATGTGATAAGCCTCTGTACAGATGGAAAAAATCCATAGCTTAAACATTGATAATTGCTGCTGGCTTCTGTCTAGGGCTTTAGTTGGGTTTAGTTGGTTTTTTCATTTTGAGTCTGTGAGAGGGAAATGAGTTTGAGGACCCGTAGGTACTAAAAGTTACGTAGCTAAACACCAAAATTTCCTGGGTTTGACAGGCTCAGGTCTGTTTCATGTCTGCAGTTCTGGACACAGTTTACTTTTAGAAAGCATCTCTTGTACGTAGCGTGGCCTTCATCTGCAGAGCCTTAGGTCACCAGAGGACATCGCACAGGGCTTCCTCTGGAGGTGACCCTGAAGCAGCAGCATTTGGGCACCTTGACCTGCTGGGCTGGGCCCATTTGTGCCTGTCCCGACCCCGTGTTGTGCCCCTGAGAGAGTCCCTGCTCTGTGATCTCCTCTGCCTTCCACACACCTCCTTATTTTGGGCCAGCTCAAGTTTTTACTCCCTTCTATGAAGTCCATGGAAGGAGTTTGTAGAGGATTATCTGAAGTAAATACATCTTTGCCAGTGTGTTGGAGTCAGCCAGTGAATCAGGGTCCCCTGTTGGGAGCCCAGATGGAAAGGAAGCCCTTAATATCCGCTGCCAAAGGCACGTCGATTGCAAATCCGTAGATGGACTCAGTTCCTGTGCGCACCAAGCTCGTGCTTCCCCAGCAGAACGTTCTGAGGCGGGTGTGTGTCTGTGTAGTGCGCCGAGGGCGGTCGTGGGGGATTTAAGCGCTCGCCAGCTTGGGGGGTGAATGTCACGCTGCAAGTTCCAGCGCGGGGAGCGGCGTGGTCGCACCGCCTTACGGCGCAGTGCTGTGCCAGTCTCCTGCGGTGGTTCTGAAGCCTGCTTTTCTGTTTTGGGCTGCCCAGGTGCCGTTTTTCGGTCCCCTCTTTGACGGCGCCATCGTGACTGCGAAGCTGCTGCCGAGCCTGATCTGTGCCACGTGCATCAACGCCAGCAGAGCTGTCAAGTCCCTCATCCCACTCTACCAGAGCTTGTATCCTTTCTCCATGGGGCAAAGCTCCCCTTGCTAGGGTTCTCACCTGGAGCACGTCGTCCTGCAGAGAGGTAGGCTGGGATGAAAATCCTTCCTGTTTCCTGATTTTATCGGCAAAGGTCACGGCTTTCTTCGCGTCCCGCTCGAGGCTTTCAGCGGCTCACACCTGGCTGCCATCCAGTGTTTCAAAACTGAAATGGTAACGTCACAGGAGTCTGTCACCAGCAGCTTCTGTCTCGCTGCTGGTGGGCCTGAGCTTAGCACTGAATTAGCTTTGGACTGTGAGTAGTGGTAGCTCCCGGTTTGCTTTGACACGGATGGAAGCTGTGGCCTGTGTATGTCGGGCTGATAGCCAGAGCTCAGCCATGCTCTTATCCTATCCAATTAACTTTACTTGGACTCATTACATTAATAAGACAGATGGGATTCGTCCTCGGGTATGGATGTTTCAGGTCCCAAATTCCAGTTTCATTCCAGCCACGCCTGTGTTTGGGCATTTTCAGAGCCTGTTTTCCACCAGTGGCTGGAAGGTGGCTGGAGGATGTGCTTCTCTGGGACAGGAGTTGTGACATAGACTGTGGTTCTCGGGTGCTGCACAGACCCACAGTGCCAGCACTGGTTTGCACCCATTCTGGGATCTTCCCATAGTGCCTTCATGTGTTGTATAGCTTGTTTTGCTAATCACGTCGCTTACCTCAGGACAAGCGCTCACTGCACTTTGCTTTCTCTGGGGAGCTTTTGGTTTGAGTATTTTTCTAATCACATGACTTTGAAAGAGTTTGTGGAACGTTTTGATCTTTGGAAGAACGCCGAGGAATTAGTTTGAGATGCACATTTTTAAAACATGGAGTATCCCCAAAGCTGGGGGTTTTTAAAGGCTAAGTTTTATCCAGGACACTTTGCAGAAGTAGCAATCAGAAATTAAAAGTAGATTTGTGTTAATAATGAATTGTTTAGTCACGGTAAAGCAAACGCAGTTGGTGGTGGTTGTGCAGACTGACAATGCCTGACGGGCGAGTCAAGACTCGTCGTGTTTTCTTCTGTTTCTTGAGAGAAATCGAACAAATCCCTGAAACTGTGCTGTGCAGAATTTAGCTTAATCTGTCTGTTTCTCAGTGTTTAATACTAAAGTAACAGTGCAGTAAGGTGGACATAAGTAGCAGCAGTTACAAGACCAAGGCTATCCCAGCCCCTTGCTCCCACCCGCAGTCCTCCCGTTTTTTGGCGTTGAGCATTTTGTGAGTGAGCAGCACTCACCAGCTGGCCGTGCTTCTGCTTTCCAAGGGAGTGTCCCTGAGGGTCCCTGCATGTCCCTGGGGTGACAGAGCAGCACAGACCCCACAGCACAGGGCGCTGCTCCACGCGGGTCTGAGGCAGCATCTGTCCCCACATTCTTTTCCGCCTTTTTTTGCGTCTGCTTTTGCACCAGTGCTGTCCGTAGTGAATCAACTGCCACTTGTCTGTCTGATACATGGAAGTGGACTGAGAAGCTGCTGAAATGGGACAAAGGGGATGTGGTGGGCAGATCCCATCAGGGTGATACTGGAGCAGGAGAGAAAGCTATCCATAACTCATTCTGTCTGTAGGCAGCGAAGGCTCTGAGATACACTAAAGCTGGCAGTTGGAACGTGAGTATGTAGATGAGTGAAGGTCACGCTTGGACCTGTCCAGCACAGCTCCCAAAGGGTTGAGTGGCTCAGGTCCCGTGTTTGCTGTGCCAGCTGCTGCGAGGAGGACAGGAGGGAAGCAGTGCAAACAGTAAATGAAGGTGCCTTTGTCAGACTGGAGATGGAAATAACTCAAAAAACGTGAGTGGGAGGGAGAAATAGAAAGCAATGATCCTGGCAGAGTAAGGGCTGATGTTTGGCACACACTAATCTTAACTGTAGTTGGGATGAGGGCTGCAGGCTGCAGCGAGGCAGAGCTGAGGAGGATCAGTCTCCAGCTTCTCTTTGGCACGTGGGTCATGTTGCAAGGAAACATCCCTGCTAAGGGTCAGCAGCTAAAGACCTTTTGGCTGTGGTGTGGTTAGAAACGGATCAAACTGGTGTCAGTGGTTCCGTGGTGATGGGGTGCTGCGTCCGTGGTGCTCGGGCTGGAGCAGTGGTTGGGCGTGAAGTACCCGCAGAGAGCCCCATCCTCGTCGCTGCCCTGCGTGGTGCAGCGGAGGGCCGGGGTCGTGTGCTGGGGAGCCGGGGCAGCGCCTTGCCAGCAGTGACAGCTGAAGTCACTTGTTGGAAAGTCTGTAAACTCCGGCTACAGCTGCACTTGTCAGGGGCTGTAAGGGAAGTGTAATCAGCCACAGAGATTAATTTGCATCTCAATTAGGAAAGAGTCAGGAGGAAGCTGTAGGGTCTGTTGCTGGAAGGTTGTGGAAGAAATCTCATCAGGCACAAAAGGCTCCCGACTTGGTGCTCCAGCGAGCGGAGGACAATATCCGAGTCCGGTTTCCATGGGGACCGGGACCGCAGAGCCGCGGGAGCATCTCGCTGCCCACAGCCGCTTGGTCATGATGACACAAATTCCACTGCCGTGCCCAAATACAGCTTTCTGTTGGAAATCTCTTTGAAAATGAAGAAAGTAACTATGGCAGACCACGTCAGACTTTTTAAGATCTCTTTTCTCTTACATTTATGTAACGCTTTTGGTTTTAAGGAATTCACTAGGGCACGAGATTCATTAAAAAGCAATTAACTATATTTACACTTCAGTTTAGAGCTGTTCTGGCCACAGGTTCTTTGTGTCCACCAAAGGGCACATGATGGCAGCGTGCAGGAGCTGGCCCAGGGTGGTGCAAGCACAGCTCAGTTGTCTATGGAACAGAGCTGCCGCTGCCGCAGCGCTTCCGTGGGCAGGGATGATTGTGCATCAGTTTATGTTCCAAATTCACATTTTATTCCTCCTTGGTGCCCTGGAACACCGAGGCTGACGGCTGCAGCCCCTGCTAACTGGGACTCTTGCCATCCTTGAGTAACTGCTGGGCACGAGGCAATGTGCTCCAGCAGCCTCTCCAGGCTGCTTTTTCAGGCAGTAACTGACTTTAAATATGACCGGGACTTACAAAAACCATGACTAGTAAGGTGACTTAAATTTTACAAGGACAGGAAATAATATTAAGCTTGCTACAGTTTTTGAATTGAGAGGAATATATTTATGCAGGCTTTTGAGTGCATCCGAGCCTCCTTTGTATTTGCTGGGGAAAGGAGGGAACAACCTCTCTTGCAAACAAATAATTACATGCCATAACTAAGCAAGGGTCTGTTCTGGTTCCAGTAATGCTGAATATTTCAAAAACTGGTGGGAGCAGGGCTGTAAAGCTGCATCTCTGAAAGCTCTTCCAGCTTGTGCAAAACAAGCTGTGTGCTGGGGAGGATTTTTTGAACACTTGTGTGATCTGGAGTGCCATGGCACTAAGCTGCAGCAGAGCTCCTCTCTGGGACCTGCTCTTGTCTGTGAAGATAAATACTGGAGGAACCAGGCTTTGGATTGAAGTATTTACAGGTCTGATTGGCAGCTGCTGTCTAAGCTGACGGTTTCTAAGCTCAGGTGCTAGTCAGCCTTCAGACATGAAAATGTAACTAGTTTGGCAGGTGTTACAGGCACTTTGGTTGGCCCGTAATTCAATCCTGGTCTCCAAAATGACTTTGGGATTTGGGGATAGTGATGTCTGAGCAAAAAGCTCCTCTTAGAATGCCCAGGGAAATGCAATTCTCACTGCCCAGGTTATCTTTCCAAATGGAGCCATTTCTTTTCTCCTTGGACTGAATTGGTTTAATTTGAAAATTGTTCCACTGTTATTTCTAGTATCTTACCGCTTTGGGTTTGTTTTTTTTTTTTCCTCCACCATTGCAAATAACTCTCATAATCCCAGTCCTTCCTGACTGGGATGCTAACTGAATTTAGAGAAGAGTAGGAAAGATCCCAACACGTCTGAAACGTTGCCTCAGCTTTGAGCAGCTCTTTGTAAGCTGCCTTGGGGCAGGTGGAGCGTGTCCCGTGTGCCAGCACCAGTGGGCTTCTTCCCTGCATTCTTCAGTGATTTCTGGTAGTCTTTAAATTCTTTTCCTAGCAATTCGAGCTACTACACATGTCTTCCTGTGAATGAGTAAATAGGGGGCCAGTTCTTGTTGGGGTTTATTAACACACTGGTTATAAAATCATCTCTGTACAAAACCTCGCTTTTAGGATAAGTTGGTTTGTTCTTATGGGTAGCAGAGGGGTTTGATCTCATTCTGCCTGTTGGCTCCTGTGCTCCGCTTTGCTGTGAGGTCGGGCGCTGGAGGTGTCTGTGCATTGGAACAAGCACAAACGAGCACGGTGGGGGTGAGAACTCTTGACGTAATATCTGAGCACAGGATGTCACCATTTCCCAACTCACAGTTTGCACTCCTTTCTGTGGGCCAGAGGAAAACACAGCCCGTACGCTGGAGAAGTAGTTTGGTACGTGAGCGACTGCTTTCTCCACTGGCATGGCAGTGGTGTGCCTGCTGACCCGTGCCAGCCGGCAGCTCGGCGGGGTACAGCCAAAACTCCCGTCTAAACACACAACACCAAAAGATACCCAGAGCTTTAATTCGTTACGTCTCATCCAGATATTGACATACTCATATATCCTAGATGTGTTAATATCTGGAACCAAGAAGATTAAGCAGAGAACATCAGCTTCAAATTCTGAATTAAATCCCTTTCTTGGCTTAAGCCAATTTCTGATTAACCTAATAGAGAGTCCCTGATCTGCTTACCTGCTTTATCTGGGAAAGAAAGGTATTTACTGTGTTGGACTTAATTGTGTGAATGGCTGTCAGATGTTCTCGGAGGCTCGTGTGGTGTCAGACACATTTTGTTGTCCCTTTCAGTGCGTGTTTTGTGGCGCTGGGGTTTGGAACTCTGCTGTGGGTACGAGGCAGTGTTTGATCGCACCGGGGAAATGAGATGGAAAGCCTGTTACTCCTTTCAGAGAGGGTTCACAGTTTGTCCCCTTTATTTCATCCCAAGAAGAGGTGCCCTCTGGCTATATCGATGCTGATAGAAATTGCTATGAAATTCTAAAGCATGTGTCACAGGAGCTGTGACAATCTATGTGACATGGCCCCTGACGGTTTTCTGCCGAGCGGCCGGCCCTGGCTCACAGGAGCGCCTGTCAGTGGCCAGTGTCCGTGGGGGGCAGCAGCAGGTCCCGCTCGCCGCCCTTGGCGAGGGGTGCCCAGATCCAAGGGAGGCCGTGGATGGGCCGGGGCTGCGCGGGCGGGCGCTGGCAGCTCTGCCCTTCATCCCGCGCGGTTCCTGCCGCAGCCGATCGATGGCCAGGCTGTCTGTCTCCTCTGCCTTCCCTCCTCGCAGCCAGAACCTTCTCCAGGCAGCGATCGATGCCTCTAATCTGCTCCAGCCTGTAATAAGTCATGCGAGGCAAAGCTTTTAGGTGGCATTACATGGGATTGTGGAGGCGGCTCCTCAGCTCTCATTCACAGAGCTCTTCATGGACTCGCAGAGAATCTACTGCGTCCCGCCGGTGCATGTCTAAAGAGTATAAAACGCTTCTGCAGGTCTAAACGCTGCATGCCGCTGTGCTGTGCAGACACAATGGGATCACAGTTCTCTATTTTCTGTTCCGTGTCCATCCCTGAACCTGCTCGTGGTGCCTTGTTAGACGCACAGCTTGTACGCGCACTGCTGGGGTGGCTGCGTGGGAACAGTGCAGTTTATTTTATAGTCGCTATAACGTGAGGCACTGCTATCCTCTCCCGTGGCTGGGAGCTGCAAAGTTCACTGAGGGCTGTTGAGAAAGCCACAGGCCGATTCTGACACGAGAGTTTTAACCTGCTGATCTCTGGGCAGCATCTGCGCTCTTCAGTAGCACTGAATAAACCCCAGCCGTTGTAGAGGCTCTTCTTCGCTGGCTGATATAATGGACAGTTCCAAAAACAAACCTGGACTTAAGTGACATCAAGAATGTAATGGGTTTTTAAATGAAAAGTGAGCTCACTGTGGGATAACGGGTCAGGATAAAAAACCCAACAAAACAAACTCGGCTGTGGATTTCTAAGTGACGTGTGTACTAATAGGTGTGTACTAGTTGCAAACAAGGGTCCTAAACCACACAGCCACGCCTCTTTAACCCCTGCCAAAAACGGGGAAGTTATGATCCCGCTGGAAATAGCGTAGTTCGGAGGGTGTGATCCCACCCTGCCAAGGTGCTTCCCGGGAGCCCAGGACGGGAGGACGCCTCCCGGGCAGCTTTCAGGGGCACACAATGCGGTACGGGGCTTTGTTTATGAGCAGTAAACGTTCCTTTCACGGGAAGGTGCGAGGTACGCAGAGGTGCAAACACCTGTCCCCGCGGTGCTTCAGGTTTTCTTCTGGGTTAGACAAAGAGCCTCCCAACTTGTGTTTCGTGAGAGGCGCTCGCTCATTCTTCGGTTCTTGGACAGAAGCAGAATTGGTACATTCGGGTTACTAACAAAGTACTTCATCCCATCTTGTGGTGGTTCTTGGTGGTTTGCAGGGGGTTCACATTCTGTGTCTTTTCAAAGTAATTTTGGATGATTTTGCTGTTTCCCCCTGTTAACTTTGAAGGGATTTGCGTAGCTGAATCTCCGTTGTGTCTTTCGGAAACTTTACTCTGAATTCCTGCTCGCACTCGGGACTGGCTGGGGTTGTTTTTGTTCGGGTTTTGTCACAAGCAGGTCGGTGATGAGCAAGGCCAGTGCGGTTTCTGTGGCCGGGCTGCGAATCGGGGGCGCCGGCAGAGCGGGGCTGGCGGAGCAGCGCCGCGGCCGCCCCGGCGGGGACGCACCGGCGGTGCCGGGGGCGCGGGCCGAGCCCTCGCACGGCTCCCCGGGCCCCGGGGTCGCTCCCCTGGGCGCGGGGCTTTGTGCGGCCCGGCCGCCTCATTAGCATGCCGGCCGGGCGAGCGGGGCTCTGCTGGCTTACCAGCTGTTCCTGCTGCTCCCGACAATGTCCGGCGGGCCGGGCTGGCCGCGCTGCCGCGGCCGCCGCCGCGCTCCGACAGCCTTTCCGCTGGGGATGCCCACGTGGCACCGCAGCGCCGGCCGGCCCCGCATGGCATATGGTGTCTGGATTCATACAAGATGCAAAACTATTCTGCCGCTAATGCACAATGACTCATAGCATTGCTAATTTTTCCAACAAAAGCCCACTTCCACACCCACACTTTTAACCCCTCAGGCTAAAAAGCCTCTTCTTTAGTTTCAAAGCCATGGAAATGTAAGGAGGTGGCTTCTGGATCAATATCTGAAACCCTATATTTATTTAAAGCATATGCACGCTCCAACGCTTATTTTAAATTTCGGTGAAAGCCGGTTTGCAAATCGCCGCTCTAACGTGCGGCAGGTTTGTTTTGTTTTGTTTTGTTTTTTGTTCCAAAGTGGGTTCGTTGTCAAATGCTGGGATTTTAAAATTTTTGGATAGTTAACGCGTTTAAAAAAAAAAAAAAATCAGAAGTCACCACCATAGATAATAAAAAGTTGTTTTCATTCGGGAGGAGGGAATCCAAGTCTTGTATAGCCAGTGGATCTACAAGGATTACGTATTCCAGCGCGAGTTCCCAAGCCGCTTGATGTAAGCAGCTTGTAACATTTGGGGATCTTTGCTGTTTACTGGCTCTTCAGGGACAATAATAATGCACTTTCCAACTAGAGGGAGCTGCTGGTATCCCTGATGCTGATTCTTAACCTTCCCCTCTAATTCCTTTGTGCGGAACGCGCAGCGAGCGTTCCGACGTTTTAATAAAATCAAGTTAAATTACCCCGAGTCATTTAGATTAAAAGGATGCGTCTCGGTTCTTGCAGCGCAATCATCAAATTAAGCCGCGGAACTCGGGGAGAACCGAAGCCCATGGCGCTTGCTTTCTGTGGCGTTATCTAGGTCACGGAAAGGCTCGCTCGGAGGGAGCGGAGAGCGGGGCTGGCGCAGCGCTGCTCCCAGACAAAAAGCGCTCGCGAGGGACGAGCGGGGCAGGAGCGGCGGCGCCGCGGGAAGCGCCGCTCCCGCTCCCTCCGGCGCAACAAAGGAACAAAGGGACCGGAGCCCGAGCACCGAGGTGGCCGCGCTCGAGCTCCCCGGGAGCCACTTGTTACGGGCTCCCCCGCGGGCGGTGCTGCAGCAGGTGAAGGCTCCTGCCGGGAGGGATTTAAGACGTCCCGGCGTTGGAAAAATCTTTTCCGAGGGGACGGCTCGAGGGCTCCCGTGAGCCTGGTGACTCCACAGCGGCCTGCGGTGGGTCCGGTGGGGATGCACCGTGACCTCGCCAGGGCCCAAGGCCAGGTGCTGGCCTCGGAGAGGCAGCTCCCATCCAGCAGGGCTGCTCCCTTGTCCCAGAAACGGCGGTGGGAAGGCACAAAGGCTGCGGGAGAGGAGATCCGCGGGCGGGCATTTCCATGTGTACTTCCCCAGCCCTCCAGGCACTGGTGCTAACACAAACATGCCATCGCCAGTACAGGTTCACATCGTTTCTCAAATTTCTCTTTTTCTCTTCTGAAGAAACCCTGACTTCAGCGTGCGGTTTCCACAAGGCACACATGCTGAAATTGCTTAATCAAAAGTTAAGGAATAACTTTCTAAACAGGAAAAATGCTTTTAGGCTTAGCTTTGGACTTTGTTTATGACTTTGTTTCTCTGGTATTGAAAATGAATGGCTGAGTTGAGTGCTGGCCACACTTTGAGGAGGCGAGACAGATCTGACTTCCCTCCAGCCTGATGTGCTCCGTGCAGCTGGCACCAAAAGGAGAGAGGCGCAGAAATTTTGTGCCTCTTGTATAAAAGGTAACTCTGGTGAGCAGCACCGTAATCCCTACACCAACCTTTAGAGAGGAGAGGCTTCCCCTCCACCCGCACTCGAAAAACTTTGAAAGCCAGCCTGTTACTGGGGCCATGAACACGGTGACAGTAAGTGAGAGGAATAGGAGAAAGCTACTTTTTGTAGCAGGTTTTCTGGCTGGCAGATTGAATTTGTGGTTTTTCTTTCCTCAGCGTCACAATTCCGCGTGTATTTCCCAGTACGATTAACTGTCGGGGCTCTGGTGTATAAACAGGAGCAGATGGCTTTTGATGATTTCTTAAACTTAATGTTTAGTAACAATGTAGTGCCTGTACGGTAGTTTCTGTTAAACAAAATCTCAGGTAATTTTCTGGGGTTTAATACTTCTCTGAATTGGCCTGGGCCAGTTTTTTTGAGAACCTGTAACTAACTTGTGCTGAACAGCTGAACTTGTGGCGCCTCTTTAGGATCATCTGCCTGGCTCGTTTTCACCCGTGCGACAGTGTGGATTATCTGACACCTTGCTGGCCTACAGTTTGTGGCTTCCTGAGGTACAACAGGCCTTCCCCCTGCCCGCCTTCCAGCCAGGCAGGGCAGTGTCGTTCAGGGAGCAGTTATTCCACTGCAGATCTCCGTGTTACCTGTGTAACAAACTTGGGGTTAGCTCCGTATCTCAGTGCTGCAAAGCCTTGACACCAAAACTGTGCCGTGACACTGAATCCATTACAACTTAGGGAGAGAGCTCAAGCTGCCAGGCCCTTTGCTTTTCTGTGTTCCTGGAAGCTCTCTCCTGAACTTTGCCGTCCCTGTGACCCTGACTGGCTTCCTGGTTACTGAAAGGGGGCTCGTGAGGGCTGCGCTTGCCAGACTGGCACCCTTCAGGCAATGTGGCAGTGCAGGCAGGATGGCAGAAGCACAGAGCACTTTGGAGGACAAGCCCTGAAGCTGAGGCTCAGACACGCCCCAGATCATAAGCGAACAGGGCTCTGCACGTTGAATTTCTGTGTCCACCCCACCACCTTCCTCTCCCCATCGCCAGCCTCTCTCGCAGCTGGGAAATTTGAGGCTCTGAAAACACCGTTTCCCACAGGCTGGTAAGAAGTGGAAGTGGCTGGGATTATTTGTCTGTCCTTAAATAAAACTCCATGCTATTTGAAGGTTTGGAGTTGTAGGAATAGCAGTCCCGCCCACCCACACGTGCCAGTGTGAGTAGTCCCTTGCCCCAGGCTGCCAGGGGGGACAGCACAGCCCTCATCGTTAACTCCCTGAGCCTGGCAGGAGAGAGGGATTGTTTCAGTCCAGGGGAACTGTTTGAATTCAGAAACCCTTTCTTCCTGGGCTTTCGCAGAGCCTGTTGGGTTTTGTGCTCCCATGTTTTATGACTTGTTGCCATGATAATTCAGCTCATCTTACAGGTTTCTCTAATTGTGATTGATGTGTAATCATTCATTTTATTGAACCTCATTAAGGTCTGTGAACCTCTGTCCCAACTTACAGTAATTAGAGCCCAGATAGCCATTCCATCTGTTCCCAAGCACTGGTTAATTAATGAACTTTTAACGTGTTCTTTGCCTTGTAAAAGCCCTCAGTATTCTCAAGTTGCTGAATAGGATTTGCATGCCAGCGTTTCCGTTTGTTTTAAATGCCACAGCAACGTGCAGTTTGGAATCCCAAAAGTCAACACACAAAGTCCCGGGATCTCGGAAAGCAAAGTGGAGAGATTTTACTTTCTGTTCCCACTTCGTGCATCAGTTACAGTATCTGTGAAACTGGGGTTTGCAAACAAACGCCTCACATGGGCTCCCGTGTTCTTTGCTGCCCAAAACATCGGGTTTGAATCTTCCCTCGTATTGCTAAGGACAATACACAGAGATCAGTAAAGCAAATGTTTCATTTTTCTTGTTGGTACTTGCTGGAAGAACGTTAGAAACATGATACCTGGGGCTCACGTTTTCCTGCCCTCGTATTTCCTCCTTTTGCTACATTTTGAGCATCAGGCCTGAGACAGCGTTGCTGGTTTTATGTAGCATTCACTACAAGGAGATTTTTAGGATGGAGCAGAATCCACCATCGCTGCTGGAGTTGTCAGAGAGACTGTTGTGGTCCAGAACTGGGAGAAAACAGCAGGACCCAAGCTCCTGAGTACCGAGGGGTTTCTCTGCTTCAGCTCTGTGCATTCTGACTGTGCAGTAACGTGCTGAGTCAGTGATTTGTGTATGGCAAGTAAATCATTGCATTTTTAAAAATGCGTTCAATTTCTGTTTGCTGAGCAAACAAATACTGAGAGGCAGTATATCCAGTGGCAGGAGTTTAAAGAAAATGTTGGGGATTTTTTCATTGTGGCATTCGTGATCTGGTGCTGGTTTTTACACACAGCACGGTGGTGTAGGGCTGTAGCTGTGCCCTGCCTCACTTGGATTGATCTGTGTTTACCTTCAATATTCAGGACAAGAATTAAGTCATACTACTCAACTCTTTCAAAATCCCTTTCAGCATCCAAAGGCCGACCATCTGTCCAGTCCAGCCATTCTTTCCTCCCCCAGTATGCATTTTAGCCGGTGCTTTGAGCAAGGCTGTATCCTGGAGAACCAAAATATGAAGGGAAATAAAGGTCTTGGGCCTGGGGCCACGTTTAGCAACGCAAACGCTGTAAATTGCAGATGGTTTTTGTGAACGAGTGCAGAGAGCCCCTGGTTTTGTGGTGCTTCAGCGTGCTGGTCTGTGGCACGGTGGGTGTCCAAGGCACAGGCAGGCTCCTCTGTGGAGAGGTTTCCAAAACAGCCACTTTTAATTCCTTGCCCAGTATTTCTGCATGCCAGCTCGTCGTCTCGCCACTGATCCCCCGCTTCAAACAGTCCATTCGGCAAATCCGTGTGTGCTCCCCCGCTCCTTTTTGGGACTGAAGCGTTTTAACTTGCTGGCAGATCTGCAAGAAAAGTGGGATTTTTCTCAAGCTTTTTGGGAAGTGCAGGTGTTTTGTCTGGGAACGTGCTGGTGGTTTGTGTGCAGTGTCAGGCATGTGTGAGGCTCAGCCACGGTGCTGCCTCTTCTCTGTTGCTGATGTTCTGCAGGTCCGAGGTTGGGTTCCTGGTGAAGCTCTTCCAAGATGTTGTCTCGCTGGCCGAAACTGAGTTGGGAACAAATCCACTCAGCATGTGCATTTGCTAAGGCATGCTTGTCAATATACCACTCCATTACAGCTGGTATTTAGGGGGTGCAGTTCTTTTACATGAAGAAAGCTGGGATGTTGCTCCTGGGCAGTCCCTCTCCTCCTCTCCACAAGCATTTGGACTCTGTTTAACTTGTTGTCAGCTGAAAAAAATGTGCAGACAATCTCAGTGAGGCTTGAGCAGCACACAGGGCATCCTGGTGAAGGAATGAGAAGGAGGCACCTCTTGCCCCTCTCTGCTGGGATCGTGCCGTTGCCCGTGCTCCGGTTTTCTGGATGTGCAGAGATGTCCCAGTGTTTGCTTCTCGGGGCTGATGGATGTGAGTCCTCCCAGTGCGAGGAGATCTACAGGCAGAAGTCTCTGCCTGAATGCAGCAGAACGAGTTTAGATGCTGTACACGTGTTCTAGCAGTATTTTAAATCTGTAAGCAGGGGTCCCATTCCACCCTTAGTTAGCTAAATGGAAGCGTTAGTTGAGGGAATTACTCTTAAGGCTGTTCTCTGACAGGTAACTGATTTTATACAATCGGCATTTACACTAAGATTTTAATACTGCCTGTATTTTGTTTAATACCAACCTTTTTATTTTTAGATTAAAATATTTTTAGCAGCCTTTCTGCATGTTGCCTGTAAAATATTTGATGTAATTTGGGTTTATTAAGAGAGATAAGGGGGATGTTGTTCTATCAGCTGTTAAATATTGTTGCGTGTTAATCCATATTTTAAAAGTTCAAAGTCTGTGCTAGCTCACGTTTCTCTGTTCTTGTTGCTGTTGGTACAGATGTGCTCGTATCGAGCATTCCCATTTGTGTGAAAAACAGAATTCAGCTCAGGCCATGCATAGATTGTCAGAAAGATTAAAGTGTGCATCGTGCAATTTTTCTTCTTTCAGAAAGGGGCCTTTGATGTGCTAATGTTCACTTTCTCTCTTTTCATGGCGAAGTGCTGGGCATTGTTTCAGGCTCTGGAGCAGTGTCTGCTTTGGAGAGGCAGATTCAAACCGGGAGCCCAACCTTGCGCAAGGTAGCAGCATGTGCAGCGGTATTGCTGGCATTGTCCAGGGGATCAGATATAGCAGTGTGCCTGCACAGATAAACTCCAGGGCAGGGAGTGAGAAGAGATGTTGCCAAAAAAGCCAAATATTGAACATCCAATATCCCACTTCTGCGTGCCAGTGTTCCTGCAGTTACACCGAGTCACACGCCGCAGGCCCAAACTGGAAAGCTTGGCAGTGCAAGAGGCGCTCTAGGCTCTGAAATCACACCCAAAGACAAGGCTGTCATGTATTTCCAAAGTTAATTGGCAAGTGAAATTATTTGGATGGGCTCGTCTTGGGTTGCAGCGGGCATTTCCCAGCTAATGGATAAAATTTTGCAGGCTGCTCAGGTAGCAGGGGCCTGATGTGGGTGGTGACACGGTGGTCGTAGTGACAAAGGTGCGTGGAAAAAGGCTGTTTACAGCTGCTCGTTCTTATGCCAAAAGACACCAATTCTCCTTTTGTAATTGACTGGGAAGAAATGGTTTCCTGAGCTCCTCAGAGTGTAAGTATGGGAAGAGACAGTGTGTAAGTGGGCAGGAGCGAGTGCAGTGCCGGTTGTGTTCTGCAGAAGATGGATTAGTTGGTAATTGAAGGATAAAAGCCTTCCTTTTCAAACTGGGTGAAATTCGGGGGTTGATTTTTGAGACAGTAAGTTAAACAAAATTGGAAGAAAACCCGAACACAGGAAAACCTGACAGCAGCCCGACAGCACACAGGGTCCCTGCCGTGTAGCTTCTTCCCTGGGTCGCTATCCCTGCATGTTCTCCTTCTCTGCCTCCACCAGCTTCGATGCTTCATTAAAAATTCCTGCCTTTCTGTTTGGGATCCTCACGATCTCCTTTCATACCTGATGTGACTCAGCAGTTAGGGATGTAAAGAACTTTAGAAGCATAGGTTAAAGGGCACTGGCTGGAAGCAGCAGCGAGAACACTGAGGAGCTGACGTGACTTCAGCAGAAGCTTCCCGAGTTTGTGCTCAGGCTGGCTCTGTGGGGAGGCTGTGCCACCTGGGCACGGCGTCCCCTGGGCACCAGGGACTGAGCTGCTGGGCACGCTCGCCTCATTAGGGTCCTTTCTGTGATCCGTGGAGCTGCAGACGGTGCTCGGAGGCACGTGCCGGGGAAGGGTTGGCCCGCGCGGTGATTTGCGGTCGCCGTCACAAAGGAGCATCTCTGCGCTGGCTGCAGAATGAGATGTGTCAGGAGGGCCTGGCAGGAAGCAGATGGAAGGGGCTGTGCAGAGCAGAGTGGCGCGGGACTGTCACCGGGGGCTCCGGGGCAGGTTTTTGGTAGCCGTGGAGAAACGATCGGAGCAGCACACTTGTCACCAGTTGCCATCCACCTCTCCCGTCTGCGCCAGCTCGCAGGGACCGGTGACTCTCCTGCAGGATTCCCCCCTCCCATCACAGCTGTCTCTGCAGCAGCGCTGGCTCGCTCGTTTGCCATCTCAAATCAGATTAATTGTCCATTTTAACAAAGTGCTGCCGCTCTGTGAGCTGGCCGTAATCTCATCGCGGTGGAAGTGGGTGCTCCATAACCCAGACACCTCGGGGATGCAGGAGTGCACGGCCCCGGTGCTTGCACGGCTCACTCGCTCACTGATGCTCTTTCCTGGTTGGTGTACTGGTGTGAGCCCACCCTTGTGAGCACCTGGGGGGTCTCACATGGGCAGGGGTCATTGCACCTCCCCCCTGGTGACGTGCAGCTTGGCCGGCCTGGCCCCAGCCTGCTCTGCTCCTGCACTGCTCTTCGGTGGCTTTTAATCCAAATACACAGAATGCCCCGAACTGGGACGGGCTCCAGCAGCACCTCAGCTGTTCTCTGGGACCACCAAAAGTGGTTTGTCACTCGTTGTTTCTATCGTATTTATTCCTATAGGTAGGAGTTTTTCTTTTGCACTGTTCTGGGGTTCAGCACTTCCATTCCCCTGTGTGTTAATACCTGTATACAACAGCCTGGTTTCTGACCTCATTTCCTCCTTTTCAAAGCTGGTTTGAACCTGGTCAGTCCTGGGTGCTAAAGCAGGCTGTCAGCTCCGGCGTGCAGCCAGCCAAGCAGCCCTCCCTACTGCTCTCTCTCCACTCCTGCCATCATTTCTCTTGTGCTTGGGTTTAGAACTTGGTTGTTTAATAGTGTATTGTACAGCTCACTCAGGAACTTGCCCCGTAATTATTTGTAATGATAAGACTTCATGGCTACCCTGAGTTACTTGAAACTTACGGGAAATTTTTTCAGAAACAGCAGGACATTTAGAACTTAACAACACTGAAACCAATGCATTGACTCGCCTTTTTGTGAAGGAGTCACTTACATTTTCAGTTTTGCTCCCTCTCCACTCACATGCCCCACCTCATAAGTTAAAAAAAGCAGATTTCATAAACATGCACCGGAATTTTAATTTACTCCTCTGGGGAAATGGGGAGCCATCACACTGGCATACACGCTGGCTGAGCTGAGCTGTGCTGTGGAAGTGGAATCCAGTTCCCCTACTGGGAGGTCACTTTCAGGGGGGAAAAGAAAGTTATTTTGAACGCGGACTTAATCACCTGCTTTTGGGGATGCGGTTTTACCGAGGTGCCCGGTGGTGGGTGCGCGCTGCTCTACCTGTTGCAGGCTGTCTGTTGAAGGAGTATGTTCATTTAATGGATTTTAAGCAACATTATTCAAAGAGCAACGAAAGGCATTCTGTGTTACACGAATAAAAGATTTCCCCGTGCTCCTTGTTAACCCTACAATGCCAGCCAGTGTAACTGAAAAGCAGCCACCTGGCAGGGAGCTCCGGCCTCAGCTGCCGCAGGGCCCGGCCAGAGGCAGCACCAGGCGTTGCCGTGTGGTGCCGGACGATGGTCAGTGGGGCCGGGGTGGCCAGAGGGGACCCGCTCAGGGGCACAGGTACAGCATGGAAAGGGACACTGAGACGTGGAGCTCCCCGAGTCCCTGCGGCCTCTGGCACTCGGTCAGGCCTGGGAGCTGTTTGTCCGCGTCTGCCACCCAGAGCCCCGTGCCCAGGGCAGCCCGTGCTCAGTCCCCGCTCTGCAATAGCCACAGGTACGGCGGGTGATAATTTTAAACCTCCGTCCCCCTTACACTGGTTTTAATTTAAAGTCGGGACATCCCCGCTGGTTTCTTGCTGGGCTTTCGCTAATTCGTTCTTCCTTCCTGCCCTCTAACATCGAGCAATTTCCCCGCTTGTCTCACCGCAGCAACAAGTCTGTTTTGTGTTAAGCATCTTGCAAATGGTGTCACTCATAATGGATGTGATAATAAGCCCCAGTTACCTGTCCCTGATTGTAATAAATGTAAATTACCAACTATAATAGACCTGAAACTGAGCCATTTAGTGTTAGACCCAGAAGTAATGAAAAGATCTGTAATAAACTAGAAGGGGCAAAATTATTTTGGTGTAATTATATTTTGTTCTGCTTGTAGCTGCTGGATCATCATACTCTTATCAAACTGACAGGGTTTGGTAACATTTAGTAGGTGAGAAAATGTATTTACAAATTGAAAAGACTCGTTCCTTAACGCGTGACGGTTTGACAGCCCATCGGTTATATCCAAGGCACAGAGGTGCCCCTTTCCGAGATGCTGTTCCACTGGCTGTGATTCAGTTAGACCTAAATGAATTGAGCTGCTTTTAGGAACAAATTCATTTGGCGTATGCGTTTGTACTCCATGTAATTCCAGGAATCCCTCTGTCTGTGTGTTGCTCAGCAGCAGCTCAGTGAGGCTGGGCACATAAAACCCACCTCAGTGTCACTGCAAGTCATTCCAGGGGATGGGAATCACACCCCATAATGGCAGCACAATTTATATTTTTCTAGCCATATATGTTAACAATTTTATGGCACGTTCTCATAAAAACAAACAAACAAAAAAACCCCCCAGAAAACTTGTAAACGCAACTGCTCCACAGATTGTAAAATTTGTAAAAATTGTATTTTCACAGCAATTAAGCTTCCCAGGGACTGACATTTGGAAAACATTTAATTTTGAAGACCTGGAAGCATCACTGTCAAACATCAAAAAATCAAATCTCTTTGTGCGAGCAACACACGAGTATGACATTCCATAAGCAATGGAGGAAGGCATTTGTTGCCTCCCACAGGCTTACAGGGCTTTTTGCTGCTTCCTCTAAGACAAGCTGTGACTGTAATCTCAGCTGATTGTGAGGCTGCAGCTGCCCCAGAAGTTCTGGGTGCGAATGTGCAGCCAAGTGGGACTTTGCCCTGTTCAGCACAGATTGTGTAGGCGACATTGTCATCGCCCTGCTCTGCTGTTCTGCAGCGAATGCTGAGTTATGAGTCTGGCTTTATCTCTCCTTCCCCTGCCTCTGGCTGTTTAGTTTCAAAGCTGGGAACTGCAGAGGCTGGAACCTTCACGTTCTGAATGGTTTGGGGTATGGCATTATCCCAGGAGACTCCCAGCTGTACCTTCGCCTGGATACTGCTGTGATGGACCTTGACCTGTTCCTTTTCTCCAGGTGCACTGTGGAGCAGATCTCGTGTGGCATGTCAACTCTGTTGGTGAGATCTTTGGCTTTAGGAGAACATCCTTGTGTTTGGGGAGTGGGAGGGATGGCAGTAAGTGTAGGAATGTTAAATGTACATGGCTGTTAAGCTGGAGACACTGCAAGTCTGTGTGTTTGTGTATGTGCAATGACCAAAGCATGACACCACCAGTTCAAAAACCTTTATAACCCTCTGTATAACCCTCTGTCTTTTCCTCTTTGGGGCTTTTTTTTTTTTTTTTTTAAATTACAAAATTTTAAGATACAAGTGAATACCAACAGCATTTTGTCATCAACTGATAAAATTCATAAAATAATCTCACAAACCTTGCGGGCAAGTCTGCACTTTTCCTACACGTCTGAGTACAGGACAGGAAGGTGTTGCCGGCCCAGCATCCCCCTGCTAGCAGCTCTTCATTTCTGGTGGGAGAATCTCACTGCCTGGCTGTCCTGGCCCCACCACCTTGGGATCTGGAGTTTGGCTGGATCCCTGTGAGTTCCACCTGGAATTTCACAGTGCGGATCCCAATAGAGTGGCTCCCTGTGATCCCAGTGCCCTCAGGAGAGAGGAGCTCAACATCTTTGCTCTGGGGCACTGGGAAGGTGGCTTTCAATTAGACCTGGGCAACTCCTGTCCCTGTATCTCTCAGATTCATCAGGGAACTGTACGGCTACTTCTAGAGAAAGTATATTTGGGGGGAATCATGCCCCACTAATTTGCTGGCCAAAACCTTGTGCCCTGGGAGTTACGATACAGAACTCTTTCACAAGCAGCTTCTCGGTGGTTAGATCTTAGTGTGCCCTGTGGAGTGAGCTACCTGTCAGGGCTCCTGCGCCTCTGAACTGGTAACAGGCCATTATGTCATCATTGTAACTGAAATATTTTCATCTGAGCCGTATCAGTACAGTGATAAGCACGGAGTGCAGTGGCTGATTGGACCTTGGATGGGCAGAGGGCTGTTTGCACCATGCAAAACGTACAGTGCCGTGTTCTAGGCACAGCTGTGTGTGGTTTGTCGCCTCTAGCACATGAGGAACATGCTTAATGGGAACAAAGTCAATAAAGGGGATGAGGCGCAGGCCTAGCTCTTTTTTCCACAGAGCAGGTTTGTGTACAAGCAGGACTACCTGGGAGGAGAGGATTGCAGGGACTCTGCGGTAGAAGTACAGAGCTTTGGGTAGGGATGCGCTCGAGTGCTGTCAGAGCACAGAGTGGTGTGAGAGCAGGGGGTGACCCGGTGTCCCTTTGCTCCCGCCCCAGAGCGGCCGGTCTGTACTGGTACGTGTGCCTGCTCCCGGGGGCTTCCTGCCTGCAGGAGTGCTCGGAAATTAAGATGAAAGCTTGTTTTCTGCCTTATTCATAATAAATGCAAGATTCTCCCCTGAAGCACTTGGCATGACTAATGTGCCACATATTCTTGCTATCCCAGAGCGGCAGGCGAGTGCTTCTGCCAGACGGGTGCTTGCAGCACACCTTGGGCCACGCGCTGCCCAACGGCGTCAGGAGCCAAGCGCCAGCGCGGGGCTCCGCACAGACGAGTGTGAGCTGGAGCCTTTTGCCTCAGGGCACCTTCAGTATGACTTTGCTGTTACACTGCTTGATTTCCACAGAGATGCTTTGAAACCGTGTGAAACGTGTTTCTGTTGTTGTTTTGCTGCACTTTCCCCTTTAAAGCAATTACTGGCGACCGTCTGTGAGGGAGCCGCGGTATCGCACCGCGCGTGCTGGGAAGCGCCGTGGCAGCGTGCCCTGTGACTCAGAGCACTCGCGGGTTCTCTGGGACCTGAGGCCCATCTCCATCAGCCGACACCGAGGTTCTTTTGTGATCCTGTGCAGGGACCCAGGCCCCGCTGCGGGGAGGGAGGTGGCAGAGCTCCAGGCACGGTGCCGAGGCGCTGAGCAAACGCTCCATAAATGAGGAAGCCCTTTGCAAACCTCTCTGTACCTGTCAGTCTCAGGGAGAGCCGTGTCTCTTCCACACCAGCGTGTCCTGGGCTCCAGCCATCGCCCCCAGCACAGAGGGCTGCCTGTCTGTGCGATTGGTGGCACAGCAGCAGAAAATTATGCTGCAGAGAGGATGAGCCCTTGGTTTTGGCAGCAGAGGATCATCTGCCCCATTTGGATAAGGAGGAGGAACAGCAGCCTTGGCACAGGCCAGCCCTGCTCCGCCAAGGGAGCCCTGGCTCCCCCGGCTGCAGTGTGGACAGATGGCTGTGATGGGGGCTGGCCATGGGGAGAGGGGGCCCACAGACCCCATCGGTCACACAGCCTCGGCTCACGCGCGTCCCACGTGTTACATGGACCAGTTTAAGGCAGGCGTCACTGGAGAGTTTCCATCTTGGATGCTTTGGTTTATAAAAAGCACGTAGGTCTGCGGTGGCTGACGGGTATAGTTTAATTGCACCTGTTCAATGAAGGATATACGTTACTAAAATTCCCCCGAAAGTTCCCGGTGAAATTCGTGTGGCGGTGGCGGTCACTAGACCATAAACGATGGCAAGCCCAATCAAGCAGATTGAGTTTCACACCAAAACTGCCTACCACCTCATTTTAAAAGCACAGTAACTCCATCCTCTTCAGAGCAGGGGAGGAAAATTAGGTGCAAAAAGGTCATCAGCCGACACATCTCTGCTAACCTCAGTTTTATGGTCCCAGCTTTATTCTGCTCTGGTAAGTCCCAAACATTTATGTTCTTGTTTGTTTTCCAAACTGCTGTCACGGTGTCAGGAGCAAACCCTTTTTGTGAACCATCTTTGGGCCCTGTGATACAATCAGGAGGAAGCTGAAATAGATGTTTCTTGCGCTGAACGGTAAAGTCAAAGATTTTCTGCAGGTCTCCCTAACCGGGTAGAGAAGGACTTGGCATGCGGACATGTAGGCAGCCTTGATGTCCGATGGGCTGGAAAGAGCTGTCTACCTCTATACTTGCAGCATCTCCACTGGCCCAATGCCCCAAAAGCCCTTCTCCGGGTGGGCTGCACATCGCAGATGGGAGCTGCAGCAGGGCCATGCCAGCAGTGCGCATTAGGGTCCCTCTGGAGCCAGAGGAACAGGCGTTGCAGCGAGGGCTCTCTGTGGACCCCGGCAGTGTCCCGGGTGCCAGGCCTGGGAGTGGTGCCCTGTGGTGTTGGCACGACCCCCAGGCCATGGAGAGCAGCCAGGCGCTTCTCCCCAGCCTGTCCGCAAACCCACCGACACTCCTGTCTTTTATTTGCCGCTGTGTCAGCGGAGCGCCCCGATCTTTCCGTGTATTGGTGAGAGTATACAAATGCTGCCAAAACGTTTCCATTTTCAAACAGTAGCGTGGGGGGCAGCACGGGCTGGCCATTGCTGTCAGCAGGGGTGGGGCCCTAAGAGTTTTGCTTGAGGTCAGCACAGAGTTAAGGTTAATAAGCAGAAGTTTGGTATTTTCAGGATCTGCTTGAGTAATCATCTTCTATATTCCCTTGTTTCTCAACAGGGCAGTTTGTTATGGTTTAGTGTTGTGTGTGTGTGTGTGCAGGGAGGGAAACACGGGGCAGATCCTGGCCCTGGGGTGGCTCAGGTCACCTGCAGAACACAGATTATGAGGACTTCGAAGGGTTTTCAAGGTCATTATGTTTTAAACTGGAAAAACATGTGTGTCTGAAACTGGCTCTGTGTTGCAGAGGTTAAATGTAGAAGTGATGCTGGTGGGTAAGAGCCGAGCACTGGCTGGTGCCCGCCTCTCCGGTGAATTTTCAAAAGCTTCTGCCTTTTGTCTTCTTTTGCATCCTCCATCTGGAAGGAGGTCCTGTGTGTTTCACTTTGCAGGTCATCCTGCTGCTGCAATAAGATGTTGTGGTTTATTGCAAATAGCTGATGTTCACATTTTTACGTGTTGGGGTTTTTTTCAAACAGCCTTCATTGTATGGTTGAAATGTTAAAATAATTGATATGCTGACAAAACACTACTAGAAGCTCATAATATTCAAATATTGAGATTTGATTGCTGTATTCAAATAGGAGCTAAATTCCTGCTCTCCCGCAGTTTTATATATATTCATGATCAATAATTCACACCTTGTCGTGGCTCTCAATGTCATTATTTCATATGAAATGAAAAAAAAACCCTGTTTGCATCTGTTTAAAACATTTTGCTCTGGAGTTTTGCCTTGGCAGAAGTAAAATGTAAAATAATGCAGCCGTGGAGAGGTGGGTCAAATTGTCGTACATATTAAAAGAGGAGCTTTTGATCAGCTCCTTCAAGGGTCTGGTATAACTCCATTTATCTGCAGATCTCAGGGGATGCCCCAAGCCCCCAGATAACTGGGGGCTTAGTTAATCAGGGCAGCCAGCTGTCCAGCTTTCCGCCGGGGTAGGGTTCAAGCTCACAGCCTGTCCTCTGCAGCCAGGCCTGCCGCAGCGGCGGATTTGTGCGTTCCCTGCAGCGCTCCAGCCCCGAGGCTGCTCTAGGAAAGCCAGCCAGGCACTTGGGGCTCCCTCCCAGCCCTGCTCAGAGCTGGGGCATTGCTGATCCATGGCTTGCATTTTTAAACCAGTAGTTTATGTGCACTTGATCTAAATTCTGCTTGATGCTGGGGGCGCCTTGGTGTCAGGTGGGCTCTGCCCAAAGCTCGCAGGAGAGCTGTGACAAGAAGTTCAGGTTAGAGAGGTTCAGTGTGAGGTTCTAATGTGTGTAACTCAGTGATATTTCGTGGTTGGCTCCTAGGCTAGGCAGTGCAGCTCTGACAGAAGTATTGCTCCAGGGATTTTCAGGACAGACGCGTTCCTACAGGGCGATAAATAGGAAAGCTCGTGATGCTTTTTTTACAGGATGGAGGTGTTTTTCGGAGGGTTTTTTTACAGCTTGTTCCCAGTGCCTCCACATTCAAACTCCTAAACTTCAGTAAAATTTTAGTTGACTTTTTCTTTTTTTAATGAATCCCAACTGTTCTCCCCAGGCTGCATACGTACTGAGACTGAGATAGCAGGGAGTTTAATTTCATTTTGCCGCAGTCACTTAATTCTTTCTTGATTAAGCTGTGAGTGCAAACGAGCACGGGCATCCCGCTTGCTGCCCGTATGGCAGGAGCTGCTGTGCTCCCGCTGCTCCAGGGAGCCTGGGAGGGCACGGGGAGCACGCCGAGCCGAGGTGGCTGGCGAGTGGAGCTGGGGTGTGCAGCACTAGGCCTCGCTGCACTGGGGCTATCTGCACCCACTCTTTTTGGCTCTTCAGTGTGCAGGAGAGGTGCTGAGCCAGGAGCCTTCCTTGCGTGCCTCCAAAGTGCTGGTGGATCTGCAGCGCTCTCCAGATCTTGGAGTGTTCTTCCTCAGCTGCCTCTCCTGTAGCTGCCCAGCTGTTTATCCTGGTGCTTTTTCCCAGTCTTCTGTGTGGCGAGCGGCACCCTCCAGCTCATCAGTAGGATTTTACCGGGTGCAGAGCAAACCTGGGCAGCGCCTCCTCCCCGTGTTCCCGTGCAGCATTTATCCGAAGCGCAGCAGCCCAGCAGGGCATTATCAGGCAGAGCGTGAAAAGGCTTTTCTCGTCCCCCCCCCGCCCCGCCTGGTTGGAAGCCCACGAGCAGCTCCGGCCGGGGCCGGGCGCTGAATCGAGCGCTGCCGGCCGGCCCGCAGGCTCAGGTGGTCGCCAGCCCCCGGTGTCGCCGAGCCCTTTCAGCAATTTGTCACGGCCGGGCCCGCTCCCGCTGCGCCAGCACGTGCCAGCTCCGTGTCGGAGGGGCTGCTGCCAGACGGGCGCGCAGCCCCCGCCGGCCCGGCCGGCGCTCGCCCGGCATCGCGCTCCGCACGGCCCTGGCAACAGCCGAGCGCCGAGGAATCGGCATCTCCATAATGAGGAGTGAATGGCATCCGTCAGTCCCTTTAGAATTGGGCCCAGGCGTGTGCCTCCTCTCCGAGGAAGTTTGGCAGCCTATTCATTAACAAGAGTCATCAGGAGTTCAGCCCATAAAGGGGAGGCAGCCCCGCACGCCGCGGGCTGGCGCTGGCGCTGTCAGGAATGCGTTCTCCCGGGCTTCAGGCAAGGCAGGAAAACTGAGCAAATAACGCTGTCAGCAGGTGCAAAGGCTGAAATGCTGCTGCCTATTGATTTTCTTCCTTCAGGCTTCCACGGGAAGTTTATAAGAAGATTTATCACATATCAATCGTCCTCTGTGAGCATTAAAAGCAAAATTCTTCCTTTCTTTCTTTTCCCTTTGTTGCCACCACGCCTGCAGGAACTCACATGCAACGAAGACGTGCTTTGCTTATTCCCTTCGAGGTCGACGCTAGACCATCGTCTCCTGGCTTTAAGCACTGCTTTGCTCTGATTTTTTTTTTTTTTAATAGTGTTTCAGAGTGGTTTTGTTAATGTACTGCAAGTCACAAATGGCACTTCAATATTAATTAGTAATGCTTTTCAATTCTAAATACCCTCACCTGCATTCTGTTGTCACTGGTGTTATTCTCCTGCTCCTAATTTCTAAATTCAGCTTGGCCTTTGCTCCCACCGAACAGCCTTGCAGAGCTCGAGTGCATTTCCCCATAACAGAAACACAATGAGGCGCTGAAAACTTTTGTTTTCACTGAGGAAACGGAGAATGAGATGTCATCCTGGCTCCTGCGAGCCCTAATTCATAAAGTCATACGTGAGGCTCTCCAGCCCATTGTAGATTTGTCCCAGGCGTTATCCTGTTATTGGAAGTGTATGATTCACCTTCTGAGCAGACAGAAGCTGCACACAAAAGGGGAAGATTTGCTTTCTCCGCTGTGAAAGGCTGCCGCAAGCAGGGGTCCTATTAAGACAGCTGGAAAGTTGCTTCAGCTTGTTACGCTTGTAAGTTTTATTGGTGACTGGTTTTTGATTACACATTTGAATGCTGTGTGTTCCAGGTTGCCGAGTTTTAATTAAAAGGCAATAGTCTCCATGTTAGCTCGCTTTGTTGTCTGCATTATTCAGGCCATAATGCATGCAAGTTGCGGGCTGGGTTTGTCCACCGTGCATCATTTATTTGGGATACATAAGGTTGCACCTTCTAGCACCTGCCCTAAATATAACCATCACGCTATTGGAATTGGGTTTATTGTGCTTAATTTCTTCTAGGAAGTCCAGTGATCAGATGAATCTGGGGGGAGTTGTACCCCTCTGTCCTGTAGCTTTTTTTCTCCAATCTAGTAACTTTTCAGGAATATTGTGTGCCAGGAGCTTCCCGTAGTGCCGCAGCCTGTCTGTGACAGTGGATTTTGGTCTGGGGCTTTGCTCCAGCGCTCGGCAGCTCCCAAGTCACAGCTTCTCAGTCAGGAAGCTCAAAGGTGTTACCCTGAATTTCCAGCCCTGAATGTATCCCCTCCTTGTTGGCTCCCGTTCAGAACCATTGGGCAGTTCTGGTCCGGTTCCCTGCCCGTTCCAGCCCAGTCAGTGTGGATATGGGGCTGGGGGCTGGTGTTCGGGGATGCCATGGGACAGCCTTGAGTTCTGCACACACCTTTCCTTAACGGGGCATTGCAGCTACGAGGAGAGAGCTCTGTACCTTGAAGCCATCATCCAGAACCACAAAGAAGCGATGACGTTTGAGGATTTTGCTGCTCAGGTCTTCTCTCCCTCTCCCAGCTACTCCCTCGGTGGAACTGGTGAGTCTCTGCACATTGTTCTTCTCTGTAGCCCCAAGAAGCACTTGAGCAGCAGATGTACACCTGTTTTTTGTAGATAAATGCTTGCAAATTTAAGAAGACTATTCTTCCCCTGAATCAACTAATGAATATCAAAAGGAATGATGACATTCATTTTAATTTGTTTTGCATCAGAGCTATTCACACTGCTCCTTTCTCCAGCTATCCTGTTAACCCCCAACTCCAGCGAGGTTAATGAACTTTCTCGCAGTGATGGGCTCGGGCTCATTCAGGACTCCGGGTTCTTGCTGAGCTGGGAATATGTTGTTCAAAAGCGAGGCCTGAATCGGGCCTCACTTATCAAAAATAGTTCCTCGCAGGGGAAGCTGCTGCTAATGCTAAATGGGGATTACGCTGCTGAGCTACCAGGGTCAGGGATTAATGCACAAGAAACGCAGGAACGGGGTGCTGTTAGGGAATCGCAGCGGCGTGTGGGATGCGGGCGCGTCCCTTCCACGCAGGCGAGCACATTGCAGGCTGCCCTGCAGCACCTGGCCTGGAGCCTCTGCAGGGTTTGTGATGGGTGTGTGTGCGCGCACGTCAGTGCTCATCAGTCATCGGCCACTGAGAGGTGACAGCATTGTGCCGAACTCCGGGAATTTATTCCTCGTGTGCCTTGTGGAGGGTTAGGTTAGTGTGCAGGCACAATCGCTGCCCGGCTGGTTTGATTGAGTTTAAGTGAACCTCTCCTGAAAGGGAGCCGTTGGCTCTGAAGTGCACATTTCTAGTGCCTTCAAAATGTGGTTTTTTTCAGCATCCAGAGAGTATCTGGTCACCGTGTGCTGGACTCCCTAACAAAGATTCTTTAATCCATCGTTGACACTCCTAGGGTGACACTGGCACTTTCTAATCATTCCCTGCTTCTCTTCTGGATTGTTGAATAGATTATTTCCAACCTGTATAAACGTTGCAGGACATCTGCTCTATTTCTCTTTAGCCCGACTTGTTAGCAGATATCTTCCATCTAAACTGAAACACTGAAGGAAGAAATTAAATTTGCTCAAATAAATCACTTAGGAATAAAACCAGCCGTGCAGCATTGTCTAGCGTTGCTGGCTCCGATCCTGGCGTGCTCGGAGCTTTGTGAGGAGATAAGAGGCCTGTGCTGGCCGGGCAGTGGTGGCCAGGAGCAGCAGGCAGAAGGCTTTGGAGATAAGCGCTGGCAGGAGGGGAGGAAGCCGGGGCCATTTACATAATCGCGCCTCTGCGTCCTGGAGAGGCGTCAGGGAACACGGGATGGATCTATTGATCTCTGCTGAACTGGAATACTAAACAACGCTAGGAGAGCTTATAACTTAAAGCTTTGATTAATGTTTCCTACATTAAAAAGTAGAACAGCTGTGCATTAAATTCTTTTATACGCTCTGCCAAAAGTCTGAGACAAAAAAATCGCCCGTTTCAATAGGAGCACGGCGCGTGCCCAGGGCTGGTTGTTAGCACTTGAATCGTTTATCTGTCCATGTATCAGCAAATAGAAATGTAGATATAGTGATCTATTTTAAACGTTTTGCTCTGTGCATAGTTCTGTTTCATTTTCATGTTGTTCTGAGCACACAGTGTTGCATCACATGTGGTTCAGCAGGGCAGACCTCTCAGCAGCCCCACTTTCTGAAGGACAAGCTGTGTATGCCAAGCACAGTTACAGTGTTTCCCAGTAGCTGAGCATTTCAGAACACTGTTAAATCAGGAGTACCCGGGTATGATTTAATTATTTTAATTGCTTTCAAGTGCAAAGCCTGCCTCAGTCAGGTCCCAATTTTCAGACTTCTGAGCCTCAGAATTAATTTCCTGCTCGTGAACTGGAGGCCAGCCATGACTTCTGGTGTCAGAATCGCCACTTCAGAGAGTCTTCTCACATTACCTGCTGATTCTCCTGCCTGTTTAGTCAGTGATGAGCAGGGACAGTGTCAGCTGTGACCATGGGGATGTGTTTTCCATGAGATGCCCCTCAGCAGTCAGCAGGGAGGCTGGATGCAGCCCCGGCAGCTCCAGTGTTCCCCAGCCAGGCCTGCTCCATGCACAGATCCACCTGTCCTGCACCTGCAGGCATCACCTGTCTGCCACTTAGGAATACAGAGGGCATCTTTCCATTCTGAAACAGAAAAAATGAGCCAGGGAGCAGTAAACAAAAAGAAGCACTTTTCCCTGAAGGGAGGGATCAGGCACTGGCACAGGCTACCCAGGGAGGCACTGGGATGCCCATATCTGAAATGTTCAGGAGGAGTCAGGATGTGATTTCGGGGCAATGATGGTAGTGCTGGGTTGGCCACTGAACTTGCTGATCTCTTCCAGCCTTGATGATTCTGTGGGATGCATGGAGCTGGCGCAGGTGGCAGGACAAGCCAGCTGGTACTGCTGACCCTGCCGAGCATAAACTGCTCAGGTAAATTTAGGATTAATTCTCATCTGATCTGATTCTTATAATGCCCCTCAAGAGTGATCCTGTTTTGGTGCTGTGAATGCATGTGTGCAGCAGAGAGGGTCAGGGAGTAAGGGTGCTGCTTATCACAGTGCAGGGCGTTCTCAGGAGTTAACACAGTAAGGAGAAATCAAACACAGCTCTCAGTGACACGTTACTGGGGTATCACTGACTACGATGCAATTATTGGAACTGGATGTTTTTGTGTTTTCTGATGCTGCCCCTGGGAGTACACCCCCAGACTCGTGTGGGATGTGGTTTTCCTGCTCTGGCTTAGTCTCCCTGTCACCAGTCTTGCAGGTGCTGCATTTTCTGCAGGAAAATGGTCCAGATGATCTCCTTTGCTGTTTCCAGGCGCAGAGCCTTAAACTCCCTGTATGGATTATAGATAGGCCTGATATCTTCAGCGTTGAAAGTGCAGCCGTGTAGGCAGAATGGCCATCCCCGAACTCATTTAGGGGATGTGCAGATTAGGAACAAAAGCTGGGAATACGGCCCTTTGTTGTTAAACTGGTGCATTACATGCTGTATTTTAATTAGGCAGGGTTTGAGAGGCAGCCCAGGAAATCCTCCATAATCCAACACTATTGAATTATTCTCATCCTTTCCCTCTGCAGATTTCTCTCCTTTTAGTGGACAGGCTTTAAGCTGCTGTTCTCGCTCCCTCAGCCAAAACCAGAAACAGTTATTCAACAAAATACTTGAGTGTCCTTCAAAAAAATTGGTGAAGCAGAAGTGGGCAGAGCAGTGCCCTGACTTCAACTGCCTCTGTGGCTCAGAGGGGTTCTTTGGGGCTTGGGGCTGCTTTTGTGTGAGATCAGCAGCCAGAAGCATGGTGTTAACCTTGGGAAGTGAAAGGAGCTGGATATTCCAGAATAACTCTCTAGTCATAGCTTTCCCACCACAGGAATTCTGTCTGAGGGGTTTGTGCTCGACAGGGCAGGTTCCTGCTTTCCAGGGAACCCCGGAGCTGAGCGCTGCCGCCGGCACCTCAGGGGTTAATGGGAACGGGGCACACTTGACTGCTGAGAGGACTGATCTAATCACTGCCATATCCAAGTGCATCTGTTCACCATGAGGTCATTCTTGTGCATGCTAATGACTTGGAAAATAAAGCACAAAGCTCAACGTTATCAGGGAGGATATAGAGTAAATCTTGGCTTTTTTAGTTGCTAATGGATAGTGTGGAATGGGCAGGGAAAGCATCTCTGATTCTTGCATTCCAGCTTAATGTTTTTAAAGCATCCTTTTCAGTGGAGCATCAGAAAAACTGCTGGAAAACTTGGACATGTGGTATCTGTTGATAAATGGATTCTTTAATGAATATTATGGCATTGCCCAGGAGCAACACTTGAGTCAAGGAACTGTAGAGGTTTTCAGCATTCCCTGCTTTTAAAGCCTCGGGAGCTGTGCCTGCTGATTTACATAAAACCGAGATTTTGCAGCCTTTTTGTTGCAAAGGTGACACATGCTTTTCTTTTGTCTCTGGACTTTTACATGCATAAAGTTCTTGTAGGAAATATCTGAATGTACAGCAAACAAGCTCTGGTTTATTTTAAACCACTTTTTGTTCAGTGCTGAGCTTTATCCTTCCCACTTTAAAGCAAAAGCATTATTTGAATTGGATATGTAGATTTTAAAATATATTTGTGACAGAATCAAAACCAAACCCAGAGTAACTCTTGTTGTAAACAGGACTGATGCTTTTTGTAACAGTAACTGGAGACAAGGATTCCTTTTGCTTTGGTTTGGTTTTTCTGGGTTTTTTTTTACTACCTTGGGGTTTTTGTCCTTTTAGCTTTTTCCTTTAAGCTCTGTAGGGTGTTTTGTCAGATCTGTGTCCAGGTTCTGTATGCATATATAATAGTTTTGCCTATTTTCCTGGAAATATTAAAAACATACACATCTGAAACTGAGTAGCTGTGCCACACGATATCACAGCACATGTGGTGTGTGCCAAGGGTAGGGTTTGATCCGTGTGTCAGTGTTGCCTGAAAGCGAACAATTTGTTTCTCATATGTGGGATTTAGGTAATTCCTGACTGTCCTGGTTACTTGTACCACAGGGAATTGTTGCTAGCATGGAGCATGTGTGAGGTCTGCCGGGCGTGGTGCTCAGCAGGTGAGATGGGACACTGTGGTGCTGTTGTGGAGGTTGTCCAGGCAGTGAACAAAGAGGAAAAGCTGAGGGGAGTGGAGCAGAGGAGCCAGGAGAGTTACCACAGGAGGCAGGACTCCAGGGCTTTCTCTTCTTCCCTGTTCCCTGTGAGGACTATTCAGGATGAGGCACAGGGACCTGTCTGGCTTCCCCTGCTTAATCCAGGTAGTTCCTCATCCTCAGCAGACTGGAGCCTGTCCCAGCTGGGCTGCCCTTGGGGAGCTCCTGCAGTGGCACCAGCGGACTTGGGAGCTGCTCCTTGCCCGTGTGCTCTTGGTTATCAGTGCTCTGTCCATAGTTTCCTTGCCTGAGTGTCCCTGTGAGGGTCAGGAATGGTCTGGCATTAAGCAGGGCAGGGTCATGGTTACCACCAAGCGTTGGGGGCAGCAGCTCTGTCCCCCCTCCAGCTCCTGTGGCTGAACAGGCTGATGCAGGTGTATGCCCAGGAGCCCAGGCCTGGCTCTGGAGGGTCCAGAGCCTTACAGAGCCCTAAGGAAGTGGCTGCCTGCTCAGTGTGCTGGGGCCATCCCTTGTGCCACCACTGAGGGTGGACAGTCCAAACTTGTCCCCCAAGGCTGGGCAGGTGCTGGGACTGCTTCCCCCTCAATCCTGGTGTTCTCTTGGGATCGCCAACAGTGAGGGGGCGAGAGCCACATCAGGGGTCTCAGCCTGGCCTCGTGCCTTTTCCATGTAATTGATTGGCTCAGAGGGCGCTCCCTTGGCTACCGGGAGAGGAGGTGGCGAGGGAGGGCTCATCCCAGCAGTCAGCACTGGGATGGGCGAAAATAGGAGTTTGATGGGGCCGTCTCTTCTGCCAGGTGACAGCTCCAGCTGCTCGAGCTGTCAGCTCAGAGAAGGCTCCAGGCAATGTGGCCCCTTCCCATTTTCCCTCTGCACTGAGGCGCCAGCAGAGACCTGGAGCAGAGGCGGAGCAGAACCGGGGCAGAGCCAGCCCTGTGGCCGTGTGCTGAGGGCTCAGGCTTCCCTGCCTGTCACACCAACATAACCCCCAGCACTTGGCGGGGTCCCCCTGGCTGAGGCTGAGCCTTGCAGAACTAATCAGCAGCTGCTCCAACTTGTGAGTAATTAAACTTCAATGTGTACATTTTAGGCTTATTTCCAAGTCCCTGAAACCGTGGAGGCCTGCAGTGGTGCCAGGCACTCCCACCTGAGCTGGGAGCTATGGGTGCTGTTACAGGGTCAGTTCTGCCCCTGGTTAACTTCCAGTGTCAGATTCTCTTACTGTGTCACTTACAGCTTTTCAGGGCACTGCAGGATGTGTATGGCTTTGATTAACCCAGCTTCAGTTGTCCATGGGCTCTTCCACGCAGGCTCAGGATGCTGCTTACAGTGTACTTTGAGCCTGTCTTTGGGACAGACACAGAAGGAATGCTGTGCACATTTACTACAATGATTCTCTCTGGAATTTTATTACCTTTGCATTTACTAGGAAGGAAAACAAAGATTTCCACAGACCTATCCTGGCTGAAAGGTTAATAGGGGGCTGGAACAGGTTACAGCCTATGTGAAAACTTCATGGGTCTTCTCAAGTACCAATCATCAGGATCCTTACAGGTCATGGTCTTACCCACCCTTGCTTTCAGGGGTGTTCAGCTGCTTCATGAGCAGTGGGTAAAAGGCCATTCCTAGAGAACCTGCCCTGGGGAAGGAACCAGGTTTGTTCTGTGGACTGGATTTGAGATGCAATACACCATCTCTCTCTAGCTTCCTGCAAGGTAACCCTGCTTTTCAAGTGCTTTTATCTATATTCTTAACTGTTTTTAATCCCTCCTGCAAGAAAAAAAAGTTTTAAAAGCTTAATGCTCTCTCAGCAGCCTCACCTGTGAGAGGCCTTCTAGTGTGTGTGTGTCTTGTCTGAGTGTAGGTGTGTGACTGCTCGTGGACAGGTTTTGTGCACTCAAGGACTTCCCCATCTGGGAAATGTATGTAGCACTGGGATTGCTATGCTGCTCACTTCCTGGGGGCTTAACCTGGCTGTGGTGTCACAGAGGTCTCCGTGAAGCTTCAAATTTTACTCAGTTTGAAATGGTGTGACCACGAATGGTGCTGGAGGTGGAGCTGAGGCGTGAAGCAGCTGCCACCATCCCACTTCAGCAGGTTTGGCAAAAGCTGAAGGACAGTAATTATTCATTCCAATTTTTGCCAACATTCCTTCTCTTGTTTCTTTCAGTCCTCAGGCTGAAGGAGGAAGCGTGTGGGTCAGTATTTCTGCAGGTCCCTGAGGGCCGAGGGGAGCTCCCCGTCCGGCCTTTAGCGGGGCGTGCTGTGTCGGGTTGGTGCGAGCGCAGCAGTCACAGAGTTCTGGTCCTGCACTGACACGGTTTTGTTCTCTCCCTTTAGATTAGCGTGTTAATGCTCTCGGTACAGTAATGGCCGCAGGTAAGAGCAATGCCTCCCGCAGGCTCCTCTGCTGCTGTGCCTCATCACTAACAGCTCTCCTTCCCCTCCTCCTCCCTTGCTGCCTCTGCTCCGTGTTCAGCTCCACCTCTTGTGCCCCATGTGTGCCTCACACCTCCTTGGCTCTGCCTCCTGTGCCCCGCGTGCTCTGTGTGCAGTCCTGCCTCATGCACTCAGCGCTTGCCTCCCACAAATGCCACACAGTTCTGACTCCCATGATCCATGTACAGCAATGCCGCCCACGATCCGCATGCGGTAGTGCCTCCCACGTCCGATAATAATGCCCGCAATCCGTGTCCAGTCACGCTGCCCGGGTGCGGGACCTCCCGCGAGCCGCGTACGGCCATGCCACCCGCGATCCGCGTACGGCACTAAGCTCCAGCGATCCGCGTACGGCACTAAGCTCCCGCGATCCGCGTACGGTCATGCCACCCGTGATCCGCGTACGGCACTAGCTCCCGCGATCCGCGTACGGTCATGCCACCCGTGATCCGCGTACGGCACTAGCTCCCGCGATCCGCGTACGGTCATGCCACCCGCGATCCGCGTACGGTCATGCCACCCGCGATCCGCGTACGGCACTAGCTCCCGCGATCCGCGTACGGTCATGCCTCCCGCGATCCGCGCACGGGTCATGCCTCCCGCGATCCGCGTACGGCACTAGCTCCCGCGATCCGCGTACGGTCATGCCACCCGCGATCCGCGTACGGCACTAGCACCCGCGAGCCGCGTACGGTCATGCCTCCCGCGATCCGCGCACGGTCATGCCTCCCGCGATCCGCGTACGGCACTAGCTCCCGCGATCCGCGTACGGTCATGCCTCCCGCGAGCCGTGTACGGCACTAGCTCCCGCGATCCGCGTACGGTCAGGGCTCCCGCGATCCGCGTACGGTCAGGGCTCCCGCGATCCGCGTACGGTCATGGCTCCCGCGATCCGCGTACGGTCATGCCTCCCGCGAGCCGCGTACGGCACTAGCTCCCCGCGATCCGCGCACGGTCACGCCACCCGCGATCCGCGTACGGTCACGCCTCCCGCGATCCGCGTACGGTCACGCCTCCCGCGATCCGCGTACGGTCACGCCACCCGCGATCCGCGTACGGTCACGCCTCCCGCGATCCGCGCGCGGCAATCGCACCCGCGATCCGCATACGGTCATGCCTCCCGCTATCCGCGTACGGCACTAGCACCCGCGATCCACGTACGGTCATGCCTCCCGCTATCCGCATACGGCACTAGCTCCCGCGATCCGCGTTCGTCAATCGCACCCGCGATCCGCGTACGGTCATGCCTCCCGCGTGCGATGATAACTCCCGCAATCCACGTGCGGTTATGCTGAAATGGCTCCCACATGTGATGATAACTCCCACGTGCGATAACAACTCCCACAATCCATGTATGGTAATTATTTTTTATTTCTAATTTGGTTCAGCTTGTTCTCTTGGAGAAAATGGTATTATTTTGACCATCTGCCATTCTGCCTCACTGCAGGAATGTCAAATGCAACACCTCCCTCACAGCCCTTCCCTCCCCCACACTTTTGTCCCCAGCCAGTAGCACCACAGGTTTTGTTTTTAATCCAAAATTGACAGCTCTGTATTTTTCACAGAAAATGCCTTTACAGGCTAAGTCACACTTTCCACCTTTTTAAAATGTGCTATTTCCCCTCAGTCGGTTGTCTCAAAGAACCAATCTGGTACAGTATGGGCTGTCTTTGAGATGCAAACGCAGGGCTGCAGGCAGGCGGCGGGGACTCACACTTGGGGCTGTGCTGCTTTCAGTCACTCAAACAGAGCTGCTCAAGCAAAAAGACAGGTTATACCTCACCTTGGAAGTGTAGCAGAGAGCCAGGGTGAGTCTTTGTCCTCAGCCACCGAGGGCTGATCCTGCTTCCACACTGACCCATGGCCATGTCCCCACCCGTCCTGCAAGGACAGTGCCCTACTCACCTATGCTCGAGGGACATCAGCCTCAGCCAAGGCCCTGGCTGTGCTTTGGGGCATTTTGTGCACGCTTGAGATTTACCTGGGCTAGGAAGGGTGAAGGGAGGATTAAATAGCCACGGCCTGTCCAGACACAGCTGAGAATGGAGTCATTTGTTGCACTGGAAGTAGGTCTGTGTTGCAAAACACAACCATCCCTTAGGAGTTGAGAGGGGGTGCCACCAGTGCCCACCTTTGGAGTGGGCTCAGAATGTCCTTGTGCTCTCCCTGCCTGGCTGCGAGGCTGTTCCTCCCTCCTACCTGTAATAAAAAACTTGTGTTTACACTTCGGGAGAGAATTGCAACATGGTTTAAAAATACTGTTTCCTGCGGGAGCTGATGAAACAGTGTTCCCCCGGGAAATGCCTTGGGACAGGTCCAGCCCTCAGCAGGGTAGGGTGGGTCCCTTGCAGCAGCTGCACCGCATTTTGGTCATTAGTGTCTCATTTAATGACCATGTGCTCACCTGTTCCCCTTCAGCCAGCCTGGGCAGGCCTGGCCTCTAGGGAATAACCAACAGGTGACCCCACTAAACAACAAAGCATAACCCTGCATACCCACAGCCCCCCGAGACCCTTCCCCAGTGGTGGCCATAAGCCACCAGTAAAACAAGGGTACCTGTTATGTAGTGGAAGAAATTGTGATTCTTTAGGATTTTTCCAGAGGTTAAGGCACCTTCCAGGGAGAGTTGTGTGCCAGTCCTCATGCTGGGAATCCCAAGAGAAGCTGGGAAGAGGCGAAGGGAGGGGCAGTGCTGTGCCACGCACTTATTCCGAGGTACACAGGCTCTTCTGTCCTGACCTGGGTTTTCCCTGCCTGTTCTGTTTTCCAGGCTGCCTCACCACAAGTGCAAGTGTTGACCTCACTGTCACCATCGGCGTCGAGCTGGCAGAGCCGCCCTCGCTGCCACGTGCCTCCAGGAGCAGGGTCTCGGGGAAGCTCCGCCGCTCCACCAGTGCCCTCAGCAAGGCGTCCAGCTGAGGCCCTGGAGCACAGAGCTGCGGCCAGGGCACCTGAGCACAGATCAGAACAGGCAGTTCTGGGTGAACATGTCTTGAAGGGGCCAGGCAAAGGGTTTGCTCTGTGTACCGGCCTTTCCCCAGTCTGGACAGATACAGCTGGGGACTGGGTGTCACCTGTGTCACCATCACCACTGCACTGGCACCAAGTGAGCGCGGGCCCCAAGCCCCTGGCTGCAGGTGCCACAGCCAGAGGTTGTGAACCAGCACTGAAACCAGTTATTTAACGTACCCTTAGAGTATTGCTGTAGTCGTTCCAGGCAGCACTTACCTGTGCATAAGGGAATTTTTTTCTAAATAGAGGTTTTCCCATGACTAGCCAGGTAGCAGATGTTCCCTGCTGGAGCACATGTGGATGAGGGAGGAGCTCTCCAGTTGGTGCTGTCCCGCTCCGGGAGCGCCGTGGCCGTTCCGTGGTGTGTGCCATGGCTGTGCACTGGAACTGCTCCCTAGAGAAACAAAAATAAGCAAATCCTCTTAGAAGAGAAAAAGCCATGCTTTTGCCATGACCCCTTCCCAGCACAGTGTAAAGAACTGGGCAACCCCTCACCTTGTCCCAGCAGGCTGTGACGTCTCTAGGCAGAGGACAACACAGCTAAAGGCTTGTGAGGAGTCAGGGTGTCCTCCCGGCACCTGCTGTAGTGAGCAGAGCTCGTGTTGGCAGTAGCTGATGTGTTTCGGTCTACACATGTTGTAGGTTAATGGGGTGAAAATTTTTATAGTTAAATCCCTAGTATTTTAAAGCAACAGAAATCTGAGATCTAGCAGCCACAGAGCCCTGTCCTGCTGCTGCTTGGTTGCTCCTGGCACTCAACGCACACCTCCCAGTGGAATGGGAGTTGCTTTAAGCGAAGGGATTGTGTTTTTTGGGAAATGCCCCGTTGGGCCCCCACTTGTTTTTGCACTTACACTTGGTGTTACGGCTGTCTGTCCGCCTGAGTGCCAGCACCTGGCCAGGGGCCACTGTGGGGCACGTTCCCGCCATGACCAGTGATGCCGAGGTAGCCCTTGGGTTCTGCTGCGTGCTCTGTGCCTGAGGGGCAGCACCTCAGCCCTGGTGCCCGACAGGAACTCACCTGGTGCAGCTGCTGAGGAGCTTCCGTTGCTGAGGGCTTGGACAGCTGGTTTGATTTTCTGCCTCACAGTTGGGTTTTGCTTTCTATTGATTTTCTGTCAGTGAAGGAACCTAGAATATAAAACATGTATTTTAATTTATTTCACTTTCAGGGCCAGACAGCCTTGCCTGTCCACTAGCTACTTATCCAATAGCTGGTCTGAAACAATTTCAAAGGCATCCTTCTGAGTAAGGAGCCCTTTCTCCTTAGAGCAATATGTATCTCTAATTCAGGGAAGAATTAAAACAATGATGAAAATAATGTTTTCCTGATGTCAAAAACTAGTAATTTGTATAAACTCCGCTGTGGTTTTGCACCCTGAACTGGATGACAAAGCCACTCTGTTACCCCTCACCAAGTTAATAAATCCCTGCTCACAATAAAATTTCTGCCCAGAGCAATAAAAAGTGGTACCTGTGTGGTGTGTACGGCAGCGGGCGGGAGGCGCCGGGGCTGAAACTCTGGTGATGCCGGTGGTGCTGCCTGGGCCTGGCTGCTGCGGCTGCCTGGGTGTGCAGGCTGGCTCACAGGGGGCAGGGACAGTCCCTCTGCTGGACGCAGGTTCTGTCCCTCTCTGCTGGGGCCGCAGCTGCAGGAACGGCTGCCGGGTGCGCAGCTGGCAGCGGCGTTCCCAGACTGGAGCGCTCTTGAGGAGTTCACGCTGTGACTGACACGGGGCACCCACAGTCGCGCCCCGCGGGCCCTTGCAGGGTGGCACCTCCTGCCAGCCGGGCCCTGCCCAAGGCACCAAGCACAGTGACGGACCCTTGCGGCCCCCAGAAGCCACTGTCCATAACCTGCTTCCCTGCGATGCCTCATGGCCCAACCACCCGCATCGGCATTAAAAACAAGAGGTTTCTAATGGCGATTTTCTACTCGAGAGACATTCCTTAAGCAAATGCAGGGGGCTGCACTCAGCCATGATGACGTCTGAAAAGACACCTGGAAATCTCCCTTCCTCTGCGGAAGAGCCACAGCAAAGGCTGCTCCTAAATTGCTTTCAGGTGCTCTAGCCAGAAATAGAGTTAATCCAGATGGCTCCAGACAAAGCTCCCTTTGCAGAAGTAACTGCACACACTAATGAGTGTTGGGAACCCAGCTTCCAACTACCTTTCCAGGGAGGATCCCTTCCCCAGGCCCAGCAGCACCACCACCACCCTGGTGTGGATTTGGAGAGCAGGGGGGCCAGCTGCTCTGCAGACCAGGGGTCACTGCTCAGGGACTGCGCTGGCAGCGCTCTGAGCCAGGCAGTGCCCCTCACCAGGGCTGGCACAGCCATGTGTCCCCGCTCTCCCGGCAGCAGGCGGGCGCTGGGCAGGCTCTGGCCAGAGCGCCAAGGGCACGCGGCTCCCGCACAGCTCGGTGCCCAGCACAGCTTGGTACTGGCACCCATGGGGGCAGGGGGCAGCGAGGCCCCGCCAGGCAGGACACAGCCCCGGCCACGGGGCTGCAGTGGTGCTGGTGAAGCCAGCCTGGGACAGGAACACGCGCCCAAGGCACCCCTGCCCCTCCAGCTGTGGCAGCAGGCACACAAACGGCATTAAGAATCATTTACTAAATTAAATAATATACAGACTAGGTTATACTTACCATGGAGTCCCAGAATGGATTGTGTTGGAAAGGAACTTAAAGATCATCTCATTCCACGCTTGCCAAGGGCAGGGACGCATTCCACTATCCCAGGTTGCTCCAAGCCCAGTCCAACCTGCCCTGGAACACCTCTAGGGATAGGCCAGCCACAGCTTCTCTGGGCAACCTGTGCCAGGGCCTCACTACCCTTCCAGCCAAGAATTTCCTCCCAGTATCCCTTCTAATTATACCTTCCTTCAGCTTTAGAAACATTTTTTACAAGCATTTGTATAGGTATTACCTTATTCCTATACCTATTAATATGCTCTCTATAACTAAACAGAATACATTAGGTATCTCATGTTCTATATATTATATGCTACAGTATTTCGAATTATATATCTAGCATTTGATATTATGCATGTCTATATGTTTATATTAGCTAGAATATATATTACAGGTATTAAATTCACACAGATACAATGTGTATCCATAATTACATTAAGGATAATATATGCAATCTGTGATATATAATCTATGTATAATACAAGGTATATAATGTCATATGCATTATATATTGTACAATGTATTATATCATATACACACTATATTTTTTATCTTATTAATACCTGGTTTTGAATACTAAATATTGAATATAAAGATAATAATTTTATCCAAAAATGGGTTATAGGTTACATAAATACAACATATTACCTTTACATTATACGTGTATATCTACATATGCACACATCTCTAGTATATATTTTAGCTATATGTACATATCGTGACATAAACTATAGCATTACTTTACAAACTGTACTACTGTGTGCATCTATATGAAGTATACTTTTATTTAAAATGTATATAAGAAAATGATGTAAATCGTGTCAGAAATGTATGCATTCTGTATAACATTATATAATAAACATGTAATGTTTTGCACATATATAACATGCATCATGGAATATTCAGTGCACCATATACATCCAATAACAGTATTTTAGACCCTGTACAATATGTATGTATAGTGGCTATGCCAGGTGTGCACACATATGTGCACCTACACTCTGTCCTCCACAGCACACAAATCCCAGCTGTAGAGCTGACAAAACCTCCTGTCAGACAAGTGTTTCATTACATCAACATTTGTAATGTATCAGTAATTAGGTATAATGCATGTATGGTATTATGTACTGTAGATAATGTATTTAATATGCATCGTCTCATTGGCAATATATATATATTTTAGTATACATTGTATAATATAATATGCACTGATGTAATACATGTAATATATTATACACTATCTACATATTCTGAAGTCTACTTATATAAATCATCTATATAGAATATACTGCTGTAAATATTTTTTATATTTATTTTTATCACAGAATCCTAGAATAGTTTGGGTTGAAAGGGAGCAATAAAGCTCATCTCATTCCAGTCCCCTGCCATGGGCAGGGACACCTTCCACTATCCCAGGTTGCTCCAAGCCCCGTCCAACCTGGCCTTGGACACTGCCAGGGATGAGGCAAATGCAAAATATAATTTATCGTATGTAATAAATTCTGATTTCTTCTGTGTGTGTGTAACTAAACCAAAACCTCCCTGCTCAGACACCCCCAATCGTACAGCATTTTCCTCACATTTATCATTGAACTGGTCTTGCACTACAGGCAATTTCCCTCTAAAAAACTGTAAAATGAGCCTATGAAAACACCGTGGTCCCACGCCCTGAGAAAGCAGAACCTGTTCTAACCTGCAGCCAAGCCATGCTGCTTCTCTCCCCCAGCACAGTGCCCAGTGCAGCCCAGGCAGAGCCTTTGCTCTGGTTGAATCCTCCCTGTCACTCACCCTCCCCATTCCCTAAGAAAGGCTGGCAAGCCTCAGCAGAGTGGCACAGCACAAGAGCCAGGCAGGAACAGGCTGGGCTGTGCATGCCCTCGCCTTCAGAGCTGCGAGGGGGCTTTATTAGAGCTTAAAAAGAGTGATTCTTCCCTAAGAGGAACAGGTGGCTTAACTGGACCTGGCTGCTGAAAATAATGTCCCAATTACCATGTCGGGGGGATGCAGTCCTAGGACGGTCCCTGTGCCAGTGTGGGGCTCCCGCTGCTGCCGCTGTGCCCGGCTCTGCCCAACTTCGGTCCCTGCCTGCCTGCTGCGGAGAAAACAGCACGGTCAGAGCAGTGCTGGGGGCAGCCCAGCACTCGGATCCAGTGGCACAGGTAAGAACCAAGCCTGGAGCCGCTACCACAGGACAGCCCATGCTTGCCATGTCCCATCTCAATGATTAATGCATCAAAGGCTGCCAGAGGCAGACCTTTGTTATGTGGACTGTAAACTACATTTTATTTAAACCATTTAAAGCCCTGATGAGGCTTCTCACCTGCATGGAAGGATTTGAGGTGTTTGAATGCCACGTGCAGGATGCACCTGCACACCCAGATCCTTCACCAAGGGGAGCTGCCCGGGTGCTTCAGGGAACTGCTGTCCCACCCAGCCCAACACACTCACCACAACCCAGCACTCCTGACCTTCGAGCAGTGGGGCAGGGGGTGTGTTGACACCAGCACACCAAAGCACCCCGTGGCACCCTGCAGGCACGGCCTGTCCCACAGAAAGACCTGTGACTCCCGGAGCCACTTACCAGCTCATCAACAGCGATGCCTCTTTTTAAACAGGTTTGTGTGAGGAAGAGGTCTGTTTCCAGGCTTGCCCCAATCCCATGGATACCTCCCAACTGCCCACCCCAGAAACAGACTGGAAGGTGCTGGGCAGGCCCTCCCAAAACCTTGAGCTGTAACCAGCTGCATTTTGCAGTAAGCCCATCCAGCAGGGCAGGTGACAGATGCCCTACTGCACTGATGGCTGCGAGGGACCATGGTGTTGGTACCGAAACTGCCCAAAACCTACCCTGGGGACAAGCAGCCTCCAGAGAGTCTTCCCCTGTGGGCAGGAGCACCTCGCCCCAGCTCCCCACCAGCTCTGAGCCCATGGGACAGGGATGGTGTCCATGCTACGTTTCTCAGAACCCTGCAGGTTCATCTATCCAATCTCCCCAGCTCCCTTCCCTGTGGTCACGCTCTGTCCCAGACCACACGTTCAGCTCTCGGTGTGCCCGGAGAGGAGGAAGGCTCCGGCACAGCAGGCAAACCGCTCTGCCCGCGTGCACAAAGTGTGAGCAACCTCTGCGCCAGCTGCCTGCACTGCGTCACGTTTGGGGCAGGATCAGTGTTTTCCGTGGTGACCAAACCTGTTCCTGCTGGATGCACCGAGAGCCACCAGCAGCTGATTTGTTAGCTGACAGCAGGAGGCTTTGTTTGCGCAGCACTGGCCGGCCCGTGCTGCTGGGTGGCCAGGACATGGCACCTACCAAGCAACACCTGCATTCCCAGGGGCTGCTACTGAGAGCGCTCCAGGTTCAGCCGCGCTGCTCGGCCCCTGGGATAGCCACCGAGCTACACGTGGGCTTGGGACTTCACAGACGCAGAGCAGGAGGCAGAGCCCAGCACAGACCCAGTGCTGGGGGCCTGAGCAGTGGGACGGCGCAAGGGAGGAACTGGTGAGGGGCAGGGACAGATCCCTCCCCAAATTACTGTCCAAAGGAGGCTGGTGTGAGCGGCAGGCTTTGTGACCTGTCACGGCGGTGCAATGCCCTGCACTGCCAGGTGGCAAGAGACGCAAAACAGTGATGCCAATGGCTCCCTGTAAAACCCCTCGGGCAGTTGGGGCTCACCCTCACTCACAAGGACCCAGTGGTGCAGGCAAGGGGAGAAAGGCTGCAGACACAAAGCCCAGCAGCTCTGCCCAGGCTGCTGCAGCCCAGCGATGCCAAAAGCAAACTGCGCCCCTTTTACAGAATGTTTGTGAACAGAGCCATTTCCAATGTACTCCACTGTCACCTCTCCTTACTCCTCCCCAACACAGGAGTCTCCACTAATCACCCTTTCTGCTCAGCGGGAGATACAATAAGATGGTGCCAATGGTTACCCAGACAGTTCTAAAAACCTGGGGAATTCTGGCCCCAACAAACTCTAACTGATTCTTACAAGAGCAGACATGGATTTACTCGACTATTAGGGAATGGACAGCAGTATGAAGCTGTTGTTTTGTGGCCCGTTGGTGCCACAGGCTTGGAGCATGGATTTGAGCAGGGACACTGCTGTGACAGAGTGGATGGAGCCTTTAGGCTTCTCCAGAGGATGCGCCAGCATCACTCTGGAAATGGTGTCCAGTGGCCCGAGAGGACGGCCACGTATGTTGGCAAAGTCCCCTTGGGGACCAAAGAGCCCACTCCACAGACAGCTGCGACACCGTCTGTGACAGCCCGGGATCTGGGGCTTTCCAAGGCCAGGGAAGCCAGGAAAAGCAAAACCACAGCTCTTGCCAGGCAGGCTTTGCTGCCTGGGTCTCTCGGGCTATGCTCTTTTCCAGTGTATTGATTTACAGCTAAAACCACAGCTTTGCCTAGGCCTGAAGTCAGCCCTGGCATAACCAAGTTGGTTTCCTAGGAATCAAGACAGAAGGAGCGTACCCATACATTGGTACTGTTCAGCCTGACTGAAAAAGAAAAAAAAAAAACAAAAAAACCCCAAACAAATCTTTCTCTAGAAAGATGTTCTTTCTCTACAACTTTTGCTTTATCAAAAAATACTCAGCCAATTCCAGGGAAACTTACCTCCAGGAAGCTCCACCACCTCCTGCCCTTCCCACAGTGAATCAGGGTTATGGTTAGGAGCCTTTAGGTGAGAGAAGATGGCAGGAAGAGGCTGGAAACCTCCACCAGGGAGCCAAAGCCTCAAAGGCATTGCTACCCCAAGACGGAGCAGCCCCTACACCCACACCAAGCCCTTGCAGCCCCCTGGCCCTTCATACACCAGTTTGGGAGCAGGGATTTGCTCTTGGGGCTGCCAAGCAGATTTGCATGCCGTGGAGTTGGCTCCGTACCTGCTGCTGCTGGCAAAGGGGGAGATCGTACAGGTGCATGCAACACCTGTCTGTGAGAGGGGTTTCACAAACCCAGCACGCACCTTCCCCACTTACACAGATTTTACAGCAATTCTGACCAAACACCTGAGATTCCCATATACAAACACAAGGCCCCGCAGATGGAGATAGATCCATCTGCAAATATATGTATGTATCTATATATACAGTTATTGAAGGATGCTGCAGAAATCCCGCTGCGGGGCGCAAGGACGAGGCAGGAATGGGCTCCCGCCCTGCCAGGAAGCAGACAAATGCCTGGCCTTCCTTGTGCCAGGCTCCACAGCCCACGGTCAAAGCAGGATGCCGCTGCTCTGCTGAGCCCTGAACCCCACACCTCAGCGCTGAGCACATGCGACAGCCGCCCAGCAAACACCACAGCCCTCCTATGCACGGGTTTCTACAAGTTCTCTGCTTACAGGTGCTGCCTCTCCTCGAGTTTTCCCTGCAACACCTTCCAGGGAAGGTCCCTGGCAGCTCTCCCCAGCAGCAGAGCCCAGGGCAGGCTGTGCCTGGCGACGGCCGCAGCAGGGGCAGGGCTGGGGCTCCAGCCCACGGCCAGGGGTCCCCTTTGCTCAGGGGGCAACCTTCCCCCAGACCAGCCACGCCGCACCCTGCTCTTCTCCTCCCTTTAATTCCTTTTTAATTAATCTCATCAAACAGCGCAGAGCAGGCTGGTGCCTATGGAGGCACCCTGCCAGCTGCAGTGTGGAGCCGGATGCCAGTCCCCCTGAGCCCGCAGGGCCAGCCCGGCAGGGAGAAGCAGGAGGGGTGGGGGCACGCTTGAATTTGAAAATATTTTATTTGAATAGTAAATAATTATACAGTTGAAACAGTTCTATCGAAGCACTCTATAAATAGCTAACAGTTAAGAAAATAATGTGTGTAGAAAAAGAGATTGCATCTAAAAGTAAGAGCTGTTGGTTGCACGGGATAAAATGGTTAAGATCATGTGTTATTCTAGGTATAAAAGTTAAAACCTTTTCAGCAGACCCCTTTAGAAAAAAAGATCTTCTAAAACGCACAGTGAAATGGCAGGCAGGGAGACAAAAAAGCGCATTAGAATTTCTGCAATCAAATAATATCAATCTTCATAATTAATATAAATAAATAACGAATAAATAACATAATTACTCAAACCAACATATACAGATAGACAACTCATGAGCTACCTTAGTAAGGGCAAAACGAACAGAAACAGAAAGTTGGCATGTCACAGTTAAGGCAGTTTCTACAGCATTTTCTGGAGACCATCAACAGCAGAGTCAAGGCATTTGTGGCTACACTAAAGGAAACACTCGTTTCTCTGGAGCGGTTTGATCTGTTCACATCGATAAAAACCGGAGCGAAGAAACAAAATTTTTAAAAAAATTAAAAAAAAAAAAAAAAAGGAAAAAAAAAGAAGAGAGAGACCCCGGGAAGGTAAGTATAAAGCCAGATTCCAGCAGGTCACAAGCCGTATTAAAGCTAATCGTGTGGCGGCCCCGGGGGAGCGGCGCGGGGCGGCGGGGAAGGCACGGGCGGCTCAGCAGGCGGGGCGCAGCGGCACCTGGAGCAGGATGACCTGCCGGTTCTCCGAGGGGTGGCACTTGTTGATGTGCCGGGTGAGGCCGGGAGAGCTGTAGAAGGTGGCCGGGCAGTACTTGCAGGGGAAGACCTGGGCGGCGTGCAGGAGGCGCAGGTGCCGCTCCTGGCTGCTCTTGCTGGGGAAGGTCTCCCCGCAGACCGGGCAGAGGCGGCACTCGGCGGCGGGCAGCTCCTCGGCGCTGGGCTCCGGGGCCGGTGCGGGAGCCGGGGCTGGGGTGGGTGCCGGTGTGGCGTGCCCCAGCAGGTGCTTGCGCAGGTAGGCTTGCCGGCGGAACCGCTTGGCGCAGCGGGGACACTCGAAGAGCCCCTCCTCGGAGCCCGCCTCCGAGGCTCCGCCGGGGCTCGGTGTGTCCCGCTCGCTGCCGCTGCCGCCGCTCGCCTCCTTCGGCGTTTCCTCCGCCGGGGCCGGGGCCGGGGCCGGGGCCGCGGCCGGTGCCCGGCCCGCCTCGGGGCCGCCTTTGGCGGCGGGCGGGCGCGGTTTGTGCCAGCGGCGGTGGGAGGCGAGGTTGGCGGGGCAGGAGAAGACCTTGTCGCACTCGGGCAGCGGTACTCCACCCGGACGATGCGGGAGCAGCGGTGCTGCGCCAGCGCGAAGGGGTCCCCGTACTCCTCCTTGCAGAGCTGGCAGATGAACTCGCCCAGAGGACGGGCGCAGCCGCCCCGTGCCTTGGCCGGCGCCTCCACCGGGCCCTCCTTGATGCGCAGCCCCAGCACGGGCGAGGTGGTCACTTCGTCCTCGAAGGTCAGCTTGCGGATAGCCTTCGTCTTCTTGCCTGACGGGGCTTTCTGCCGCCCGGGTTCGGACGCGCCCGGCAGGCGCTTGGCGGGGAGCGGGCGGCCCGAGGCGGGCGGCGCTGCCGGGGCGGGCGGCGCAGGGGCTCCACCGGGGCCGGGGTGGGCGGCGGGAGGCTCGGCGTGGCCAGCAGCGGCCCAGAGCTTGAGGTCAGCCGGGGCGAAGAGGATCGGGTCCATGGTGCTGGGCACGGCCGGCGTGGGGAAGGACTCGGCCGAAACGGGCGAGCCCAGGCTGAAGCCGCGCTCCAGGTACTTGTCCCTGCTGACGGGCCGCGTGGGGCTGTACAGCGCCTGCACGGCGGCATCGGGCGTCCCGAACGGCACCGGCGGCGGCGAGTCCCGCGGCGGGGGCGGCGGCGCGGCGGGGCAGGCGGGCGGCGGGGCGGCGCCGGCGGGGAGCGGCGGGCCGGCGGCGGCCTCGCGGCAGCAGCGTGCCCGGTAGGACACAGGGGTGGGCCGCCGGCTGCGCTTCACCAGGAAGCCCCGGGGCATCTTCGCGCCGGCTCCGGGCCGGCGGCGGCCGCGGCGGAGGCTCCTCGCTCTGCCCGCGGCGCGGCCGCCGCCGCCTTTAAGCGGGCCGGGGCCATTGTTCGGGCCGGCGGCGGCGGGACGGGCCAATCAGCGGCGGCGGCGGCGGCGCGGCCGCACCTGAGCCCGGACCGGCACACGCCCGGCCCCGCCCCCGCCCGCCCCGCGCCGCCCGCCCGGCACGCGCGGCCTTTGTGTGCCGCCCCCCGCGCCGGGAGCGGGGCCGGGAGCGGGCGGTGCTCCCGGGCCGCCCGCCAGCCAAGGCTGCGCTGCCGGGAAGCTCGGCACGGAGCGCCGTCCGCTCTCGGCGGGCGGACTGTTGGCGGGGGCGGCCGGCACCGGGGTGCGGGGAAAGGGGAGCTCGGCGCAGGAGGCGGCGAAAGCGGCGCTTGTGGCAGCGGCGGCGGCACAGAGGGGAGCAGGGCTGTCCGCCGGGGGTGCTGCCCGTCGGCGGCAGCAGGTGCCCAACGACGGGTCTGTCCGAGCGGGAGGAATAACGAACGGGTGGTCATCGGGACCCGGCCGAGCCCGGCAACCCTACGAACGAACAACTCCGCGCTGCTCCGGGGTCGGGGCAGGCGGAGCCGCAGCCCCGGCCCGGTGGTAACCGAACATGTTACGCTAACTCTAACCCTAAGGGGCTCGGCCCGATTCCCGGCACAGGCAGGGACGGCGACGGTGGCGCTCGGTTTCAGCCAGAAACGCTGCGCGGCGGGGAGCGGGCAGAGGGTCCCCGCACGCCGCGGTCGGTGTCTAAGCAAACACGCCCGAAGCCCCCGAGGATGCGGCAGGTGCAGCCGCCGCGGGGAGAGCCCCGGGCCGCGGCCCCGCTCCCGCAGCCCTTTGTCCGCGGCGGCGCGGGGCTGCGCGCGGGGGGCTCGAGCTGCCCCGCAGGTGGCGGGACCGGGGGGCGCCGCGCGGGGCCGGGGGCGCGTGCGGGCAGCGCCCCCCCCGCCCCCCGCAGGGCCCTTTGTGGGGGGCGCGGGGCACGCGGGCGGCACGCGAGCGAGCGGGGCCCCCCCGCGCGCGCCTTTGTGCGCGTCATTAGCATAAAGCTGCGCGACCCTCGGCACAAAGGGCGGCGAGCGGGGGGGCGCCGGGGGCCGCCGCTCCCCCGGACACCCCCCGGCGGGCCGGGCCGGGCGGCGGGGGGGTCGAGGGGCCGCCCCGCCCGCCCGGTGGGACAGGCGTGCGGCGGGGCGGGGCGGGCGGGCGGCCCGCGGCGCATTAGCATACAGCTGCGGGCCCGCGGGCACGCGCCGCCGCCCCCCCGCCGGGGCTGCGCACCGAGAGCCTCCTTCACTGCCGGGGCTGCACACTCAGACCCCCCTGTCACTGCCGGGGCTGCACACTCAGACCCCCCTGTCACTGCCGGGGCTGCACACTCAGACCCCCCTGTCACTGCCGGGGCGGCGCACCGAGACCCCCAGTCACTACCGGGGGTGCACACCGAGACCCCCCCATCACTGCCGGGGCTGCACACCGAGACCTCCCATCACTGCCGGGGCGGCGCACCGAGACCCCCCCCGTCACTGCCGGGGCTGCACACCGAGACCTCCCATCACTGCCGGGGCTGCACACCGAGACCCCCCCATCACTGCCGGGGCTGCACACCGAGACCCCCCCATCACTGCCGGGGCTGCACACTGAGACCTCCCATCACTGCCGGGGCTGCACACCGAGACCCCCGTCCCCTCACCGTGTCTCTCTCACCTGCAGTCGGCGGCAGTCTGTAGATGTCAGTCGGGGCGAACATGGGCAGGTGGGCGCGGTGGCGGCGCAGATAGCGCAGGACGGATTCCCGAAGCGCTGGCGGGCCGGGTCTCTGCTCAGGGCGCTGCTCGGCGGCAGGGGGCTGCCCGGGCACCTGCAGGACAGAGCTGTCAGACAGACGAACGGGACTCGGGGCACACTCTGGAGCCACGGAGCATGGCAGTGACATCCACAAACGGCCTGAAAACGTGTCGGGGCTGGGATACAGGGGGAACTGAGTGGGGCTCACACTGCTGGCACCGAGTGCACCCTGGGGCCGGTGGTGCTCGACTGTTTGTTCACCTCTCCCTCACAAATGACCGGCCACAGGTGCAAGGATTGCGTGGAACAAACCTGTGTGGAACCCCCGGCTGTCCCGACACGGCCTGTCAGAGGGGTTTCGCCAGAGGAATTCCCCCCCCTCCCCCCGCCCATACCCAATATTTACTGCGGCTTTTAACCGACGGCACGGCCCAGCTGCAGCCGGAGCACCAGGCCATTATTCCTGACGGACGACAAGTGCTGTTCCGGAAGGTCTGGCACGGCACGTGTGCCCCCGGCGTGCGGTAGCATCCAGCAGCTGATGGAGGTGCAGACCCCAGCCCTGCCATCTGCATGTTTGTATCGCCGGAGCTGCGCACGCCGGCACAAACACATGGCTGTGATCCCCGAGGGGTAAACACGCCCCGCGCCAGCGGCCCTGCCAGAGCCCGCGCTGCGAGGGCAGCCTCGGGTGACAATTTCAACACAGGCTAAACGCACGGCCCCTGTCCCCAGAACATAAACTGGCTTTTATGTGCAGTCATTGCTTCGATTAACAAACATTTCTGTAAACATTACCCCTATTGCATGACACTGATTTCCACTTTCTCTGGAAACTAACCAGAAATATCTGACTTCTGCACACTTATGCCCACAGTTCTTAAGCATCTCTTTCCCTCATTTTTACACTTCACTAGTAATTTTTCTGCATGCTGAAACGAGCTAGAATATGAGCAACAGGAGGCAAAGACAGGAGGTCTCTTACTTCATATAGAAATACAACCAGTCCTGAGGCATTTAAGAGATATTCCATGAGCAGCACTGGTACCTACTCTGTATCTGGCAATGTGCCCAGAAGGAACACCCAATGAAAACAGAAATGGTGACATTCAGTAAAACACAGTAAAAATCACCGTGGAAAAAAATAGAAGTCCAAAATGCCAAATTTTCACTCAGATGCAGATACCATCACCTATGTCCATAGGAACAATCCTGACTCACAGAGCTGCTTCCAGTCCATGCAGGGAGACTGTGTCAGAACTGCTGCCACAAAGACAGGGTAAGGCAAGTGAGTCCTTAATTTGCAGGGCACCAATTCCCCTTTCTCTGAAGTTGTTCACACTTACAGCATGAGAAAAATGTTTGAATGATGGCAAGAAAAACACTTCACATCAGGCCCCCCATTCTGCACAGAACCTAATTTTGCACAGTTTTAATAGATGTCTTCCAAGAGAACCCAAATTAAACCGTATCAAGGCCCTTTCTGGGTCAGGACAACAGGAGGCAAATTGCTCTGAGCCCTTCGGGGAGAAGGCAGGGCTGAGCACGTGTGGCTGCAGCTGGGATGCGGCAGCATTGGGCCCTGGAGATGGGTGGCCCATGGGCTCCACAACCTCCCTTCCTCATGCCACCCTGCCTCCATTTAACTCAGTTCTGTTTGTTTTCTGCACAGTTAAAAACTCCGTGAGCACACGTTTAAAACCCAGTGCCATTGTCTGGAACCACAGGGGGTTAAACAAAGGCAAAAGCAGTGTGAGTAGGGGCAGGGTGAGCTGGTCCCGGGTAGTAAGTTGGAAGCACCAAGATCAGACCACAAATTCTGTTTGGGATCAGCCAGAAGTTCCTCAGGGGGTGCGGGAGGCAGTGCTGGGGGCTGCTGGACACCTGCTGTTACTAGTTCTCCCCATGGAGCACAGTGACTTTGGATTTTGGGCAGGCAGTTCCACGCTGCTGAGGCTTTATGCCTCTGTCTATGGTGCTAAGGCCAAAACTGTAAACAGCATTAGCAAACATTTCAATTTCACCATTACTCAGGAAATCCACTTATCACTGAAAAAGCCAATTCACCCTTTGGATTACAAAAGGCATTCCCTGTGGGTAGGTGTTGAAAAACCCACGGGCTCAGCTGAGACAGGGGTAGGATGGCCTGTAACCTGTCGCTACCAGGGAACACTACTAAATGCAAGGGGATACACGGACAAGCCAGGCTCCAGATCCCACTGGGTACTTGTACTAAATTGCAGCTGTAAGGCAAAAATGCAGCAAAGGAAAACAAAGCAAGTTCAAGTTCTATTGGCAGACTTGAGAATATGCCCAGACAAGAAAACTGAACGACACGGTGTACATGGTGACCCCTCCTGTGAGGTACACAGTCTGCTCAGGCTTCCCCGAAGAGAGAAGTAAACAGAAACATAAAGCTTCAGGATAAAGATGGGAGAAGAAACCAAAGTGAACAACACTAACAAATTACCTAAATAATAAAGTGCACTCGCCAGTCGTTTTTCTTACCTGTTCCGACATCAGGGTTTGGCGCAGTTCCTTCTGCAGATCAATAAACCGATCGTGATAGATGGCCATGGACCAAGGTTCCCTGAAGTAGCTGCGTAAAAAAGAAGAAATTTAGTTATCTTGTGAACCTCTCATTAACCACTAATAAAGTATTTACCTGCTTTTTCGCCTTTATAAATTACAGTTCTGGACCCATCATGATCGTTTGTTCATAAAATGCCTCCTTGTAACAGCATGGTCAATCAATTCTTTTAATGGATGTTCCTGATGTACAGCCAGCTTCAGTAATTACATTTAAAGTGGCTTAATTCAGAGCTGTGGCAAGACCTGGTGAAGAATCCTGATTTTATCAGAATTTAAAAGCCTGAAGACCTGTAAAGAACGGTGTCTCCATTATCTGTCCTCATTTGAGAAAAGCAGATTGCAGGATTAACTGAACTGCTGCATAAACAAATTAAATTTGTGTAGACAATGACACAAATGTTGTTCATCATTAAGGTTTCTGGATTAATAAAAGCCAGAAAAACAGGCCACCACAGCGCTGCAATATGTTCTTTGCACTAGTGTGATGAAGCTGAATTGAACCAATTCTAGGAGGAAGCTCTTGTAACTTTTTCTTTCAGTGACAGCATTCACAACAGCATTCTTCCATGAAAAAGGAGGAAAAGGATGGAGAGGACATGGCTCCCTGTAGAGCCTCACAGCTGTAAATATCACCGGGGGCAGCCAGATTACAAAGCTGCGATTTACTTCTCTTTATAATGAAAGGTAATTTTTTCAGCTCGGGCGAATTGCTCGGAGTGTAATTCTTGTAAATGCTTGCTGTGGTCAGGAGGTGCCCCATGCTCATCCTCATAATGACCGAGCAGATGCCAGCAGGGTCACCCAGGAAGCTGGGAGAGGGGGGCATTTTGCTTGGTTGCCACCAACACTCGTGCTTTGGGAATGGCAGCAGGACCCTGGCACTGCCCTCAGGAGCACATGAACCTTCTCGCCTGGTTCAGCTGTGTGGCCTGTAAGTGAACACCTGCACAAGGCAACTTAAACACGCTACACAAGTGTAGCAATTCTGAGATACCTGTCTACAGAGAACTAACGTGCAGTTTCCTCACTGCAGATTTTACTTCCTCTGTGTCCAAGGGCAGGATTTCCCCCTCCTGCTCTGCATGACACCTCAGCTCTCCCTCACACCCGTTAAAATGCTCTGTGCACCTGGCACAGCTTGGCTGGATGTCCACGTGCTTGGCCCCTCTCTGCCCTGGCACCTCCTTTCCCCCATGTGCCAGGCTGGCTGGGGTTACCTCTCGGAATCTGCATGGCTCCCAGCACAGCAGGGCTCTCTCCCACAGACATTTTCACAGTATAAAATATTTATGGACACTATTCCAAACACCACATTCTTGCTATGGCAAGAGCTGCCCAGCCCAGGAGTTACCAGGATTGATGCTTGCCTGCTCATTCAGACACGCTGGTTTAGAAAGGATGAGCTCAGCTTTAAGGATCCTTTTTTCAGTAACTGCACACCCCAAATGTGTGCAGAGAGCTGCAGAAAAATACAGTATCCCATATTTAAAACTCCTTCAATTTCAGAAGAAAAACCCCACCCACAAACCTTTAACTCACTGTTGACAATAAATAGCAAAGAGAGAAAGGGAGGTGTTACACAAGAATACATTAAGGTAATGAAAGACTCTGGTTTTACTGATATGCCGTGGTAAAAGCCACGTTCCACTGGCCAAATGTTTTGTCTTCAAGCTGGCATCTTAATTTTGACTGTAACCCTGAGCAGATTATTTCCTCTC